>NC_091110.1:11855000-12170000 GCF_024713975.1 Paralichthys olivaceus
ATATTCTTCAATAACTTTTTTTCTGTAGGTCATAGAGACTTGGAAGTTGGTTCCATCTCCACTAATGTGGCTATGCCCGATCCATTGGTACCACCCCCGAGCTTCTACGACCTTTGGAAGGGGTAGGGTTAGGGTTGTGATTAGTGTTTGATTTTTTGGTTGTGATTAGGGTTAGGGTTAGGGATGAAAACCTATAGGAGTTCAAGATATTGTTCAATAACTTTTTTTCTGAAGGTCATAGAGACTTGGAAGTTGGTTCCTTCTCCACTAATGTGGCTCTGCCCGATCCATTGGGACCATCCCCGAGCTTCTACGACTTTCAGAAATGGTGAAACCAACAAATCTATAAAAAAAAGTACAAGATATTTTTGAATAACTTTTCTTCTGAAAGTCCTAGAGACTTGTGCATTTCATGATTAATAAAAGGTGGCCTGCCACACAACCACACCGAATTTCAGCACGTTTCGAGCAAGCAGCGCAGAGTTATTCCAATTAATCCCTAATATGGGTTAGGGTTGCAATTAGGGTTAGGGTTAGGGTTGCAATTAGGGTTAGGGTTAGGGTTGTGATTAGGGTTAGGGTTAGGGTTGCTATTAGGGTTAGGGTTAGGGATGAATACCCATTGGAGCTCAAGATATTCTTCAATAACTTTTTTTCTGTAGGTCATAGAGACTTGGAAGTTGGTTCCATCTCCACTAATGTGGCTATGCCCGATCCATTGGTACCACCCCCGAGCTTCTACGACCTTTGGAAGGGGTAGGGTTAGGGTTGTGATTAGTGTTTGATTTTTTGGTTGTGATTAGGGTTAGGGTTAGGGATGAAAACCTATAGGAGTTCAAGATATTGTTCAATAAATTTTTTTCTGAAGGTCATAGAGACTTGGAAGTTGGTTCCATCACCACTAATGTGGCTCTGCCCGATCCATTGGGACCATCCCCGAGCTTCTACGACTTTCGGAAATGGTGAAACCAACAAATCTATAAAAAAAAGTACAAGATATTTTTGAATAACTTTTCTTCTGAAAGTCCTAGAGACTTGTGCATTTCATGATTAATAAAAGGTGGCCTGCCACACAACCACACCGAATTTCAGCACGTTTCGAGCAAGCAGCGCAGAGTTATTCCAATTAATCCCTAATATGGGTTAGGGTTGCAATTAGGGTTAGGGTTAGGGTTAGGGTTGCAATTAGGGTTAGGGTTAGGGTTGTGATTAGGGTTAGGGTTAGGGTTGCTATTAGGGTTAGGGTTAGGGATGAATACCCATTGGAGCTCAAGATATTCTTCAATAACTTTTTTTCTGTAGGTCATAGAGACTTGGAAGTTGGTTCCATCTCCACTAATGTGGCTATGCCCGATCCATTGGTACCACCCCCGAGCTTCTACGACCTTTGGAAGGGGTAGGGTTAGGGTTGTGATTAGTGTTTGATTTTTTGGTTGTGATTAGGGTTAGGGTTAGGGATGAAAACCTATAGGAGTTCAAGATATTGTTCAATAACTTTTTTTCTGAAGGTCATAGAGACTTGGAAGTTGGTTCCATCTCCACTAATGTGGCTCTGCCCGATCCATTGGGACCATCCCCGAGCTTCTACGACTTTCAGAAATGGTGAAACCAACAAATCTATAAAAAAAAGTACAAGATATTTTTGAATAACTTTTCTTCTGAAAGTCCTAGAGACTTGTGCATTTCATGATTAATAAAAGGTGGCCTGCCACACAACCACACCGAATTTCAGCACGTTTCGAGCAAGCAGCGCAGAGTTATTCCAATTAATCCCTAATATGGGTTAGGGTTGCAATTAGGGTTAGGGTTAGGGTTAGGGTTGCAATTAGGGTTAGGGTTAGGGTTAGGGTTGCAATTAGGGTTAGGGTTGTGATTAGGGTTAGGGTTAGGGTTGCTATTAGGGTTAGGGTTAGGGATGAATACCCATTGGAGCTCAAGATATTCTTCAATAACTTTTTTTCTGTAGGTCATAGAGACTTGGAAGTTGGTTCCATCTCCACTAATGTGGCTATGCCCGATCCATTGGTACCACCCCCGAGCTTCTACGACCTTTGGAAGGGGTAGGGTTAGGGTTGTGATTAGTGTTTGATTTTTTGGTTGTGATTAGGGTTAGGGTTAGGGATGAAAACCTATAGGAGTTCAAGATATTGTTCAATAACTTTTTTTCTGAAGGTCATAGAGACTTGGAAGTTGGTTCCATCACCACTAATGTGGCTCTGCCCGATCCATTGGGACCATCCCCGAGCTTCTACGACTTTCGGAAATGGTGAAACCAACAAATCTATAAAAAAATGTACAAGATATTTTTGAATAACTTTTCTTCTGAAAGTCCTAGATACTTGTGCATTTCATGATTAATAAAAGGTGGCCTGCCACACAACCACACCGAATTTCAGCACGTTTCGAGCAAGCAGCGCAGAGTTATTCCAATTAATCCCTAATATGGGTTAGGGTTGCAATTAGGGTTAGGGTTAGGGTTAGGGTTGCAATTAGGGTTAGGGTTAGGGTTGTGATTAGGGTTAGGGTTAGGGTTGCTATTAGGGTTAGGGTTAGGGATGAATACCCATTGGAGCTCAAGATATTCTTCAATAACTTTTTTTCTGAAGGTCATAGAGACTTGGAAGTTGGTTCCATCTCCACTAATGTGGCTATGCCCGATCCATTGGTACCACCCCCGAGCTTCTACGACCTTTGGAAGGGGTAGGGTTAGGGTTGTGATTAGTGTTTGATTTTTTGGTTGTGATTAGGGTTAGGGTTAGGGATGAAAACCTATAGGAGTTCAAGATATTGTTCAATAACTTTTTTTCTGAAGGTCATAGAGACTTGGAAGTTGGTTCCATCTCCACTAATGTGGCTCTGCCCGATCCATTGGGACCATCCCCGAGCTTCTACGACTTTCAGAAATGGTGAAACCAACAAATCTATAAAAAAAAGTACAAGATATTTTTGAATAACTTTTCTTCTGAAAGTCCTAGAGACTTGTGCATTTCATGATTAATAAAAGGTGGCCTGCCACACAACCACACCGAATTTCAGCACGTTTCGAGCAAGCAGCGCAGAGTTATTCCAATTAATCCCTAATATGGGTTAGGGTTGCAATTAGGGTTAGGGTTAGGGTTAGGGTTGCAATTAGGGTTAGGGTTAGGGTTGTGATTAGGGTTAGGGTTAGGGTTGCTATTAGGGTTAGGGTTAGGGATGAATACCCATTGGAGCTCAAGATATTCTTCAATAACTTTTTTTCTGTAGGTCATAGAGACTTGGAAGTTGGTTCCATCTCCACTAATGTGGCTATGCCCGATCCATTGGTACCACCCCCGAGCTTCTACGACCTTTGGAAGGGGTAGGGTTAGGGTTGTGATTAGTGTTTGATTTTTTGGTTGTGATTAGGGTTAGGGTTAGGGATGAAAACCTATAGGAGTTCAAGATATTGTTCAATAAATTTTTTTCTGAAGGTCATAGAGACTTGGAAGTTGGTTCCATCACCACTAATGTGGCTCTGCCCGATCCATTGGGACCATCCCCGAGCTTCTACGACTTTCGGAAATGGTGAAACCAACAAATCTATAAAAAAAAGTACAAGATATTTTTGAATAACTTTTCTTCTGAAAGTCCTAGAGACTTGTGCATTTCATGATTAATAAAAGGTGGCCTGCCACACAACCACACCGAATTTCAGCACGTTTCGAGCAAGCAGCGCAGAGTTATTCCAATTAATCCCTAATATGGGTTAGGGTTGCAATTAGGGTTAGGGTTAGGGTTAGGGTTGCAATTAGGGTTAGGGTTAGGGTTGTGATTAGGGTTAGGGTTAGGGTTGCTATTAGGGTTAGGGTTAGGGATGAATACCCATTGGAGCTCAAGATATTCTTCAATAACTTTTTTTCTGTAGGTCATAGAGACTTGGAAGTTGGTTCCATCTCCACTAATGTGGCTATGCCCGATCCATTGGTACCACCCCCGAGCTTCTACGACCTTTGGAAGGGGTAGGGTTAGGGTTGTGATTAGTGTTTGATTTTTTGGTTGTGATTAGGGTTAGGGTTAGGGATGAAAACCTATAGGAGTTCAAGATATTGTTCAATAACTTTTTTTCTGAAGGTCATAGAGACTTGGAAGTTGGTTCCATCTCCACTAATGTGGCTCTGCCCGATCCATTGGGACCATCCCCGAGCTTCTACGACTTTCAGAAATGGTGAAACCAACAAATCTATAAAAAAAAGTACAAGATATTTTTGAATAACTTTTCTTCTGAAAGTCCTAGAGACTTGTGCATTTCATGATTAATAAAAGGTGGCCTGCCACACAACCACACCGAATTTCAGCACGTTTCGAGCAAGCAGCGCAGAGTTATTCCAATTAATCCCTAATATGGGTTAGGGTTGCAATTAGGGTTAGGGTTAGGGTTAGGGTTGCAATTAGGGTTAGGGTTAGGGTTAGGGTTGCAATTAGGGTTAGGGTTAGGGTTGTGATTAGGGTTAGGGTTAGGGTTGCTATTAGGGTTAGGGTTAGGGATGAATACCCATTGGAGCTCAAGATATTCTTCAATAACTTTTTTTCTGTAGGTCATAGAGACTTGGAAGTTGGTTCCATCTCCACTAATGTGACTATGCCCGATCCATTGGTACCACCCCCGAGCTTCTACGACCTTTGGAAGGGGTAGGGTTAGGGTTGTGATTAGTGTTTGATTTTTTGGTTGTGATTAGGGTTAGGGTTAGGGATGAAAACCTATAGGAGTTCAAGATATTGTTCAATAACTTTTTTTCTGAAGGTCATAGAGACTTGGAAGTTGGTTCCATCACCACTAATGTGGCTCTGCCCGATCCATTGGGACCATCCCCGAGCTTCTACGACTTTCGGAAATGGTGAAACCAACAAATCTATAAAAAAAAGTACAAGATATTTTTGAATAACTTTTCTTCTGAAAGTCCTAGATACTTGTGCATTTCATGATTAATAAAAGGTGGCCTGCCACACAACCACACCGAATTTCAGCACATTTCGAGCAAGCAGCGCAGAGTTATTCCAATTAATCCCTAATATGGGTTAGGGTTGCAATTAGGGTTAGGGTTAGGGTTAGGGTTGCAATTAGGGTTAGGGTTAGGGTTGTGATTAGGGTTAGGGTTAGGGTTGCTATTAGGGTTAGGGTTAGGGATGAATACCCATTGGAGCTCAAGATATTCTTCAATAACTTTTTTTCTGTAGGTCATAGAGACTTGGAAGTTGGTTCCATCTCCACTAATGTGGCTATGCCCGATCCATTGGTACCACCCCCGAGCTTCTACGACCTTTGGAAGGGGTAGGGTTAGGGTTGTGATTAGTGTTTGATTTTTTGGTTGTGATTAGGGTTAGGGTTAGGGATGAAAACCTATAGGAGTTCAAGATATTGTTCAATAACTTTTTTTCTGAAGGTCATAGAGACTTGGAAGTTGGTTCCATCACCACTAATGTGGCTCTGCCCGATCCATTGGGACCATCCCCGAGCTTCTACGACTTTCGGAAATGGTGAAACCAACAAATCTATAAAAAAAAGTACAAGATATTTTTGAATAACTTTTCTTCTGAAAGTCCTAGAGACTTGTGCATTTCATGATTAATAAAAGGTGGCCTGCCACACAACCACACCGAATTTCAGCACGTTTCGAGCAAGCAGCGCAGAGTTATTCCAATTAATCCCTAATATGGGTTAGGGTTGCAATTAGGGTTAGGGTTAGGGTTAGGGTTGCAATTAGGGTTAGGGTTAGGGTTGCAATTAGGGTTAGGGTTAGGGTTGTGATTAGGGTTAGGGTTAGGGTTGCTATTAGGGTTAGGGTTAGGGATGAATACCCATTGGAGCTCAAGATATTCTTCAATAACTTTTTTTCTGTAGGTCATAGAGACTTGGAAGTTGGTTCCATCTCCACTAATGTGGCTATGCCCGATCCATTGGTACCACCCCCGAGCTTCTACGACCTTTGGAAGGGGTAGGGTTAGGGTTGTGATTAGTGTTTGATTTTTTGGTTGTGATTAGGGTTAGGGTTAGGGATGAAAACCTATAGGAGTTCAAGATATTGTTCAATAACTTTTTTTCTGAAGGTCATAGAGACTTGGAAGTTGGTTCCATCACCACTAATGTGGCTCTGCCCGATCCATTGGGACCATCCCCGAGCTTCTACGACTTTCGGAAATGGTGAAACCAACAAATCTATAAAAAAAAGTACAAGATATTTTTGAATAACTTTTCTTCTGAAAGTCCTAGAGACTTGTGCATTTCATGATTAATAAAAGGTGGCCTGCCACACAACCACACCGAATTTCAGCACGTTTCGAGCAAGCAGCGCAGAGTTATTCCAATTAATCCCTAATATGGGTTAGGGTTGCAATTAGGGTTAGGGTTAGGGTTAGGGTTGCAATTAGGGTTAGGGTTAGGGTTAGGGTTGCAATTAGGGTTAGGGTTAGGGTTGTGATTAGGGTTAGGGTTAGGGTTGCTATTAGGGTTAGGGTTAGGGATGAATACCCATTGGAGCTCAAGATATTCTTCAATAACTTTTTTTCTGTAGGTCATAGAGACTTGGAAGTTGGTTCCATCTCCACTAATGTGGCTATGCCCGATCCATTGGTACCACCCCCGAGCTTCTACGACCTTTGGAAGGGGTAGGGTTAGGGTTGTGATTAGTGTTTGATTTTTTGGTTGTGATTAGGGTTAGGGTTAGGGATGAATACCCATTGGAGCTCAAGATATTCTTCAATAACTTTTTTTCTGTAGGTCATAGAGACTTGGAAGTTGGTTCCATCTCCACTAATGTGGCTATGCCCGATCCATTGGTACCACCCCCGAGCTTCTACGACCTTTGGAAGGGGTAGGGTTAGGGTTGTGATTAGTGTTTGATTTTTTGGTTGTGATTAGGGTTAGGGTTAGGGATGAAAACCTATAGGAGTTCAAGATATTGTT
Source organism: Paralichthys olivaceus (assembly GCF_024713975.1). Taxonomy (NCBI): domain Eukaryota; kingdom Metazoa; phylum Chordata; class Actinopteri; order Pleuronectiformes; family Paralichthyidae; genus Paralichthys; species Paralichthys olivaceus. Next base: position 11,861,923 of record NC_091110.1, read on the forward strand.
CAATAACTTTTTTTCTGAAGGTCATAGAGACTTGGAAGTTGGTTCCATCACCACTAATGTGGCTCTGCCCGATCCATTGGGACCATCCCCGAGCTTCTACGACTTTCGGAAATGGTGAAACCAACAAATCTATAAAAAAAAGTACAAGATATTTTTGAATAACTTTTCTTCTGAAAGTCCTAGAGACTTGTGCATTTCATGATTAATAAAAGGTGGACTGCCACACAACCACACCGAATTTCAGCACGTTTCGAGCAAGCAGCGCAGAGTTATTCCAATTAATCCCTAATATGGGTTAGGGTTGCAATTAGGGTTAGGGTTAGGGTTAGGGTTGCAATTAGGGTTAGGGTTAGGGTTGTGATTAGGGTTAGGGTTAGGGTTGCTATTAGGGTTAGGGTTAGGGATGAATACCCATTGGAGCTCAAGATATTCTTCAATAACTTTTTTTCTGTAGGTCATAGAGACTTGGAAGTTGGTTCCATCTCCACTAATGTGGCTATGCCCGATCCATTGGTACCACCCCCGAGCTTCTACGACCTTTGGAAGGGGTAGGGTTAGGGTTGTGATTAGTGTTTGATTTTTTGGTTGTGATTAGGGTTAGGGTTAGGGATGAAAACCTATAGGAGTTCAAGATATTGTTCAATAACTTTTTTTCTGAAGGTCATAGAGACTTGGAAGTTGGTTCCATCTCCACTAATGTGGCTCTGCCCGATCCATTGGGACCATCCCCGAGCTTCTACGACTTTCAGAAATGGTGAAACCAACAAATCTATAAAAAAAAGTACAAGATATTTTTGAATAACTTTTCTTCTGAAAGTCCTAGAGACTTGTGCATTTCATGATTAATAAAAGGTGGCCTGCCACACAACCACACCGAATTTCAGCACGTTTCGAGCAAGCAGCGCAGAGTTATTCCAATTAATCCCTAATATGGGTTAGGGTTGCAATTAGGGTTAGGGTTAGGGTTAGGGTTGCAATTAGGGTTAGGGTTAGGGTTAGGGTTGCAATTAGGGTTAGGGTTAGGGTTGTGATTAGGGTTAGGGTTAGGGTTGCTATTAGGGTTAGGGTTAGGGATGAATACCCATTGGAGCTCAAGATATTCTTCAATAACTTTTTTTCTGTAGGTCATAGAGACTTGGAAGTTGGTTCCATCTCCACTAATGTGGCTATGCCCGATCCATTGGTACCACCCCCGAGCTTCTACGACCTTTGGAAGGGGTAGGGTTAGGGTTGTGATTAGTGTTTGATTTTTTGGTTGTGATTAGGGTTAGGGTTAGGGATGAAAACCTATAGGAGTTCAAGATATTGTTCAATAACTTTTTTTCTGAAGGTCATAGAGACTTGGAAGTTGGTTCCATCACCACTAATGTGGCTCTGCCCGATCCATTGGGACCATCCCCGAGCTTCTACGACTTTCGGAAATGGTGAAACCAACAAATCTATAAAAAAAAGTACAAGATATTTTTGAATAACTTTTCTTCTGAAAGTCCTAGAGACTTGTGCATTTCATGATTAATAAAAGGTGGCCTGCCACACAACCACACCGAATTTCAGCACGTTTCGAGCAAGCAGCGCAGAGTTATTCCAATTAATCCCTAATATGGGTTAGGGTTGCAATTAGGGTTAGGGTTAGGGTTAGGGTTGCAATTAGGGTTAGGGTTAGGGTTGTGATTAGGGTTAGGGTTAGGGTTGCTATTAGGGTTAGGGTTAGGGATGAATACCCATTGGAGCTCAAGATATTCTTCAATAACTTTTTTTCTGTAGGTCATAGAGACTTGGAAGTTGGTTCCATCTCCACTAATGTGGCTATGCCCGATCCATTGGTACCACCCCCGAGCTTCTACGACCTTTGGAAGGGGTAGGGTTAGGGTTGTGATTAGTGTTTGATTTTTTGGTTGTGATTAGGGTTAGGGTTAGGGATGAAAACCTATAGGAGTTCAAGATATTGTTCAATAACTTTTTTTCTGAAGGTCATAGAGACTTGGAAGTTGGTTCCATCACCACTAATGTGGCTCTGCCCGATCCATTGGGACCATCCCCGAGCTTCTACGACTTTCGGAAATGGTGAAACCAACAAATCTATAAAAAAAAGTACAAGATATTTTTGAATAACTTTTCTTCTGAAAGTCCTAGAGACTTGTGCATTTCATGATTAATAAAAGGTGGCCTGCCACACAACCACACCGAATTTCAGCACGTTTCGAGCAAGCAGCGCAGAGTTATTCCAATTAATCCCTAATATGGGTTAGGGTTGCAATTAGGGTTAGGGTTAGGGTTAGGGTTGCAATTAGGGTTAGGGTTAGGGTTGTGATTAGGGTTAGGGTTAGGGTTGCTATTAGGGTTAGGGTTAGGGATGAATACCCATTGGAGCTCAAGATATTCTTCAATAACTTTTTTTCTGTAGGTCATAGAGACTTGGAAGTTGGTTCCATCTCCACTAATGTGGCTATGCCCGATCCATTGGTACCACCCCCGAGCTTCTACGACCTTTGGAAGGGGTAGGGTTAGGGTTGTGATTAGTGTTTGATTTTTTGGTTGTGATTAGGGTTAGGGTTAGGGATGAAAACCTATAGGAGTTCAAGATATTGTTCAATAACTTTTTTTCTGAAGGTCATAGAGACTTGGAAGTTGGTTCCATCACCACTAATGTGGCTCTGCCCGATCCATTGGGACCATCCCCGAGCTTCTACGACTTTCGGAAATGGTGAAACCAACAAATCTATAAAAAAAAGTACAAGATATTTTTGAATAACTTTTCTTCTGAAAGTCCTAGAGACTTGTGCATTTCATGATTAATAAAAGGTGGCCTGCCACACAACCACACCGAATTTCAGCACGTTTCGAGCAAGCAGCGCAGAGTTATTCCAATTAATCCCTAATATGGGTTAGGGTTGCAATTAGGGTTAGGGTTAGGGTTAGGGTTGCAATTAGGGTTAGGGTTAGGGTTAGGGTTGCAATTAGGGTTAGGGTTAGGGTTGTGATTAGGGTTAGGGTTAGGGATGAATACCCATTGGAGCTCAAGATATTCTTCAATAACTTTTTTTCTGTAGGTCATAGAGACTTGGAAGTTGGTTCCATCTCCACTAATGTGCCTATGCCCGATCCATTGGTACCACCCCCGAGCTTCTACGACCTTTGGAAGGGGTAGGGTTAGGGTTGTGATTAGTGTTTGATTTTTTGGTTGTGATTAGGGTTAGGGTTAGGGATGAAAACCTATAGGAGTTCAAGATATTGTTCAATAACTTTTTTTCTGAAGGTCATAGAGACTTGGAAGTTGGTTCCATCTCCACTAATGTGGCTCTGCCCGATCCATTGGGACCATCCCCGAGCTTCTACGACTTTCAGAAATGGTGAAACCAACAAATCTATAAAAAAAAGTACAAGATATTTTTGAATAACTTTTCTTCTGAAAGTCCTAGAGACTTGTGCATTTCATGATTAATAAAAGGTGGCCTGCCACACAACCACACCGAATTTCAGCACGTTTCGAGAAAGCAGCGCAGAGTTATTCCAATTAATCCCTAATATGGGTTAGGGTTGCAATTAGGGTTAGGGTTAGGGTTAGGGTTGCAATTAGGGTTAGGGTTAGGGTTAGGGTTGCAATTAGGGTTAGGGTTAGGGTTGTGATTAGGGTTAGGGTTAGGGTTGCTATTAGGGTTAGGGTTAGGGATGAATACCCATTGGAGCTCAAGATATTCTTCAATAACTTTTTTTCTGTAGGTCATAGAGACTTGGAAGTTGGTTCCATCTCCACTAATGTGGCTATGCCCGATCCATTGGTACCACCCCCGAGCTTCTACGACCTTTGGAAGGGGTAGGGTTAGGGTTGTGATTAGTGTTTGATTTTTTGGTTGTGATTAGGGTTAGGGTTAGGGATGAAAACCTATAGGAGTTCAAGATATTGTTCAATAACTTTTTTTCTGAAGGTCATAGAGACTTGGAAGTTGGTTCCATCAACACTATTGTGGCTCTGCCCGATCCATTGGGACCATCCCCGAGCTTCTACGACTTTCGGAAATGGTGAAACCAACAAATCTATAAAAAAAAGTACAAGATATTTTTGAATAACTTTTCTTCTGAAAGTCCTAGATACTTGTGCATTTCATGATTAATAAAAGGTGGCCTGCCACACAACCACACCGAATTTCAGCACGTTTCGAGCAAGCAGCGCAGAGTTATTCCAATTAATCCCTAATATGGGTTAGGGTTGCAATTAGGGTTAGGGTTAGGGTTAGGGTTGCAATTAGGGTTAGGGTTAGGGTTGTGATTAGGGTTAGGGTTAGGGTTGCTATTAGGGTTAGGGTTAGGGATGAATACCCATTGGAGCTCAAGATATTCTTCAATAACTTTTTTTCTGTAGGTCATAGAGACTTGGAAGTTGGTTCCATCTCCACTAATGTGGCTATGCCCGATCCATTGGTACCACCCCCGAGCTTCTACGACCTTTGGAAGGGGTAGGGTTAGGGTTGTGATTAGTGTTTGATTTTTTGGTTGTGATTAGGGTTAGGGTTAGGGATGAAAACCTATAGGAGTTCAAGATATTGTTCAATAACTTTTTTTCTGAAGGTCATAGAGACTTGGAAGTTGGTTCCATCACCACTAATGTGGCTCTGCCCGATCCATTGGGACCATCCCCGAGCTTCTACGACTTTCGGAAATGGTGAAACCAACAAATCTATAAAAAAAAGTACAAGATATTTTTGAATAACTTTTCTTCTGAAAGTCCTAGATACTTGTGCATTTCATGATTAATAAAAGGTGGCCTGCCACACAACCACACCGAATTTCAGCACGTTTCGAGCAAGCAGCGCAGAGTTATTCCAATTAATCCCTAATATGGGTTAGGGTTGCAATTAGGGTTAGGGTTAGGGTTAGGGTTGCAATTAGGGTTAGGGTTAGGGTTAGGGTTGCAATTAGGGTTAGGGTTAGGGTTGTGATTAGGGTTAGGGTTAGGGATGAATACCCATTGGAGCTCAAGATATTCTTCAATAACTTTTTTTCTGTAGGTCATAGAGACTTGGAAGTTGGTTCCATCTCCACTAATGTGGCTATGCCCGATCCATTGGTACCACCCCCGAGCTTCTACGACCTTTGGAAGGGGTAGGGTTAGGGTTGTGATTAGTGTTTGATTTTTTGGTTGTGATTAGGGTTAGGGTTAGGGATGAAAACCTATAGGAGTTCAAGATATTGTTCAATAACTTTTTTTCTGAAGGTCATAGAGACTTGGAAGTTGGTTCCATCACCACTAATGTGGCTCTGCCCGATCCATTGGGACCATCCCCGAGCTTCTACGACTTTCGGAAATGGTGAAACCAACAAATCTATAAAAAAAAGTACAAGATATTTTTGAATAACTTTTCTTCTGAAAGTCCTAGATACTTGTGCATTTCATGATTAATAAAAGGTGGCCTGCCACACAACCACACCGAATTTCAGCACGTTTCGAGCAAGCAGCGCAGAGTTATTCCAATTAATCCCTAATATGGGTTAGGGTTGCAATTAGGGTTAGGGTTAGGGTTGTGATTAGGGTTAGGGTTAGGGTTGCTATTAGGGTTAGGGTTAGGGATGAATACCCATTGGAGCTCAAGATATTCTTCAATAACTTTTTTTCTGTAGGTCATAGAGACTTGGAAGTTGGTTCCATCTCCACTAATGTGGCTATGCCCGATCCATTGGTACCACCCCCGAGCTTCTACGACCTTTGGAAGGGGTAGGGTTAGGGTTGTGATTAGTGTTTGATTTTTTGGTTGTGATTAGGGTTAGGGTTAGGGATGAAAACCTATAGGAGTTCAAGATATTGTTCAATAACTTTTTTTCTGAAGGTCATAGAGACTTGGAAGTTGGTTCCATCAACACTAATGTGGCTCTGCCCGATCCATTGGGACCATCCCCGAGCTTCTACGACTTTCGGAAATGGTGAAACCAACAAATCTATAAAAAAAAGTACAAGATATTTTTGAATAACTTTTCTTCTGAAAGTCCTAGATACTTGTGCATTTCATGATTAATAAAAGGTGGCCTGCCACACAACCACACCGAATTTCAGCACGTTTCGAGCAAGCAGCGCAGAGTTATTCCAATTAATCCCTAATATGGGTTAGGGTTGCAATTAGGGTTAGGGTTAGGGTTAGGGTTGCAATTAGGGTTAGGGTTAGGGTTGCAATTAGGGTTAGGGTTAGGGTTAGGGTTGCAATTAGGGTTAGGGTTAGGGTTGTGATTAGGGTTAGGGTTAGGGTTGCTATTAGGGTTAGGGTTAGGGATGAATACCAATTGGAGCTCAAGATATTCTTCAATAACTTTTTTTCTGTAGGTCATAGAGACTTGGAAGTTGGTTCCATCACCACTAATGTGGCTCTGCCCGATCCATTGGGACCATCCCCGAGCTTCTACGACTTTCGGAAATGGTGAAACCAACAAATCTATAAAAAAAAGTACAAGATATTTTTGAATAACTTTTCTTCTGAAAGTCCTAGAGACTTGTGCATTTCATGATTAATAAAAGGTGGCCTGCCACACAACCACACCGAATTTCAGCACGTTTCGAGCAAGCAGCGCAGAGTTATTCCAATTAATCCCTAATATGGGTTAGGGTTGCAATTAGGGTTAGGGTTGCAATTAGGGTTAGGGTTAGGGTTAGGGTTAGGGTTGCAATTAGGGTTAGGGTTAGGGTTAGGGTTGTGATTAGGGTTAGGGTTAGGGTTGCTATTAGGGTTAGGGTTAGGGATGAATACCTATTGGAGCTCAAGATATTCTTCAATAACTTTTTTTCTGTAGGTCATAGAGACTTGGAAGTTGGTTCCATCTCCACTAATGTGGCTATGCCCGATCCATTGGTACCACCCCCGAGCTTCTACGACCTTTGGAAGGGGTAGGGTTAGGGTTGTGATTAGTGTTTGATTTTTTGGTTGTGATTAGGGTTAGGGTTAGGGATGAAAACCTATAGGAGTTCAAGATATTGTTCAATAACTTTTTTTCTGAAGGTCATAGAGACTTGGAAGTTGGTTCCATCAACACTAATGTGGCTCTGCCCGATCCATTGGGACCATCCCCGAGCTTCTACGACTTTCGGAAATGGTGAAACCAACAAATCTATAAAAAAAAGTACAAGATATTTTTGAATAACTTTTCTTCTGAAAGTCCTAGAGACTTGTGCATTTCATGATTAATAAAAGGTGGCCTGCCACACAACCACACCGAATTTCAGCACGTTTCGAGCAAGCAGCGCAGAGTTATTCCAATTAATCCCTAATATGGGTTAGGGTTGCAGTTAGGGTTAGGGTTAGGGTTGTGATTAGGGTTAGGGTTAGGGTTGCTATTAGGGTTAGGGTTAGGGATGAATACCTATTGGAGCTCAAGATATTCTTCAATAACTTTTTTTCTGTAGGTCATAGAGACTTGGAAGTTGGTTCCATCTCCACTAATGTGGCTATGCCCGATCCATTGGTACCACCCCCGAGCTTCTACGACCTTTGGAAGGGGTAGGGTTAGGGTTGTGATTAGTGTTTGATTTTTTGGTTGTGATTAGGGTTAGGGTTAGGGATGAAAACCTATAGGAGTTCAAGATATTGTTCAATAACTTTTTTTCTGAAGGTCATAGAGACTTGGAAGTTGGTTCCATCAACACTAATGTGGCTCTGCCCGATCCATTGGGACCATCCCCGAGCTTCTACGACTTTCGGAAATGGTGAAACCAACAAATCTATAAAAAAAAGTACAAGATATTTTTGAATAACTTTTCTTCTGAAAGTCCTAGAGACTTGTGCATTTCATGATTAATAAAAGGTGGCCTGCCACACAACCACACCGAATTTCAGCACGTTTCGAGCAAGCAGCGCAGAGTTATTCCAATTAATCCCTAATATGGGTTAGGGTTGCAATTAGGGTTAGGGTTAGGGTTAGGGTTGCAATTAGGGTTAGGGTTAGGGTTAGGGTTGCAATTAGGGTTAGGGTTAGGGTTGTGATTAGGGTTAGGGTTAGGGTTGCTATTAGGGTTAGGGTTAGGGATGAATACCCATTGGAGCTCAAGATATTCTTCAATAACTTTTTTTCTGTAGGTCATAGAGACTTGGAAGTTGGTTCCATCACCACTAATGTGGCTATGCCCGATCCATTGGTACCACCCCCGAGCTTCTACGACCTTTGGAAGGGGTAGGGTTAGGGTTGTGATTAGTGTTTGATTTTTTGGTTGTGATTAGGGTTAGGGTTAGGGATGAATACCCATTGGAGCTCAAGATATTCTTCAATAACTTTTTTTCTGTAGGTCATAGAGACTTGGAAGTTGGTTCCATCTCCACTAATGTGGCTATGCCCGATCCATTGGTACCACCCCCGAGCTTCTACGACCTTTGGAAGGGGTAGGGTTAGGGTTGTGATTAGTGTTTGATTTTTTGGTTGTGATTAGGGTTAGGGTTAGGGATGAAAACCTATAGGAGTTCAAGATATTGTTCAATAACTTTTTTTCTGAAGGTCATAGAGACTTGGAAGTTGGTTCCATCACCACTAATGTGGCTCTGCCCGATCCATTGGGACCATCCCCGAGCTTCTACGACTTTCGGAAATGGTGAAACCAACAAATCTATAAAAAAAAGTACAAGATATTTTTGAATAACTTTTCTTCTGAAAGTCCTAGAGACTTGTGCATTTCATGATTAATAAAAGGTGGCCTGCCACACAACCACACCGAATTTCAGCACGTTTCGAGCAAGCAGCGCAGAGTTATTCCAATTAATCCCTAATATGGGTTACGGTTGCAATTAGGGTTAGGGTTAGGGTTAGGGTTGCAATTAGGGTTAGGGTTAGGGTTGCAATTAGGGTTAGGGTTAGGGTTAGGGTTGCAATTAGGGTTAGGGTTAGGGTTGTGATTAGGGTTAGGGTTAGGGTTGCTATTAGGGTTAGGGTTAGGGATGAATACCCATTGGAGCTCAAGATATTCTTCAATAACTTTTTTTCTGTAGGTCATAGAGACTTGGAAGTTGGTTCCATCTACACTAATGTGGCTATGCCCGATCCATTGGTACCACCCCCGAGCTTCTACGACCTTTGGAAGGGGTAGGGTTAGGGTTGTGATTAGTGTTTGATTTTTTGGTTGTGATTAGGGTTAGGGTTAGGGATGAATACCCATTGGAGCTCAAGATATTCTTCAATAACTTTTTTTCTGTAGGTCATAGAGACTTGGAAGTTGGTTCCATCTCCACTAATGTGGCTATGCCCGATCCATTGGTACCACCCCCGAGCTTCTACGACCTTTGGAAGGGGTAGGGTTAGGGTTGTGATTAGTGTTTGATTTTTTGGTTGTGATTAGGGTTAGGGTTAGGGATGAAAACCTATAGGAGTTCAAGATATTGTTCAATAACTTTTTTTCTGAAGGTCATAGAGACTTGGAAGTTGGTTCCATCACCACTAATGTGGCTCTGCCCGATCCATTGGGACCATCCCCGAGCTTCTACGACTTTCGGAAATGGTGAAACCAACAAATCTATAAAAAAAAGTACAAGATATTTTTGAATAACTTTTCTTCTGAAAGTCCTAGAGACTTGTGCATTTCATGATTAATAAAAGGTGGCCTGCCACACAACCACACCGAATTTCAGCACGTTTCGAGCAAGCAGCGCAGAGTTATTCCAATTAATCCCTAATATGGGTTACGGTTGCAATTAGGGTTAGGGTTAGGGTTAGGGTTGCAATTAGGGTTAGGGTTGCAATTAGGGTTAGGGTTAGGGTTAGGGTTGCAATTAGGGTTAGGGTTAGGGTTGTGATTAGGGTTAGGGTTAGGGTTGCTATTAGGGTTAGGGTTAGGGATGAATACCAATTGGAGCTCAAGATATTCTTCAATAACTTTTTTTCTGTAGGTCATAGAGACTTGGAAGTTGGTTCCATCACCACTAATGTGGCTCTGCCCGATCCATTGGTACCATCCCCGAGCTTCTACGACTTTCGGAAATGGTGAAACCAACAAATCTATAAAAAAAAGTACAAGATATTTTTGAATAACTTTTCTTCTGAAAGTCCTAGAGACTTGTGCATTTTATGATTAATAAAAGGTGGCCTGCCACACAACCACACCGAATTTCAGCACGTTTCGAGCAAGCAGCGCAGAGTTATTCCAATTAATCCCTAATATGGGTTAGGGTTGCAGTTAGGGTTAGGGTTAGGGTTGTGATTAGGGTTAGGGTTAGGGTTGCTATTAGGGTTAGGGTTAGGGATGAATACCTATTGGAGCTCAAGATATTCTTCAATAACTTTTTTTCTGTAGGTCATAGAGACTTGGAAGTTGGTTCCATCTCCACTAATGTGGCTATGCCCGATCCATTGGTACCACCCCCGAGCTTCTACGACCTTTGGAAGGGGTAGGGTTAGGGTTGTGATTAGTGTTTGATTTTTTGGTTGTGATTAGGGTTAGGGTTAGGGATGAAAACCTATAGGAGTTCAAGATATTGTTCAATAACTTTTTTTCTGAAGGTCATAGAGACTTGGAAGTTGGTTCCATCTCCACTAATGTGGCTCTGCCCGATCCATTGGGACCATCCCCGAGCTTCTACGACTTTCGGAAATGGTGAAACCAACAAATCTATAAAAAAAAGTACAAGATATTTTTGAATAACTTTTCTTCTGAAAGTCCTAGAGACTTGTGCATTTCATGATTAATAAAAGGTGGCCTGCCACACAACCACACCAAATTTCAGCACGTTTCGAGCAAGCAGCGCAGAGTTATTCCAATTAATCCCTAATATGGGTTAGGGTTGCAATTAGGGTTAGGGTTAGGGTTAGGGTTGCAATTAGGGTTAGGGTTAGGGTTAGGGTTGCAATTAGGGTTAGGGTTAGGGTTGTGATTAGGGTTAGGGTTAGGGTTGCTATTAGGGTTAGGGTTAGGGATGAATACCCATTGGAGCTCAAGATATTCTTCAATAACTTTTTTTCTGTAGGTCATAGAGACTTGGAAGTTGGTTCCATCTCCACTAATGTGGCTATGCCCGATCCATTGGTACCACCCCCGAGCTTCTACGACCTTTGGAAGGGGTAGGGTTAGGGTTGTGATTAGTGTTTGATTTTTTGGTTGTGATTAGGGTTAGGGTTAGGGATGAATACCCATTGGAGCTCAAGATATTCTTCAATAACTTTTTTTCTGTAGGTCATAGAGACTTGGAAGTTGGTTCCATCTCCACTAATGTGGCTATGCCCGATCCATTGGTACCACCCCCGAGCTTCTACGACCTTTGGAAGGGGTAGGGTTAGGGTTGTGATTAGTGTTTGATTTTTTGGTTGTGATTAGGGTTAGGGTTAGGGATGAAAACCTATAGGAGTTCAAGATATTGTTCAATAACTTTTTTTCTGAAGGTCATAGAGACTTGGAAGTTGGTTCCATCACCACTAATGTGGCTCTGCCCGATCCATTGGGACCATCCCCGAGCTTCTACGACTTTCGGAAATGGTGAAACCAACAAATCTATAAAAAAAAGTACAAGATATTTTTGAATAACTTTTCTTCTGAAAGTCCTAGAGACTTGTGCATTTCATGATTAATAAAAGGTGGCCTGCCACACAACCACACCGAATTTCAGCACGTTTCGAGCAAGCAGCGCAGAGTTATTCCAATTAATCCCTAATATGGGTTAGGGTTGCAATTAGGGTTAGGGTTAGGGTTAGGGTTGCGGTTAGGGTTAGGGTTAGGGTTAGGGTTGCAATTAGGGTTAGGGTTAGGGTTGTGATTAGGGTTAGGGTTAGGGTTGCTATTAGGGTTAGGGTTAGGGATGAATACCCATTGGAGCTCAAGATATTCTTCAATAACTTTTTTTCTGTAGGTCATAGAGACTTGGAAGTTGGTTCCATCTCCACTAATGTGGCTATGCCCGATCCATTGGTACCACCCCCGAGCTTCTACGACCTTTGGAAGGGGTAGGGTTAGGGTTGTGATTAGTGTTTGATTTTTTGGTTGTGATTAGGGTTAGGGTTAGGGATGAATACCCATTGGAGCTCAAGATATTCTTCAATAACTTTTTTTCTGTAGGTCATAGAGACTTGGAAGTTGGTTCCATCTCCACTAATGTGGCTATGCCCGATCCATTGGTACCACCCCCGAGCTTCTACGACCTTTGGAAGGGGTAGGGTTAGGGTTGTGATTAGTGTTTGATTTTTTGGTTGTGATTAGGGTTAGGGTTAGGGATGAATACCCATTGGAGCTCAAGATATTCTTCAATAACTTTTTTTCTGTAGGTCATAGAGACTTGGAAGTTGGTTCCATCACCACTAATGTGGCTCTGCCCGATCCATTGGGACCATCCCCGAGCTTCTACGACTTTCGGAAATGGTGAAACCAACAAATCTATAAAAAAAAGTACAAGATATTTTTGAATAACTTTTCTTCTGAAAGTCCTAGATACTTGTGCATTTCATGATTAATAAAAGGTGGCCTGCCACACAACCACACCGAATTTCAGCACGTTTCGAGCAAGCAGCGCAGAGTTATTCCAATTAATCCCTAATATGGGTTAGGGTTGCAGTTAGGGTTAGGGTTAGGGTTGTGATTAGGGTTAGGGTTAGGGTTGCTATTAGGGTTAGGGTTAGGGATGAATACCCATTGGAGCTCAAGATATTCTTCAATAACTTTTTTTCTGTAGGTCATAGAGACTTGGAAGTTGGTTCCATCTCCACTAATGTGGCTATGCCCGATCCATTGGTACCACCCCCGAGCTTCTACGACCTTTGGAAGGGGTAGGGTTAGGGTTGTGATTAGTGTTTGATTTTTTGGTTGTGATTAGGGTTAGGGTTAGGGATGAAAACCTATAGGAGTTCAAGATATTGTTCAATAACTTTTTTTCTGAAGGTCATAGAGACTTGGAAGTTGGTTCCATCACCACTAATGTGGCTCTGCCCGATCCATTGGGACCATCCCCGAGCTTCTACGACTTTCGGAAATGGTGAAACCAACAAATCTATAAAAAAAAGTACAAGATATTTTTGAATAACTTTTCTTCTGAAAGTCCTAGAGACTTGTGCATTTCATGATTAATAAAAGGTGGCCTGCCACACAACCACACCGAATTTCAGCACGTTTCGAGCAAGCAGCGCAGAGTTATTCCAATTAATCCCTAATATGGGTTAGGGTTGCAATTAGGGTTAGGGTTAGGGTTAGGGTTGCAATTAGGGTTAGGGTTGCAATTAGGGTTAGGGTTAGGGTTAGGGTTGCAATTAGGGTTAGGGTTAGGGTTGTGATTAGGGTTAGGGTTAGGGTTGCTATTAGGGTTAGGGTTAGGGATGAATACCAATTGGAGCTCAAGATATTCTTCAATAACTTTTTTTCTGTAGGTCATAGAGACTTGGAAGTTGGTTCCATCACCACTAATGTGGCTCTGCCCGATCCATTGGTACCATCCCCGAGCTTCTACGACTTTCGGAAATGGTGAAACCAACAAATCTATAAAAAAAAGTACAAGATATTTTTGAATAACTTTTCTTCTGAAAGTCCTAGAGACTTGTGCATTTCATGATTAATAAAAGGTGGCCTGCCACACAACCACACCGAATTTCAGCACGTTTCGAGCAAGCAGCGCAGAGTTATTCCAATTAATCCCTAATATGGGTTAGGGTTGCAATTAGGGTTAGGGTTGCAATTAGGGTTAGGGTTAGGGTTAGGGTTACGGTTGCAATTAGGGTTAGGGTTAGGGTTAGGGTTGTGATTAGGGTTAGGGTTAGGGTTGCTATTAGGGTTAGGGTTAGGGATGAATACCCATTGGAGCTCAAGATATTCTTCAATAACTTTTTTTCTGTAGGTCATAGAGACTTGGAAGTTGGTTCCATCTCCACTAATGTGGCTATGCCCGATCCATTGGTACCACCCCCGAGCTTCTACGACCTTTGGAAGGGGTAGGGTTAGGGTTGTGATTAGTGTTTGATTTTTTGGTTGTGATTAGGGTTAGGGTTAGGGATGAAAACCTATAGGAGTTCAAGATATTGTTCAATAACTTTTTTTCTGAAGGTCATAGAGACTTGGAAGTTGGTTCCATCACCACTAATGTGGCTCTGCCCGATCCATTGGGACCATCCCCGAGCTTCTACGACTTTCGGAAATGGTGAAACCAACAAATCTATAAAAAAAAGTACAAGATATTTTTGAATAACTTTTCTTCTGAAAGTCCTAGAGACTTGTGCATTTCATGATTAATAAAAGGTGGCCTGCCACACAACCACACCGAATTTCAGCACGTTTCGAGCAAGCAGCGCAGAGTTATTCCAATTAATCCCTAATATGGGTTAGGGTTGCAATTAGGGTTAGGGTTAGGGTTAGGGTTGCAATTAGGGTTAGGGTTAGGGTTAGGGTTGCAATTAGGGTTAGGGTTAGGGTTGTGATTAGGGTTAGGGTTAGGGTTGCTATTAGGGTTAGGGTTAGGGATGAATACCCATTGGAGCTCAAGATATTCTTCAATAACTTTTTTTCTGTAGGTCATAGAGACTTGGAAGTTGGTTCCATCTCCACTAATGTGGCTATGCCCGATCCATTGGTACCACCCTCGAGCTTCTACGACCTTTGGAAGGGGTAGGGTTAGGGTTGTGATTAGTGTTTGATTTTTTGGTTGTGATTAGGGTTAGGGTTAGGGATGAATACCCATTGGAGCTCAAGATATTCTTCAATAACTTTTTTTCTGTAGGTCATAGAGACTTGGAAGTTGGTTCCATCTCCACTAATGTGGCTATGCCCGATCCATTGGTACCACCCCCGAGCTTCTACGACCTTTGGAAGGGGTAGGGTTAGGGTTGTGATTAGTGTTTGATTTTTTGGTTGTGATTAGGGTTAGGGTTAGGGATGAAAACCTATAGGAGTTCAAGATATTGTTCAATAACTTTTTTTCTGAAGGTCATAGAGACTTGGAAGTTGGTTCCATCACCACTAATGTGGCTCTGCCCGATCCATTGGGACCATCCCCGAGCTTCTACGACTTTCGGAAATGGTGAAACCAACAAATCTATAAAAAAAAGTACAAGATATTTTTGAATAACTTTTCTTCTGAAAGTCCTAGAGACTTGTGCATTTCATGATTAATAAAAGGTGGCCTGCCACACAACCACACCGAATTTCAGCACGTTTCGAGCAAGCAGCGCAGAGTTATTCCAATTAATCCCTAATATGGGTTAGGGTTGCAATTAGGGTTAGGGTTAGGGTTAGGGTTGCAATTAGGGTTAGGGTTAGGGTTGCAATTAGGGTTAGGGTTAGGGTTGTGATTAGGGTTAGGGTTAGGGTTGCTATTAGGGTTAGGGTTAGGGATGAATACCCATTGGAGCTCAAGATATTCTTCAATAACTTTTTTTCTGTAGGTCATAGAGACTTGGAAGTTGGTTCCATCTCCACTAATGTGGCTATGCCCGATCCATTGGTACCACCCCCGAGCTTCTACGACCTTTGGAAGGGGTAGGGTTAGGGTTGTGATTAGTGTTTGATTTTTTGGTTGTGATTAGGGTTAGGGTTAGGGATGAATACCCATTGGAGCTCAAGATATTCTTCAATAACTTTTTTTCTGTAGGTCATAGAGACTTGGAAGTTGGTTCCATCTCCACTAATGTGGCTATGCCCGATCCATTGGTACCACCCCCGAGCTTCTACGACCTTTGGAAGGGGTAGGGTTAGGGTTGTGATTAGTGTTTGATTTTTTGGTTGTGATTAGGGTTAGGGTTAGGGATGAAAACCTATAGGAGTTCAAGATATTGTTCAATAACTTTTTTTCTGAAGGTCATAGAGACTTGGAAGTTGGTTCCATCACCACTAATGTGGCTCTGCCCGATCCATTGGGACCATCCCCGAGCTTCTACGACTTTCGGAAATGGTGAAACCAACAAATCTATAAAAAAAAGTACAAGATATTTTTGAATAACTTTTCTTCTGAAAGTCCTAGAGACTTGTGCATTTCATGATTAATAAAAGGTGGCCTGCCACACAACCACACCGAATTTCAGCACGTTTCGAGCAAGCAGCGCAGAGTTATTCCAATTAATCCCTAATATGGGTTAGGGTTGCAATTAGGGTTAGGGTTAGGGTTAGGGTTGCAATTAGGGTTAGGGTTAGGGTTAGGGTTGCAATTAGGGTTAGGGTTAGGGTTGTGATTAGGGTTAGGGTTAGGGTTGCTATTAGGGTTAGGGTTAGGGATGAATACCCATTGGAGCTCAAGATATTCTTCAATAACTTTTTTTCTGTAGGTCATAGAGACTTGGAAGTTGGTTCCATCTCCACTAATGTGGCTATGCCCGATCCATTGGTACCACCCCCGAGCTTCTACGACCTTTGGAAGGGGTAGGGTTAGGGTTGTGATTAGTGTTTGATTTTTTGGTTGTGATTAGGGTTAGGGTTAGGGATGAATACCCATTGGAGCTCAAGATATTCTTCAATAACTTTTTTTCTGTAGGTCATAGAGACTTGGAAGTTGGTTCCATCTCCACTAATGTGGCTATGCCCGATCCATTGGTACCACCCCCGAGCTTCTACGACCTTTGGAAGGGGTAGGGTTAGGGTTGTGATTAGTGTTTGATTTTTTGGTTGTGATTAGGGTTAGGGTTAGGGATGAATACCCATTGGAGCTCAAGATATTCTTCAATAACTTTTTTTCTGTAGGTCATAGAGACTTGGAAGTTGGTTCCATCTCCACTAATGTGGCTATGCCCGATCCATTGGTACCACCCCCGAGCTTCTACGACCTTTGGAAGGGGTAGGGTTAGGGTTGTGATTAGTGTTTGATTTTTTGGTTGTGATTAGGGTTAGGGTTAGGGATGAAAACCTATAGGAGTTCAAGATATTGTTCAATAACTTTTTTTCTGAAGGTCATAGAGACTTGGAAGTTGGTTCCATCTCCACTAATGTGGCTCTGCCCGATCCATTGGGACCATCCCCGAGCTTCTACGACTTTCAGAAATGGTGAAACCAACAAATCTATAAAAAAAAGTACAAGATATTTTTGAATAACTTTTCTTCTGAAAGTCCTAGAGACTTGTGCATTTCATGATTAATAAAAGGTGGCCTGCCACACAACCACACCGAATTTCAGCACGTTTCGAGCAAGCAGCGCAGAGTTATTCCAATTAATCCCTAATATGGGTTAGGGTTGCAATTAGGGTTAGGGTTAGGGTTAGGGTTGCAATTAGGGTTAGGGTTAGGGTTGTGATTAGGGTTAGGGTTAGGGTTGCTATTAGGGTTAGGGTTAGGGATGAATACCCATTGGAGCTCAAGATATTCTTCAATAACTTTTTTTCTGTAGGTCATAGAGACTTGGAAGTTGGTTCCATCTCCACTAATGTGGCTATGCCCGATCCATTGGTACCACCCCCGAGCTTCTACGACCTTTGGAAGGGGTAGGGTTAGGGTTGTGATTAGTGTTTGATTTTTTGGTTGTGATTAGGGTTAGGGTTAGGGATGAAAACCTATAGGAGTTCAAGATATTGTTCAATAACTTTTTTTCTGAAGGTCATAGAGACTTGGAAGTTGGTTCCATCACCACTAATGTGGCTCTGCCCGATCCATTGGGACCATCCCCGAGCTTCTACGACTTTCGGAAATGGTGAAACCAACAAATCTATAAAAAAAAGTACAAGATATTTTTGAATAACTTTTCTTCTGAAAGTCCTAGAGACTTGTGCATTTCATGATTAATAAAAGGTGGCCTGCCACACAACCACACCGAATTTCAGCACGTTTCGAGCAAGCAGCGCAGAGTTATTCCAATTAATCCCTAATATGGGTTAGGGTTGCAATTAGGGTTAGGGTTAGGGTTAGGGTTGCTATTAGGGTTAGGGTTAGGGTTAGGGTTGCAATTAGGGTTGTGATTAGGGTTAGGGTTAGGGTTGCTATTAGGGTTAGGGTTAGGGATGAATACCCATTGGAGCTCAAGATATTCTTCAATAACTTTTTTTTCTGTAGGTCATAGAGACTTGGAAGTTGGTTCCATCTCCACTAATGTGGCTATGCCCGATCCATTGGTACCACCCCCGAGCTTCTACGACCTTTGGAAGGGGTAGGGTTAGGGTTGTGATTAGTGTTTGATTTTTTGGTTGTGATTAGGGTTAGGGTTAGGGATGAATACCCATTGGAGCTCAAGATATTGTTCAATAACTTTTTTTCTGTAGGTCATAGAGACTTGGAAGTTGGTTCCATCTCCACTAATGTGGCTATGCCCGATCCATTGGTACCACCCCCGAGCTTCTACGACCTTTGGAAGGGGTAGGGTTAGGGTTGTGATTAGTGTTTGATTTTTTGGTTGTGATTAGGGTTAGGGTTAGGGATGAAAACCTATAGGAGTTCAAGATATTGTTCAATAACTTTTTTTCTGAAGGTCATAGAGACTTGGAAGTTGGTTCCATCTCCACTAATGTGGCTCTGCCCGATCCATTGGGACCATCCCCGAGCTTCTACGACTTTCAGAAATGGTGAAACCAACAAATCTATAAAAAAAAGTACAAGATATTTTTGAATAACTTTTCTTCTGAAAGTCCTAGAGACTTGTGCATTTCATGATTAATAAAAGGTGGCCTGCCACACAACCACACCGAATTTCAGCACGTTTCGAGCAAGCAGCGCAGAGTTATTCCAATTAATCCCTAATATGGGTTAGGGTTGCAATTAGGGTTAGGGTTAGGGTTAGGGTTGCAATTAGGGTTAGGGTTAGGGTTAGGGTTGCAATTAGGGTTAGGGTTAGGGTTGTGATTAGGGTTAGGGTTAGGGTTGCTATTAGGGTTAGGGTTAGGGATGAATACCCATTGGAGCTCAAGATATTCTTCAATAACTTTTTTTCTGTAGGTCATAGAGACTTGGAAGTTGGTTCCATCTCCACTAATGTGGCTATGCCCGATCCATTGGTACCACCCCCGAGCTTCTACGACCTTTGGAAGGGGTAGGGTTAGGGTTGTGATTAGTGTTTGATTTTTTGGTTGTGATTAGGGTTAGGGTTAGGGATGAATACCCATTGGAGCTCAAGATATTCTTCAATAACTTTTTTTCTGTAGGTCATAGAGACTTGGAAGTTGGTTCCATCTCCACTAATGTGGCTATGCCCGATCCATTGGTACCACCCCCGAGCTTCTACGACCTTTGGAAGGGGTAGGGTTAGGGTTGTGATTAGTGTTTGATTTTTTGGTTGTGATTAGGGTTAGGGTTAGGGATGAAAACCTATAGGAGTTCAAGATATTGTTCAATAACTTTTTTTCTGAAGGTCATAGAGACTTGGAAGTTGGTTCCATCTCCACTAATGTGGCTCTGCCCGATCCATTGGGACCATCCCCGAGCTTCTACGACTTTCGGAAATGGTGAAACCAACAAATCTATAAAAAAAAGTACAAGATATTTTTGAATAACTTTTCTTCTGAAAGTCCTAGAGACTTGTGCATTTCATGATTAATAAAAGGTGGCCTGCCACACAACCACACCAAATTTCAGCACGTTTCGAGCAAGCAGCGCAGAGTTATTCCAATTAATCCCTAATATGGGTTAGGGTTGCAATTAGGGTTAGGGTTAGGGTTAGGGTTGCAATTAGGGTTAGGGTTAGGGTTAGGGTTGCAATTAGGGTTAGGGTTAGGGTTGTGATTAGGGTTAGGGTTAGGGTTGCTATTAGGGTTAGGGTTAGGGATGAATACCCATTGGAGCTCAAGATATTCTTCAATAACTTTTTTTCTGTAGGTCATAGAGACTTGGAAGTTGGTTCCATCTCCACTAATGTGGCTATGCCCGATCCATTGGTACCACCCCCGAGCTTCTACGACCTTTGGAAGGGGTAGGGTTAGGGTTGTGATTAGTGTTTGATTTTTTGGTTGTGATTAGGGTTAGGGTTAGGGATGAATACCCATTGGAGCTCAAGATATTCTTCAATAACTTTTTTTCTGTAGGTCATAGAGACTTGGAAGTTGGTTCCATCTCCACTAATGTGGCTATGCCCGATCCATTGGTACCACCCCCGAGCTTCTACGACCTTTGGAAGGGGTAGGGTTAGGGTTGTGATTAGTGTTTGATTTTTTGGTTGTGATTAGGGTTAGGGTTAGGGATGAATACCCATTGGAGCTCAAGATATTCTTCAATAACTTTTTTTCTGTAGGTCATAGAGACTTGGAAGTTGGTTCCATCTCCACTAATGTGGCTATGCCCGATCCATTGGTACCACCCCCGAGCTTCTACGACCTTTGGAAGGGGTAGGGTTAGGGTTGTGATTAGTGTTTGATTTTTTGGTTGTGATTAGGGTTAGGGTTAGGGATGAAAACCTATAGGAGTTCAAGATATTGTTCAATAACTTTTTTTCTGAAGGTCATAGAGACTTGGAAGTTGGTTCCATCTCCACTAATGTGGCTCTGCCCGATCCATTGGGACCATCCCCGAGCTTCTACGACTTTCGGAAATGGTGAAACCAACAAATCTATAAAAAAAAGTACAAGATATTTTTGAATAACTTTTCTTCTGAAAGTCCTAGAGACTTGTGCATTTCATGATTAATAAAAGGTGGCCTGCCACACAACCACACCGAATTTCAGCACGTTTCGAGCAAGCAGCGCAGAATTATTCCAATTAATCCCTAATATGGGTTAGGGTTGCAATTAGGGTTAGGGTTAGGGTTAGGGTTGCAATTAGGGTTAGGGTTAGGGTTAGGGTTGCAATTAGGGTTAGGGTTAGGGTTGTGATTAGGGTTAGGGTTAGGGTTGCTATTAGGGTTAGGGTTAGGGATGAATACCCATTGGAGCTCAAGATATTCTTCAATAACTTTTTTTCTGTAGGTCATAGAGACTTGGAAGTTGGTTCCATCTCCACTAATGTGGCTATGCCCGATCCATTGGTACCACCCCCGAGCTTCTACGACCTTTGGAAGGGGTAGGGTTAGGGTTGTGATTAGTGTTTGATTTTTTGGTTGTGATTAGGGTTAGGGTTAGGGATGAATACCCATTGGAGCTCAAGATATTCTTCAATAACTTTTTTTCTGTAGGTCATAGAGACTTGGAAGTTGGTTCCATCTCCACTAATGTGGCTATGCCCGATCCATTGGTACCACCCCCGAGCTTCTACGACCTTTGGAAGGGGTAGGGTTAGGGTTGTGATTAGTGTTTGATTTTTTGGTTGTGATTAGGGTTAGGGTTAGGGATGAATACCCATTGGAGCTCAAGATATTCTTCAATAACTTTTTTTCTGTAGGTCATAGAGACTTGGAAGTTGGTTCCATCTCCACTAATGTGGCTATGCCCGATCCATTGGTACCACCCCCGAGCTTCTACGACCTTTGGAAGGGGTAGGGTTAGGGTTGTGATTAGTGTTTGATTTTTTGGTTGTGATTAGGGTTAGGGTTAGGGATGAAAACCTATAGGAGTTCAAGATATTGTTCAATAACTTTTTTTCTGAAGGTCATAGAGACTTGGAAGTTGGTTCCATCTCCACTAATGTGGCTCTGCCCGATCCATTGGGACCATCCCCGAGCTTCTACGACTTTCGGAAATGGTGAAACCAACAAATCTATAAAAAAAAGTACAAGATATTTTTGAATAACTTTTCTTCTGAAAGTCCTAGAGACTTGTGCATTTCATGATTAATAAAAGGTGGCCTGCCACACAACCACACCGAATTTCAGCACGTTTCGAGCAAGCAGCGCAGAATTATTCCAATTAATCCCTAATATGGGTTAGGGTTGCAATTAGGGTTAGGGTTAGGGTTAGGGTTGCAATTAGGGTTAGGGTTAGGGTTAGGGTTGCAATTAGGGTTAGGGTTAGGGTTGTGATTAGGGTTAGGGTTAGGGTTGCTATTAGGGTTAGGGTTAGGGATGAATACCAATTGGAGCTCAAGATATTCTTCAATAACTTTTTTTCTGTAGGTCATAGAGACTTGGAAGTTGGTTCCATCTCCACTAATGTGGCTATGCCCGATCCATTGGTACCACCCCCGAGCTTCTACGACCTTTGGAAGGGGTAGGGTTAGGGTTGTGATTAGTGTTTGATTTTTTGGTTGTGATTAGGGTTAGGGTTAGGGATGAATACCCATTGGAGCTCAAGATATTCTTCAATAACTTTTTTTCTGTAGGTCATAGAGACTTGGAAGTTGGTTCCATCTCCACTAATGTGGCTATGCCCGATCCATTGGTACCACCCCCGAGCTTCTACGACCTTTGGAAGGGGTAGGGTTAGGGTTGTGATTAGTGTTTGATTTTTTGGTTGTGATTAGGGTTAGGGTTAGGGATGAATACCCATTGGAGCTCAAGATATTCTTCAATAACTTTTTTTCTGTAGGTCATAGAGACTTGGAAGTTGGTTCCATCTCCACTAATGTGGCTATGCCCGATCCATTGGTACCACCCCCGAGCTTCTACGACCTTTGGAAGGGGTAGGGTTAGGGTTGTGATTAGTGTTTGATTTTTTGGTTGTGATTAGGGTTAGGGTTAGGGATGAAAACCTATAGGAGTTCAAGATATTGTTCAATAACTTTTTTTCTGAAGGTCATAGAGACTTGGAAGTTGGTTCCATCTCCACTAATGTGGCTCTGCCCGATCCATTGGGACCATCCCCGAGCTTCTACGACTTTCAGAAATGGTGAAACCAACAAATCTATAAAAAAAAGTACAAGATATTTTTGAATAACTTTTCTTCTGAAAGTCCTAGAGACTTGTGCATTTCATGATTAATAAAAGGTGGCCTGCCACACAACCACACCGAATTTCAGCACGTTTCGAGCAAGCAGCGCAGAGTTATTCCAATTAATCCCTAATATGGGTTAGGGTTGCAATTAGGCTTAGGGTTAGGGTTAGGGTTGCAATTAGGGTTAGGGTTAGGGTTGTGATTAGGGTTAGGGTTAGGGTTGCTATTAGGGTTAGGGTTAGGGATGAATACCCATTGGAGCTCAAGATATTCTTCAATAACTTTTTTTCTGTAGGTCATAGAGACTTGGAAGTTGGTTCCATCTCCACTAATGTGGCTATGCCCGATCCATTGGTACCACCCCCGAGCTTCTACGACCTTTGGAAGGGGTAGGGTTAGGGTTGTGATTAGTGTTTGATTTTTTGGTTGTGATTAGGGTTAGGGTTAGGGATGAAAACCTATAGGAGTTCAAGATATTGTTCAATAACTTTTTTTCTGAAGGTCATAGAGACTTGGAAGTTGGTTCCATCACCACTAATGTGGCTCTGCCCGATCCATTGGGACCATCCCCGAGCTTCTACGACTTTCGGAAATGGTGAAACCAACAAATCTATAAAAAAAAGTACAAGATATTTTTGAATAACTTTTCTTCTGAAAGTCCTAGAGACTTGTGCATTTCATGATTAATAAAAGGTGGCCTGCCACACAACCACACCGAATTTCAGCACGTTTCGAGCAAGCAGCGCAGAGTTATTCCAATTAATCCCTAATATGGGTTAGGGTTGCAATTAGGGTTAGGGTTAGGGTTAGGGTTGCAATTAGGGTTAGGGTTAGGGTTGTGATTAGGGTTAGGGTTAGGGTTGCTATTAGGGTTAGGGTTAGGGATGAATACCCATTGGAGCTCAAGATATTCTTCAATAACTTTTTTTCTGTAGGTCATAGAGACTTGGAAGTTGGTTCCATCTCCACTAATGTGGCTATGCCCGATCCATTGGTACCACCCCCGAGCTTCTACGACCTTTGGAAGGGGTAGGGTTAGGGTTGTGATTAGTGTTTGATTTTTTGGTTGTGATTAGGGTTAGGGTTAGGGATGAAAACCTATAGGAGTTCAAGATATTGTTCAATAACTTTTTTTCTGAAGGTCATAGAGACTTGGAAGTTGGTTCCATCTCCACTAATGTGGCTCTGCCCGATCCATTGGGACCATCCCCGAGCTTCTACGACTTTCAGAAATGGTGAAACCAACAAATCTATAAAAAAAAGTACAAGATATTTTTGAATAACTTTTCTTCTGAAAGTCCTAGAGACTTGTGCATTTCATGATTAATAAAAGGTGGCCTGCCACACAACCACACCGAATTTCAGCACGTTTCGAGCAAGCAGCGCAGAGTTATTCCAATTAATCCCTAATATGGGTTAGGGTTGCAATTAGGGTTAGGGTTAGGGTTAGGGTTGCAATTAGGGTTAGGGTTAGGGTTAGGGTTGCAATTAGGGTTAGGGTTAGGGTTGTGATTAGGGTTAGGGTTAGGGTTGCTATTAGGGTTAGGGTTAGGGATGAATACCCATTGGAGCTCAAGATATTCTTCAATAACTTTTTTTCTGTAGGTCATAGAGACTTGGAAGTTGGTTCCATCTCCACTAATGTGGCTATGCCCGATCCATTGGTACCACCCCCGAGCTTCTACGACCTTTGGAAGGGGTAGGGTTAGGGTTGTGATTAGTGTTTGATTTTTTGGTTGTGATTAGGGTTAGGGTTAGGGATGAATACCCATTGGAGCTCAAGATATTCTTCAATAACTTTTTTTCTGTAGGTCATAGAGACTTGGAAGTTGGTTCCATCTCCACTAATGTGGCTATGCCCGATCCATTGGTACCACCCCCGAGCTTCTACGACCTTTGGAAGGGGTAGGGTTAGGGTTGTGATTAGTGTTTGATTTTTTGGTTGTGATTAGGGTTAGGGTTAGGGATGAAAACCTATAGGAGTTCAAGATATTGTTCAATAACTTTTTTTCTGAAGGTCATAGAGACTTGGAAGTTGGTTCCATCTCCACTAATGTGGCTCTGCCCGATCCATTGGGACCATCCCCGAGCTTCTACGACTTTCGGAAATGGTGAAACCAACAAATCTATAAAAAAAAGTACAAGATATTTTTGAATAACTTTTCTTCTGAAAGTCCTAGAGACTTGTGCATTTCATGATTAATAAAAGGTGGCCTGCCACACAACCACACCAAATTTCAGCACGTTTCGAGCAAGCAGCGCAGAGTTATTCCAATTAATCCCTAATATGGGTTAGGGTTGCAATTAGGGTTAGGGTTAGGGTTAGGGTTGCAATTAGGGTTAGGGTTAGGGTTAGGGTTGCAATTAGGGTTAGGGTTAGGGTTGTGATTAGGGTTAGGGTTAGGGTTGCTATTAGGGTTAGGGTTAGGGATGAATACCCATTGGAGCTCAAGATATTCTTCAATAACTTTTTTTCTGTAGGTCATAGAGACTTGGAAGTTGGTTCCATCTCCACTAATGTGGCTATGCCCGATCCATTGGTACCACCCCCGAGCTTCTACGACCTTTGGAAGGGGTAGGGTTAGGGTTGTGATTAGTGTTTGATTTTTTGGTTGTGATTAGGGTTAGGGTTAGGGATGAATACCCATTGGAGCTCAAGATATTCTTCAATAACTTTTTTTCTGTAGGTCATAGAGACTTGGAAGTTGGTTCCATCTCCACTAATGTGGCTATGCCCGATCCATTGGTACCACCCCCGAGCTTCTACGACCTTTGGAAGGGGTAGGGTTAGGGTTGTGATTAGTGTTTGATTTTTTGGTTGTGATTAGGGTTAGGGTTAGGGATGAATACCCATTGGAGCTCAAGATATTCTTCAATAACTTTTTTTCTGTAGGTCATAGAGACTTGGAAGTTGGTTCCATCTCCACTAATGTGGCTATGCCCGATCCATTGGTACCACCCCCGAGCTTCTACGACCTTTGGAAGGGGTAGGGTTAGGGTTGTGATTAGTGTTTGATTTTTTGGTTGTGATTAGGGTTAGGGTTAGGGATGAAAACCTATAGGAGTTCAAGATATTGTTCAATAACTTTTTTTCTGAAGGTCATAGAGACTTGGAAGTTGGTTCCATCTCCACTAATGTGGCTCTGCCCGATCCATTGGGACCATCCCCGAGCTTCTACGACTTTCGGAAATGGTGAAACCAACAAATCTATAAAAAAAAGTACAAGATATTTTTGAATAACTTTTCTTCTGAAAGTCCTAGAGACTTGTGCATTTCATGATTAATAAAAGGTGGCCTGCCACACAACCACACCGAATTTCAGCACGTTTCGAGCAAGCAGCGCAGAATTATTCCAATTAATCCCTAATATGGGTTAGGGTTGCAATTAGGGTTAGGGTTAGGGTTAGGGTTGCAATTAGGGTTAGGGTTAGGGTTAGGGTTGCAATTAGGGTTAGGGTTAGGGTTGTGATTAGGGTTAGGGTTAGGGTTGCTATTAGGGTTAGGGTTAGGGATGAATACCAATTGGAGCTCAAGATATTCTTCAATAACTTTTTTTCTGTAGGTCATAGAGACTTGGAAGTTGGTTCCATCTCCACTAATGTGGCTATGCCCGATCCATTGGTACCACCCCCGAGCTTCTACGACCTTTGGAAGGGGTAGGGTTAGGGTTGTGATTAGTGTTTGATTTTTTGGTTGTGATTAGGGTTAGGGTTAGGGATGAAAACCTATAGGAGTTCAAGATATTGTTCAATAACTTTTTTTCTGAAGGTCATAGAGACTTGGAAGTTGGTTCCATCTCCACTAATGTGGCTCTGCCCGATCCATTGGCACCATCCCCGAGCTTCTACGACTTTCAGAAATGGTGAAACCAACAAATCTATAAAAAAAAGTACAAGATATTTTTGAATAACTTTTCTTCTGAAAGTCCTAGAGACTTGTGCATTTCATGATTAATAAAAGGTGGCCTGCCACACAACCACACCGAATTTCAGCACGTTTCGAGCAAGCAGCGCAGAGTTATTCCAATTAATCCCTAATATGGGTTAGGGTTGCAATTAGGGTTAGGGTTAGGGTTGCAATTAGGGTTAGGGTTAGGGTTGTGATTAGGGTTAGGGTTAGGGTTGCTATTAGGGTTAGGGTTAGGGATGAATACCCATTGGAGCTCAAGATATTCTTCAATAACTTTTTTTCTGTAGGTCATAGAGACTTGGAAGTTGGTTCCATCTCCACTAATGTGGCTATGCCCGATCCATTGGTACCACCCCCGAGCTTCTACGACCTTTGGAAGGGGTAGGGTTAGGGTTGTGATTAGTGTTTGATTTTTTGGTTGTGATTAGGGTTAGGGTTAGGGATGAAAACCTATAGGAGTTCAAGATATTGTTCAATAACTTTTTTTCTGAAGGTCATAGAGACTTGGAAGTTGGTTCCATCACCACTAATGTGGCTCTGCCCGATCCATTGGGACCATCCCCGAGCTTCTACGACTTTCGGAAATGGTGAAACCAACAAATCTATAAAAAAAAGTACAAGATATTTTTGAATAACTTTTCTTCTGAAAGTCCTAGAGACTTGTGCATTTCATGATTAATAAAAGGTGGCCTGCCACACAACCACACCGAATTCCAGCACGTTTCGAGCAAGCAGCGCAGAGTTATTCCAATTAATCCCTAATATGGGTTAGGGTTGCAATTAGGGTTAGGGTTAGGGTTAGGGTTGCTATTAGGGTTAGGGTTAGGGTTAGGGTTGCAATTAGGGTTGTGATTAGGGTTAGGGTTAGGGTTGCTATTAGGGTTAGGGTTAGGGATGAATACCCATTGGAGCTCAAGATATTCTTCAATAACTTTTTTTTCTGTAGGTCATAGAGACTTGGAAGTTGGTTCCATCTCCACTAATGTGGCTATGCCCGATCCATTGGTACCACCCCCGAGCTTCTACGACCTTTGGAAGGGGTAGGGTTAGGGTTGTGATTAGTGTTTGATTTTTTGGTTGTGATTAGGGTTAGGGTTAGGGATGAATACCCATTGGAGCTCAAGATATTCTTCAATAACTTTTTTTCTGTAGGTCATAGAGACTTGGAAGTTGGTTCCATCTCCACTAATGTGGCTATGCCCGATCCATTGGTACCACCCCCGAGCTTCTACGACCTTTGGAAGGGGTAGGGTTAGGGTTGTGATTAGTGTTTGATTTTTTGGTTGTGATTAGGGTTAGGGTTAGGGATGAAAACCTATAGGAGTTCAAGATATTGTTCAATAACTTTTTTTCTGAAGGTCATAGAGACTTGGAAGTTGGTTCCATCTCCACTAATGTGGCTCTGCCCGATCCATTGGGACCATCCCCGAGCTTCTACGACTTTCAGAAATGGTGAAACCAACAAATCTATAAAAAAAAGTACAAGATATTTTTGAATAACTTTTCTTCTGAAAGTCCTAGAGACTTGTGCATTTCATGATTAATAAAAGGTGGCCTGCCACACAACCACACCGAATTTCAGCACATTTCGAGCAAGCAGCGCAGAGTTATTCCAATTAATCCCTAATATGGGTTAGGGTTGCAATTAGGGTTAGGGTTAGGGTTAGGGTTGCAATTAGGGTTAGGGTTAGGGTTGTGATTAGGGTTAGGGTTAGGGTTGCTATTAGGGTTAGGGTTAGGGATGAATACCCATTGGAGCTCAAGATATTCTTCAATAACTTTTTTTCTGTAGGTCATAGAGACTTGGAAGTTGGTTCCATCTCCACTAATGTGGCTATGCCCGATCCATTGGTACCACCCCCGAGCTTCTACGACCTTTGGAAGGGGTAGGGTTAGGGTTGTGATTAGTGTTTGATTTTTTGGTTGTGATTAGGGTTAGGGTTAGGGATGAATACCCATTGGAGCTCAAGATATTCTTCAATAACTTTTTTTCTGTAGGTCATAGAGACTTGGAAGTTGGTTCCATCACCACTAATGTGGCTCTGCCCGATCCATTGGGACCATCCCCGAGCTTCTACGACTTTCGGAAATGGTGAAACCAACAAATCTATAAAAAAAAGTACAAGATATTTTTGAATAACTTTTCTTCTGAAAGTCCTAGAGACTTGTGCATTTCATGATTAATAAAAGGTGGCCTGCCACACAACCACACCGAATTTCAGCACGTTTCGAGCAAGCAGCGCAGAGTTATTCCAATTAATCCCTAATATGGGTTAGGGTTGCAATTAGGGTTAGGGTTAGGGTTAGGGTTGCAATTAGGGTTAGGGTTAGGGTTAGGGTTGCAATTAGGGTTAGGGTTAGGGTTGTGATTAGGGTTAGGGTTAGGGTTGCTATTAGGGTTAGGGTTAGGGATGAATACCCATTGGAGCTCAAGATATTCTTCAATAACTTTTTTTCTGTAGGTCATAGAGACTTGGAAGTTGGTTCCATCTCCACTAATGTGGCTATGCCCGATCCATTGGTACCACCCCCGAGCTTCTACGACCTTTGGAAGGGGTAGGGTTAGGGTTGTGATTAGTGTTTGATTTTTTGGTTGTGATTAGGGTTAGGGTTAGGGATGAAAACCTATAGGAGTTCAAGATATTGTTCAATAACTTTTTTTCTGAAGGTCATAGAGACTTGGAAGTTGGTTCCATCTCCACTAATGTGGCTCTGCCCGATCCATTGGGACCATCCCCGAGCTTCTACGACTTTCAGAAATGGTGAAACCAACAAATCTATAAAAAAAAGTACAAGATATTTTTGAATAACTTTTCTTCTGAAAGTCCTAGAGATTTGTGCATTTCATGATTAATAAAAGGTGGCCTGCCACACAACCACACCGAATTTCAGCACGTTTCGAGCAAGCAGCGCAGAGTTATTCCAATTAATCCCTAATATGGGTTAGGGTTGCAATTAGGGTTAGGGTTAGGGTTAGGGTTGCAATTAGGGTTAGGGTTAGGGTTGTGATTAGGGTTAAGGTTAGGGTTGCTATTAGGGTTAGGGTTAGGGATGAATACCCATTGGAGCTCAAGATATTCTTCAATAACTTTTTTTCTGTAGGTCATAGAGACTTGGAAGTTGGTTCCATCTCCACTAATGTGGCTATGCCCGATCCATTGGTACCACCCCCGAGCTTCTACGACCTTTGGAAGGGGTAGGGTTAGGGTTGTGATTAGTGTTTGATTTTTTGGTTGTGATTAGGGTTAGGGTTAGGGATGAAAACCTATAGGAGTTCAAGATATTGTTCAATAACTTTTTTTCTGAAGGTCATAGAGACTTGGAAGTTGGTTCCATCACCACTAATGTGGCTCTGCCCGATCCATTGGGACCATCCCCGAGCTTCTACGACTTTCGGAAATGGTGAAACCAACAAATCTATAAAAAAAAGTACAAGATATTTTTGAATAACTTTTCTTCTGAAAGTCCTAGAGACTTGTGCATTTCATGATTAATAAAAGGTGGCCTGCCACACAACCACACCGAATTTCAGCACGTTTCGAGCAAGCAGCGCAGAGTTATTCCAATTAATCCCTAATATGGGTTAGGGTTGCAATTAGGGTTAGGGTTAGGGTTAGGGTTGCAATTAGGGTTAGGGTTAGGGTTGTGATTAGGGTTAGGGTTAGGGTTGCTATTAGGGTTAGGGTTAGGGATGAATACCCATTGGAGCTCAAGATATTCTTCAATAACTTTTTTTCTGTAGGTCATAGAGACTTGGAAGTTGGTTCCATCTCCACTAATGTGGCTATGCCCGATCCATTGGTACCACCCCCGAGCTTCTACGACCTTTGGAAGGGGTAGGGTTAGGGTTGTGATTAGTGTTTGATTTTTTGGTTGTGATTAGGGTTAGGGTTAGGGATGAAAACCTATAGGAGTTCAAGATATTGTTCAATAACTTTTTTTCTGAAGGTCATAGAGACTTGGAAGTTGGTTCCATCACCACTAATGTGGCTCTGCCCGATCCATTGGGACCATCCCCGAGCTTCTACGACTTTCGGAAATGGTGAAACCAACAAATCTATAAAAAAAAGTACAAGATATTTTTGAATAACTTTTCTTCTGAAAGTCCTAGAGACTTGTGCATTTCATGATTAATAAAAGGTGGCCTGCCACACAACCACACCGAATTTCAGCACGTTTCGAGCAAGCAGCGCAGAGTTATTCCAATTAATCCCTAATATGGGTTAGGGTTGCAATTAGGGTTAGGGTTAGGGTTAGGGTTGCAATTAGGGTTAGGGTTAGGGTTGTGATTAGGGTTAGGGTTAGGGTTGCTATTAGGGTTAGGGTTAGGGATGAATACCCATTGGAGCTCAAGATATTCTTCAATAACTTTTTTTCTGTAGGTCATAGAGACTTGGAAGTTGGTTCCATCTCCACTAATGTGGCTATGCCCGATCCATTGGTACCACCCCCGAGCTTCTACGACCTTTGGAAGGGGTAGGGTTAGGGTTGTGATTAGTGTTTGATTTTTTGGTTGTGATTAGGGTTAGGGTTAGGGATGAAAACCTATAGGAGTTCAAGATATTGTTCAATAACTTTTTTTCTGAAGGTCATAGAGACTTGGAAGTTGGTTCCATCTCCACTAATGTGGCTCTGCCCGATCCATTGGGACCATCCCCGAGCTTCTACGACTTTCAGAAATGGTGAAACCAACAAATCTATAAAAAAAAGTACAAGATATTTTTGAATAACTTTTCTTCTGAAAGTCCTAGAGACTTGTGCATTTCATGATTAATAAAAGGTGGCCTGCCACACAACCACACCGAATTTCAGCACGTTTCGAGCAAGCAGCGCAGAGTTATTCCAATTAATCCCTAATATGGGTTAGGGTTGCA
Source organism: Paralichthys olivaceus (assembly GCF_024713975.1). Classification (NCBI taxonomy): domain Eukaryota; kingdom Metazoa; phylum Chordata; class Actinopteri; order Pleuronectiformes; family Paralichthyidae; genus Paralichthys; species Paralichthys olivaceus. The sequence goes on from NC_091110.1 coordinate 11,893,273, forward strand.
ATTAGGGTTAGGGTTAGGGTTAGGGTTGCAATTAGGGTTAGGGTTAGGGTTAGGGTTGCAATTAGGGTTAGGGTTAGGGTTGTGATTAGGGTTAGGGTTAGGGTTAGGGTTGCTATTAGGGTTAGGGTTAGGGATGAATACCCATTGGAGCTCAAGATATTCTTCAATAACTTTTTTTCTGTAGGTCATAGAGACTTGGAAGTTGGTTCCATCTCCACTAATGTGGCTATGCCCGATCCATTGGTACCACCCCCGAGCTTCTACGACCTTTGGAAGGGGTAGGGTTAGGGTTGTGATTAGTGTTTGATTTTTTGGTTGTGATTAGGGTTAGGGTTAGGGATGAATACCCATTGGAGCTCAAGATATTCTTCAATAACTTTTTTTCTGTAGGTCATAGAGACTTGGAAGTTGGTTCCATCTCCACTAATGTGGCTATGCCCGATCCATTGGTACCACCCCCGAGCTTCTACGACCTTTGGAAGGGGTAGGGTTAGGGTTGTGATTAGTGTTTGATTTTTTGGTTGTGATTAGGGTTAGGGTTAGGGATGAAAACCTATAGGAGTTCAAGATATTGTTCAATAACTTTTTTTCTGAAGGTCATAGAGACTTGGAAGTTGGTTCCATCTCCACTAATGTGGCTCTGCCCGATCCATTGGGACCATCCCCGAGCTTCTACGACTTTCGGAAATGGTGAAACCAACAAATCTATAAAAAAAAGTACAAGATATTTTTGAATAACTTTTCTTCTGAAAGTCCTAGAGACTTGTGCATTTCATGATTAATAAAAGGTGGCCTGCCACACAACCACACCAAATTTCAGCACGTTTCGAGCAAGCAGCGCAGAGTTATTCCAATTAATCCCTAATATGGGTTAGGGTTGCAATTAGGGTTAGGGTTAGGGTTAGGGTTGCAATTAGGGTTAGGGTTAGGGTTAGGGTTGCAATTAGGGTTAGGGTTAGGGTTGTGATTAGGGTTAGGGTTAGGGTTGCTATTAGGGTTAGGGTTAGGGATGAATACCCATTGGAGCTCAAGATATTCTTCAATAACTTTTTTTCTGTAGGTCATAGAGACTTGGAAGTTGGTTCCATCTCCACTAATGTGGCTATGCCCGATCCATTGGTACCACCCCCGAGCTTCTACGACCTTTGGAAGGGGTAGGGTTAGGGTTGTGATTAGTGTTTGATTTTTTGGTTGTGATTAGGGTTAGGGTTAGGGATGAATACCCATTGGAGCTCAAGATATTCTTCAATAACTTTTTTTCTGTAGGTCATAGAGACTTGGAAGTTGGTTCCATCTCCACTAATGTGGCTATGCCCGATCCATTGGTACCACCCCCGAGCTTCTACGACCTTTGGAAGGGGTAGGGTTAGGGTTGTGATTAGTGTTTGATTTTTTGGTTGTGATTAGGGTTAGGGTTAGGGATGAAAACCTATAGGAGTTCAAGATATTGTTCAATAACTTTTTTTCTGAAGGTCATAGAGACTTGGAAGTTGGTTCCATCACCACTAATGTGGCTCTGCCCGATCCATTGGGACCATCCCCGAGCTTCTACGACTTTCGGAAATGGTGAAACCAACAAATCTATAAAAAAAAGTACAAGATATTTTTGAATAACTTTTCTTCTGAAAGTCCTAGAGACTTGTGCATTTCATGATTAATAAAAGGTGGCCTGCCACACAACCACACCGAATTTCAGCACGTTTCGAGCAAGCAGCGCAGAGTTATTCCAATTAATCCCTAATATGGGTTAGGGTTGCAATTAGGGTTAGGGTTAGGGTTAGGGTTGCAATTAGGGTTAGGGTTAGGGTTAGGGTTGCAATTAGGGTTGTGATTAGGGTTAGGGTTAGGGTTGCTATTAGGGTTAGGGTTAGGGATGAATACCCATTGGAGCTCAAGATATTCTTCAATAACTTTTTTTCTGTAGGTCATAGAGACTTGGAAGTTGGTTCCATCTCCACTAATGTGGCTATGCCCGATCCATTGGTACCACCCCCGAGCTTCTACGACCTTTGGAAGGGGTAGGGTTAGGGTTGTGATTAGTGTTTGATTTTTTGGTTGTGATTAGGGTTAGGGTTAGGGATGAATACCCATTGGAGCTCAAGATATTCTTCAATAACTTTTTTTCTGTAGGTCATAGAGACTTGGAAGTTGGTTCCATCTCCACTAATGTGGCTATGCCCGATCCATTGGTACCACCCCCGAGCTTCTACGACCTTTGGAAGGGGTAGGGTTAGGGTTGTGATTAGTGTTTGATTTTTTGGTTGTGATTAGGGTTAGGGTTAGGGATGAAAACCTATAGGAGTTCAAGATATTGTTCAATAACTTTTTTTCTGAAGGTCATAGAGACTTGGAAGTTGGTTCCATCTCCACTAATGTGGCTCTGCCCGATCCATTGGGACCATCCCCGAGCTTCTACGACTTTCGGAAATGGTGAAACCAACAAATCTATAAAAAAAAGTACAAGATATTTTTGAATAACTTTTCTTCTGAAAGTCCTAGAGACTTGTGCATTTCATGATTAATAAAAGGTGGCCTGCCACACAACCACACCGAATTTCAGCACGTTTCGAGCAAGCAGCGCAGAGTTATTCCAATTAATCCCTAATATGGGTTAGGGTTGCAATTAGGGTTAGGGTTAGGGTTAGGGTTGCTATTAGGGTTAGGGTTAGGGTTAGGGTTGCAATTAGGGTTGTGATTAGGGTTAGGGTTAGGGTTGCTATTAGGGTTAGGGTTAGGGATGAATACCCATTGGAGCTCAAGATATTCTTCAATAACTTTTTTTCTGTAGGTCATAGAGACTTGGAAGTTGGTTCCATCTCCACTAATGTGGCTATGCCCGATCCATTGGTACCACCCCCGAGCTTCTACGACCTTTGGAAGGGGTAGGGTTAGGGTTGTGATTAGTGTTTGATTTTTTGGTTGTGATTAGGGTTAGGGTTAGGGATGAATACCCATTGGAGCTCAAGATATTCTTCAATAACTTTTTTTCTGTAGGTCATAGAGACTTGGAAGTTGGTTCCATCTCCACTAATGTGGCTATGCCCGATCCATTGGTACCACCCCCGAGCTTCTACGACCTTTGGAAGGGGTAGGGTTAGGGTTGTGATTAGTGTTTGATTTTTTGGTTGTGATTAGGGTTAGGGTTAGGGATGAAAACCTATAGGAGTTCAAGATATTGTTCAATAACTTTTTTTCTGAAGGTCATAGAGACTTGGAAGTTGGTTCCATCTCCACTAATGTGGCTCTGCCCGATCCATTGGGACCATCCCCGAGCTTCTACGACTTTCGGAAATGGTGAAACCAACAAATCTATAAAAAAAAGTACAAGATATTTTTGAATAACTTTTCTTCTGAAAGTCCTAGAGACTTGTGCATTTCATGATTAATAAAAGGTGGCCTGCCACACAACCACACCAAATTTCAGCACGTTTCGAGCAAGCAGCGCAGAGTTATTCCAATTAATCCCTAATATGGGTTAGGGTTGCAATTAGGGTTAGGGTTAGGGTTAGGGTTGCAATTAGGGTTAGGGTTAGGGTTAGGGTTGCAATTAGGGTTAGGGTTAGGGTTGTGATTAGGGTTAGGGTTAGGGTTGCTATTAGGGTTAGGGTTAGGGATGAATACCCATTGGAGCTCAAGATATTCTTCAATAACTTTTTTTCTGTAGGTCATAGAGACTTGGAAGTTGGTTCCATCTCCACTAATGTGGCTATGCCCGATCCATTGGTACCACCCCCGAGCTTCTACGACCTTTGGAAGGGGTAGGGTTAGGGTTGTGATTAGTGTTTGATTTTTTGGTTGTGATTAGGGTTAGGGTTAGGGATGAATACCCATTGGAGCTCAAGATATTCTTCAATAACTTTTTTTCTGTAGGTCATAGAGACTTGGAAGTTGGTTCCATCTCCACTAATGTGGCTATGCCCGATCCATTGGTACCACCCCCGAGCTTCTACGACCTTTGGAAGGGGTAGGGTTAGGGTTGTGATTAGTGTTTGATTTTTTGGTTGTGATTAGGGTTAGGGTTAGGGATGAATACCCATTGGAGCTCAAGATATTCTTCAATAACTTTTTTTCTGTAGGTCATAGAGACTTGGAAGTTGGTTCCATCTCCACTAATGTGGCTATGCCCGATCCATTGGTACCACCCCCGAGCTTCTACGACCTTTGGAAGGGGTAGGGTTAGGGTTGTGATTAGTGTTTGATTTTTTGGTTGTGATTAGGGTTAGGGTTAGGGATGAAAACCTATAGGAGTTCAAGATATTGTTCAATAACCTTTTTTCTGAAGGTCATAGAGACTTGGAAGTTGGTTCCATCTCCACTAATGTGGCTCTGCCCGATCCATTGGGACCATCCCCGAGCTTCTACGACTTTCGGAAATGGTGAAACCAACAAATCTATAAAAAAAAGTACAAGATATTTTTGAATAACTTTTCTTCTGAAAGTCCTAGAGACTTGTGCATTTCATGATTAATAAAAGGTGGCCTGCCACACAACCACACCGAATTTCAGCACGTTTCGAGCAAGCAGCGCAGAGTTATTCCAATTAATCCCTAATATGGGTTAGGGTTGCAATTAGGGTTAGGGTTAGGGTTAGGGTTGCAATTAGGGTTAGGGTTAGGGTTAGGGTTGCAATTAGGGTTAGGGTTAGGGTTGTGATTAGGGTTAGGGTTAGGGTTGCTATTAGGGTTAGGGTTAGGGATGAATACCCATTGGAGCTCAAGATATTCTTCAATAACTTTTTTTCTGTAGGTCATAGAGACTTGGAAGTTGGTTCCATCTCCACTAATGTGGCTATGCCCGATCCATTGGTACCACCCCCGAGCTTCTACGACCTTTGGAAGGGGTAGGGTTAGGGTTGTGATTAGTGTTTGATTTTTTGGTTGTGATTAGGGTTAGGGTTAGGGATGAATACCCATTGGAGCTCAAGATATTCTTCAATAACTTTTTTTCTGTAGGTCATAGAGACTTGGAAGTTGGTTCCATCTCCACTAATGTGGCTCTGCCCGATCCATTGGGACCATCCCCGAGCTTCTACGACTTTCGGAAATGGTGAAACCAACAAATCTATAAAAAAAAGTACAAGATATTTTTGAATAACTTTTCTTCTGAAAGTCCTAGAGACTTGTGCATTTCATGATTAATAAAAGGTGGCCTGCCACACAACCACACCGAATTTCAGCACGTTTCGAGCAAGCAGCGCAGAGTTATTCCAATTAATCCCTAATATGGGTTAGGGTTGCAATTAGGGTTAGGGTTGCAATTAGGGTTAGGGTTAGGGTTGCAATTAGGGTTAGGGTTAGGGTTGTGATTAGGGTTAGGGTTAGGGTTGCTATTAGGGTTAGGGTTAGGGATGAATACCCATTGGAGCTCAAGATATTCTTCAATAACTTTTTTTCTGTAGGTCATAGAGACTTGGAAGTTGGTTCCATCTCCACTAATGTGGCTATGCCCGATCCATTGGTACCACCCCCACGCTTCTACGACCTTTGGAAGGGGTAGGGTTAGGGTTGTGATTAGTGTTTGATTTTTTGGTTGTGATTAGGGTTAGGGTTAGGGATGAAAACCTATAGGAGTTCAAGATATTGTTCAATAACTTTTTTTCTGAAGGTCATAGAGACTTGGAAGTTGGTTCCATCTCCACTAATGTGGCTCTGCCCGATCCATTGGGACCATCCCCGAGCTTCTACGACCTTCGGAAATGGTGAAACCACCAAATCTATAAAAAAAAGTACAAGATATTTTTGAATAACTTTTCTTCTGAATGTCCTAGAGACTTGTGCATGTCGTGATTAATAAAGGGTGGCCTGCCACACAACCACACCGAATTACAGCACGTTTCGAGCAAGCAGCGCGGAGTTATTCCAATTAATCCCTAATATGGGTTAGGGTTGCAATTAGGGTTAGGGTTAGGGTTGCAATTAGGGTTAGGGTTAGGGTTGTGATTAGGGTTAGGGTTAGGGTTGCTATTAGGGTTAGGGATGAATACCCATTGGAGCTCAAGATATTCTTCAATAACTTTTTTTCTGTAGGTCATAGAGACTTGGAAGTTGGTTCCATCTCTACTAATGTGGCTATGCCCGATCCATTGGTACCACCCCCGAGCTTCTACAACCTTTGGAAGGGGTAGGGTTAGGGTTGTGATTAGTGTTTGATTTTTTGGTTGTGATTAGGGTTAGGGTTAGGGATGAATACCCATTGGAGCTCAAGATATTCTTCAATAACTTTTTTTCTGAAGGTCATAGAGACTTGGAAGTTGGTTCCATCTCCACTAATGTGGCTCTGCCCGATCCATTGGGACCATCCCCGAGCTTCTACGACCTTCGGAAATGGTGAAACCACCAAATCTATAAAAAAAAGTACAAGATATTTTTGAATAACTTTTCTTCTGAAAGTCCTAGAGACTTGTGCATTTCATGATTAATAAAGGGTGGCCTGCCACACAACCACACTGAATTACAGCACGTTTCGAGCAAGCAGTGTGGAGTTATTCCAATTAATCCCTAATATGGGTTAGGGTTGCAATTAGGGTTAGGGTTAGGGTTAGGGTTGTGATTAGGGTTAGGGTTAGGGTTAGGGTTGTGATTAGGGTTAGGGTTAGGGATGAAAACCCATTGGAGATCAAGATATTCTTCAAATAACTTTTTTTCTGAAGGTCATAGAGACTTGGAAGTTGGTTCCATCTGCACTAATGTGGGTATGCCCGATCCATTGGGACCATCCCCGAGCTTCTACGACCTTTGGAAATGGGGAAACCACCAAATCTAAAAAAAATAGTACAAGATATTTTTGAATAACTTTTTTTGTCAAAGTCATAGAGACTTGGGCATTTCATGATTAAGGGAGATGAATATTTTATTTCAACATTACAAAACACATTTAAGTATTTTCTCATTGTTTAGCACCTTACCCTGCTTTATAACCAAAGAACACATGGCCAGCACTATCTATAATATAGGACCTTTAAGCCACAGTTTATCTACAGCTCATACACATGATTTTCCAGACATATATTTGTCTGATATAAATATAGGTGTGCACATTATTCAGTGTGAACTCTGTAATTCATGTGTCAAATTATACAGATTATGTGATAATGTGTTGACAGCCTTCATGGCGTGATGAGCCATCACTGTGTCGTCTATCCCATAATCTTCTCTCCATTTGTGTATAAGGCAAACATGATGTTCATAATAGCTACAAATGATGCATTTACACTGATTCCATGCAGCAACCGTGTCCAACTCCTTTCTGTGTGTGTTGTTTGGAGCAGAGTTCAGAGGGTCCTCCTCCTCTATCTCTGGCCCAGGAGGCTAAAGAGCCCACTCTGGATAACCCGTCCGCCACTGACGAACTGGACACGCCCACCTCCATCGCCTCCGTGATGACCTCAACCAATGAGAGCTCCTTGGAGACCGACACCCCACACCAAACAGACACTGAGGTGTGTGACTTTATGACAGTTTGTTTGAAGAATGTCTAAGACAGAAAATTCAAAATCAAAACCGTTTTTCTCAGAGTCAAATTATAATTTGATCAGAAAAATCCATTAAAGCAGTGCTTCTCAAACTCGACATGTCAACAACACCATGAAATTGAATGTGATTAACCTCTATTTCATTTGGTTTCTACAAACAGCAACGATAAGCTTTCCTCTCACTCGTGCAACGAAAGAGTTAAAATCAACAGACTCAACCATGCGATTAAATTTCCTGCAATTTACTCGGCTTCTAAACAGTGGCTGGACCTCAAGTTGTTTCATCAGAGTCCAATCTAAACTCATTTTCAACAAGGGGGATTCATTATTGTTTGGCTGGAAAGAAGAATTCATTATTCACTGGTGGCCGACAAGGCCAGAGAAGCACTGCGATGATGATGATTGATCATCGCTATGTAAAAATGAGCTGGGATGGTGCTGCATGAGAAATAAACACACACTGTAGGCAACAGAAACATGTTTGGTCTATTCCGGCTAAATTAAGACCAAATAGTTCCTGCTCCGACTGTGAACAAACCAATTTGGTGGTGCTCAAAGGGGCAGAGGGAACCTGTAGATCTCACAAACCAATGGGATTTTATTGACTAACAGGGACTGTGATCAGACTGTTGTGGAGATATTTAGCTGTAATGCATTTAATCTTGTAGGAGTCCAAGGCTGTGGAACAAGAGGGTGAACAAGCCCTGAGTGAGAGCCAAGAATCATCAGAGACACAACTGGAGAACTTCCAGACATCACCTGATATCAAATCGACCCCAGTGGTTAAAGATAACGCTCCAGCAGAGCCACCCACTCCTGGAGCAAACACCAAACCCACTGAGTTAGTTACACCAATTGCAACGACAGGAGGCGCCACCACAAAACCTCCACAGTCTCAGGCGGTTTCACATCCCGGGGAGCCTCAGTCGGTGAATCCAGACAGCCAGAGCAGAGTGTACACCCTGCCTGACACTTACAGAAGCATCGGGGGCGACCTGTGCGCAGGGTATGGCAGCCTATCCCGTGCCACCCTCCACGGCTACTGGCCAGCCAAGAACTTCCAGCCTGGGGCTCACTACACCCTACCCTTCCTCCGGGACAGCTACGCCCCTGCTGCACTCAGCGGCCAAGTAGAGGAGGAGGGCGGTGATCGGGGGGAGAATCCTCTGGACATGAAGACTGACCACCCGACTGCCAGTTATCCGACACTGGGGGGGATCCACCAGTTCAGGCCAATTACAACCATGGAGCTCCTCAGAGAGCCCTCGAGAACCAGGTACATTAGATCAAACTTTATTGATCCCGCAGAGGGAAAGTGTGTAAATGGCTTTCATGGACTCTTGTGGTTTTAATGGTGCGAATGATGTCGAGACAAATACAGATGAGTCTCTACAGACAGAAAATCGGTAATATCTGCGATGTGATGTTACTCAGTCACTACACCATAAACACATTAAAGAAAACATTTTAAAATAAATATACAGTATATATTTGCAACGCAATAATGATTGTGCAAACCTTTTCCTCTGTACAGGGTTTGGGAAGGAGTCCATTAATTTAGGGTCAATCTTTGATCCTATTATACTTTTGTGGTCAGAAAACAGACAGGGATCATCATTAATGTTCAGTGTTCCTTTGAGTTTTCTTCTCAACAAGCTTATTGAGACTGATTTAAATGCATGTTGTAATGATGTCATCACAATGACAGTCATCTAAATCACAGACTGTAAATAGAGACGGACGACAGGACTGCGCCACAAAGGTGAAGCTTTCGATCTTCCTCTAGTGGCTGGCTGTAGTACATATATATATGAATACCGCCTGACCTAACTAAACCATTACATAACAAATACATGTTGAATACATTTTTCTCCAAGATGATTCCTGTCTTGTAGGTAGTTCATCACACTGATGTAAGTTCAAGTGTTAATTTTTCTGGCAAGTTTTGTTTTGATTAGTAATTTGTTGTTATAAAAATGGAGTGAAACATCATGATTGACAGCTGAGACTTACTTAAGATTGGTTGAGGGCGAATGCACGACCTTGCAACTGCTGCTCAATCCTCTGATAATTTGGAATGTTTTGGCTTCAGTTCTTGACAGTTGGAGGAAGTGGAGACTCGTCATCCATCTTTATGTCTGCTCTATGATGTTTTTCCATGTCCCATGTTATGAGCAGCCATTTTGTTTAAAAATGTAGATGACGTCAGATATTCAGATGCTTCCCCTGACTTCAAGAAAACTGTAGCAGTAGCAAACATTTCCAAACCAAGTTCCAGTTGACGCTCAGTATAATTTTATCGCAGATGACTTACTGTGATAATAACAGATTAACCTGAGCAGTTGCACAGGCCGTGTAGTCGCTTTTATCCTGTTTCTGTGAGTGAGCGTGGACAACAGATAGACAGATGGACAGCAGTTAAGCAGCATCTGGTATCAATCAGGCAGCCGGCTGCAAAGTCAATAAATAAGGAGGTTTTACCTGTTATTTCCTGCCAGAAGCTTTTCCTTAGCCCATATAAAGTGACAGAGCTGTTTACTAAAGACACAACTCACTGTTGCCTGGTGTTAAACTCACCAATGCTCTGTCTATTAGACCCTTTTATTCACCCTGCAGAAAATGAAATGAACAGGCTGACATTTTGGGGAGAGCATGCTCACTTTCTTGCTGAGGAATAGACGAGAGGATCAATAGCTCTCTTAGTCGTCGGTTGAATATAAGGCTGCAGCCGGGAGATGTTTGCATAGCTTAGCTTAAAATTAAATACAAGAGGAAAATTCTAGCCTGGCTCTGCCCAAAGATAAGACAACATTTGTGATATGAGTTAGATAACTAGAAAAGAGAGTCACTGCAAATGGTCAAGAAATAGTCCCAAAACACATTGATATTATAAACTTGGATTAAGTCCATTTTAGGTGTTGTCCTAATCACAATATAAATGCATGCACAACGTTTTCTGTCCCCTCAGAGGTGGCTATGATGATGCCTTCATGGCCCAGCTAGAGGGGAACCTGAATCCCTTTTTCCAGGCCATGTGCCGAGCACAGACCCTGCAGTTCCCCCACAAACGCAGCAGCATGGTCAGCCTGGACAGCATCCGCAGAGACCCGCGCTGGAGGGACCCCAACCTGCACGAGGTCATCTCCATGCTCAGCCACCCAATGGACCCGGTCAAGTCCAACGCGGCCGCTTATCTGCAGCACCTGTGTTATGAGAATGACCGTATCAAGCAGGATGTTCGCCAGCTGAACGGCGTGCCGATCCTGGTGGAATTACTGGACCACCCTAAACCTGAAGTCCACCGTAAAGCCTGTGGTGCTTTGCGCAACATTTCCTTTGGGAAAGACCATAATAACAAAATGGCCATCAAGAGCTGTGATGGCATACAAGCTTTGGTCAGACTGCTGAGGAAGACCAGCAGCATGGAGGTCAAAGAGCTGGTAACAGGTACAGTGAAAATTCTGAGGGTTTCTCGAGCCTTAAAAAAACATTTTATTTCTACAGCTCCAGTATTTTTGTTCTCCTGCAGGCACTTTGTGGAACCTCTCCTCACACGAGCCACTGAAGATGATGGTCATCAACCACGGCCTTCAAACTCTGACCGACGAAATCATCATCCCACACTCGGGCTGGAGGAGAGACTCGGCCGATCCCTCCAAAATGCATAGCGCTGATTGGACCACAGTGTTCAAGAACACCTCTGGATGTCTGAGGTAATCTCTGCTGCTGCTGTCAAGGAGTGAATGACAAATGTTCCTGAAAGCTGAGGTGTGATAGAACCGAGTTGTTTCTGCAGGAACGTCAGCTCAGATGGAGCGGAGGCTCGACAGAGGTTGAGGGATTGTCAGGGGCTTGTGGATGCGCTCCTTCACGCCCTGCAGTCAGCTGTTGTCAACAAGGATACTGACAATAAGGTTCAACACACTGACATATGATTTGAGATTTGAGAAAAATATACAATTCGAAATGTGTTTTTAATACATGAGTGTATATACTTTCAATTTGTGTAGCTGTACACATTGCATTTGCAGTTCTCCAAAGTCATTTTTTTTGAGAGGAAAAAATCTGATTGGAATCCTCTGTCATTGTTTGCCATTTTAGTCGGTGGAGAACTGCGTCTGCATTCTGCGAAACCTCTCCTATCACGTTCACAAAGAGATACCAGGAGCTGAGCGATTTCAGGAGCCCCACTCCAGTCTGATGAGGTCGGTCGGGCAACAAAAGAAGAAGAATGAACCTGACTGTTTTGGGGGAAAAAGGCCCAAAGGTTAGTCGACCATAACACATTGCAGTTCATGAAAGCCAGCTTATTCTATTTGTTGTTTTTCTTCCTTCCTCTCCTCACATAACAATCACATTTTCAGGTTTTCATTCCTTGACAGTTGTAAAATCTTCTAGTATCTCCGCAAACCAACCGTTTTCTGTTTGAACATCTTACTTTGAGCGTGTGTTGCCTTCGAGCAGGGCGTTCACATTCTCTGCCCTCTTTTATGCCAATGAGAGCCTGAATATTTCATCATCCTGCTCAGTAGCTGATGATAGATTTCACTCAGTAGGAATGCCAGGTTCCAAAAACTGAGAAAGTTGTCTTATACTTTGTTACATCAGTAATGTTATATCTGTTTTTTTTATTATTTATTTTACAACTGATGCAACAAGTAGGACAATTTCTAGATCGTGAAAAACCCACAAAATATGTAACCTATGTAAGAACCAGTTTCAATTAGAACTGATAAACAGCATTAATGGACTGCAGCTGTTTATGCTAGAAGGGAACAACATAGTGGAGAAACAATAAAGTTGGAGTTAATTGTGATTTACAGTTTTATAGCTTTTTACCAATGCTAACCTTCCAGAGCTAATTGCACAAAATTGACGAATGCAGCGCTGAGTCAAATGTGAGGCAGGATGTGCCTGTTCTTCAGCAGCGTCTGACACCACATCGAGGAGCTCTGTGCTTTGTCCTCCTCCTGCATAATCTAATCTTATAGTCCCTGTTCTGTCTCTTCTTTTCCTTTCAAACCCTATTCACCAGAGGAGTGGTTCAATCAAGGTCAGTCTGCACAATACTCCTGAATATTTTTATGGCAGTTTTATGGTGGTTGGATATTTGCTGTCATTGTGTATCTGTGTACAATGAAAACTGGTGTCTGTGTTTGTGTGCATGTGTGTGTCTGTGATGTACAGGTTGGAAAAATGGATTTATGGACAGAAAGTACGGTACATTGGATTTACCAAAACGCACAGAACAAATGAAAGGTATATGTTTTCTGAAAACGTATAGAACTTTACCATAAAACGTTACAGCTCAGATTTAACAAAATATTGATTGCAGTAAGACTTATAGTAATGTTATAGCAGGATGTACATTAGAGGGTGAATAGATCATATAGAGTTTTTTTCATATGTCATCATCATACTATTATGAAGCATTTGCATCTGCTTTCTGTGCTGTTATTTGTTTTATATGCATGATGCTGGCATGGCCTGAAAGGGAATTCATTTAAATTCAAAGCCACACGTCAACACCTGCACCACTTGATGAGATTTCATTACTAAAACAAAAAGACCCACCAACCAAAAGACTGATAACATTTGTATCTGGCAACATCTAGAAGAAGAAGAATTACCCTTGCGGCAGGGACATGTATTTGCTCAGGTTTCTGCATGACCTACAGTATGTACATACCTCAGAGATTTGTGCAGCTTAACTATCTTTATGTTTTGTGTGTAGCCTTGTGGCCAATTTTAATCATGGATTCATGCTGTGTACAGAAAAAAAATCCCACAATAGTAGTTTAGGACTGAACAGAGAGGAGAGCAACGCTGATGCCTCCCACGCTGCAGCCAGTAAATGCAAATCAGAATGACAAGCATGTTACGATCCTGGGTCAGCTTTATACCAATTGTCAGGTGTCCAGCTGCTGGCACACATAAAATAACCTCTGCAGGAGGCTGCTGGACTAGTGATTATCTTCCATGCATTTTTATTAATCATCACCCAAATATTCTTATCTTTCTAACCTTCCGTATCTTCTGATACATAGAGGAGATTCTGGAACATCGTTAATATATTTTCCATGTATACAGTTGGATTGACAGTCCTACCTGACTTTCTCTGCCTTTGCTGTTAAAGGGTTGGAGCTGCTGTACCAGCCGGAGGTGGTGAGGCTCTACCTCTCTCTTCTCACCTGCAGTCACAACCACAACACCCTGGAGGCGGCTGCAGGAGCATTACAGAACCTAGCTGCGGGACACTGGGCTGTGAGTGGTTTGGAATAGTGACACTCTGCTGACTAATTCATAGTGGATTATTTTACTTGGATGCTTAGACCTTGCATGAGTTTCATTTAAATCTAACACTTACTGCTGAGAATCATTATAATTATTCCAAAAAAGATTACTGTGGCTGCTCTCATTTTGTCTTGATGTTGTACACTGTCCACTGAACATATCCAGGGTTCATCGGTGAAGTAGTAGTAATATTAAAGTGTGAAATAGGACAAAGACTAGAACTCAATAGAACACATACCTCCGCTTATGAAACCACATTTAAATTCACTAGATTTTTTTGGATCCGCACCAGAAAACACTCATAAATATCAGTCCCCTTAACATCTCCTGAAAATGTTGAAAAACATTGTTAAAGAAAGAATTCCTTGATCCCAGCCCCTGATCCGCATTGGCACCAGAATCGAATGGGTTCTTACTTGATCCATACTGCACCCTTCCTATAAGTTTTTAGTGGGAATCTGTGAAGTAGTTTTTCCGTAATATTGCTTACAAACACACATACAAACCAACTGACAAACAAACAGTTTGATCGTCTTTATCTAACAGGATTCTCAAGATTGACTTTGTCACCATCCTACATAATCAAAAAAATCTCTTTCACTGCAAGGTACTCCAGGTGGTTCAATTGTTGTGCCACTTTATTTTAACATCAATGCTGCTCATTAAGGCCTGAAACACTGGGATACTGAATTACATCATAAACATCAGAGCAGCTGAGAGAATTGAGCGTCTCATTTGTGCTTGTGATAATATGAGTGGTTTTGAAAAAGGTGGAGAGATGACAAACCCCTGAAGCAATCGCTCACAGATACTTCCAAACATGCTGCTGTCAATCAGCTGTCATATCGGTTGTGTCTGCAGTGGTCCAGCTACATCCGGGCCACGGTGAGAAAAGAGAAAGGGCTGCCCATCCTGGTGGAGCTGCTGCGCTCGGATGTGGACAAAGTGGTGCGAGCTGTGGCCATTGCTCTCCGCAACCTGGCCATGGACAGGAGGAATAAAGACCTCATAGGTTCAGGCTTTTAATTCTCACCAGTATACCCACGGCTCTGTAACACCTGCACACTCACACTAAGTTGGCCACGCCGTCTGTCATTGCAGGGAGTTATGCTCTGAGGGACCTTGTCGGTAATCTTCCCTGTGGGCAGCAGCACCCGGCAAAGAATCTGGAGGGAGATACAGTCGTCTCTATTCTGAATACCATCCATGAGATCATCACAGATAGCCCAGAGAATGCAAGAGCGCTCATACAGGGTCATGCTGTGCAGAAGCTGGTGGCCATAAACAAGTCCAGGTAAGTAATCTCTTTATAAAATAATAATAGAACAGCCAAAAACCCAAATTGAAACTCTCAAATGTTATCCTTTTGTAAAAATAACATAGAAAAGTAAAGCACAGTGCATTGGTTTTATTGGATTAGTTCTGACATGTCTTTGATGCGATAGTTCATGATATCATGAGCATGATATCCCAGGGCAACCAAAAATGGATTTTAATCATCAGCACAGTGTTGTCTCAGAGCTGTCCTCTGTTGTTTACCATAATGTCTGATGATTTGTCGTCAGCCAATCAGCGCGGGAGACCAAGGCAGCGTCCCAAGTGCTCCAGACAATATGGGTCTACAAGGACCTGAGAAACACTTTAAACAAGGCCGGTTGGAACAAGAGCCACTTTAAGGTATTTGTTCCTATTACCTGGTCATTTAAAACTCAGCATGCACAATGGACAACATAAACTTTAAAGGGTAAACCATCATGGATGTGGCATGCCAATACAAACTACTTTATACCTGGTAATATGTGTTGAGAAATAAAATTGCTTGTTGCAGTGAAAGAAAAGCTTTGACTGAGACGAGTTGGATGAAAAGGAATCAGTAACCTTAAGCGTATAGTTTTCCAAATGTTATGTCATTTTATATCAAGAACAAAAAGAAATCGTATATTGAACAATGTTTTGGCCCTGATTTGGCCCACATCCGGCGCACATACCACATGGACTGTTGGCACTTGGGCAGACCGCTCCTGTCTGCCAGATCTGGGCCACAAGTAAGCTATAGCAATACCGCATTTCAACCTAAGGTACCAAAGGTTGGAAGATAATATTTTGTGTTATTTGGGCCATATTTACCATTTACTACAGGGGCCAATTTAGGTTCAAATCCCCACATCTGCTATTTTACAAGTGGGACTCTTTAGTCTCACATCCATTTTGTCCAGGTCACAAGGAGGCCGGAAGTGTCTCATCATCGCCTGAAGTGGTCCACATCCGTATGCTATCTCTCTGCTGCCATCCTGTAACATAATTCATTCTGTCTTTCAAAGCCAACGACCACAGGAACGACTAAAAAATCCAAGAGTGCAAAGCAAGGCGGCGATGACATCACTTTGCCTCTCATGGACAAAAACCAAGGTCAGCAAATCAGTGCATGAATTCCCTCAGTGAAATTATTTTAAAGCATCATCTGAATGAGAAAAGTGTCCTTCTAGCTCAGGGAACAAAAAGCAGGTTTTAAACATATTGTGGGTCTTGTCATGTCACGGACAAAGAAAATGTTCAGTCCCTGACTATATTCTTCTGGAAAATAGCCCTGAACCAATGATGTGCTGCTGAGGTTATCAGTGCACAGACTTGGCTTATTAGCCTGAGCAGCTTCTCCCAGAGGCAGAGCAGGCTCACGCATCAGCAGTCACATTTCATTTGAACATTATTCCAAAAGGGCACTTTCCCACATCGAGAGCGACCTCTAGCTTCCCAATAAAACAGAATTTTATACGCTACTTTCAATGACTTATTTCATTGTATTTGCCTGTTTCTCTTTCTGGTCTCTCAGTCTGAAATGAATAGATAAGACCTTGTGTTTCTTTAAAGGGCAATAGGCCCATAGCTGGTTGGATCTGCAGTATTAACATTTTAAAACATGTGGGTCTATATCAAACCTTATTAAGTTCTCAAAAGTCTAACTCAGTTTTCAAAGTCTGACATTTATTTGATGTTAGAATTTTCATAAAAAGATGCAGAAATTTAATTTCAATGAGAGAGAGAGAGGGATTGATATTTCAAGTATGCTACTTGAGACAGGAGCGGTAGCAGCGTAATCTGCGTGAAAGCTAATTGACTTGACTGCTCCCGAAAAGAGAAGCCAAATCATCTTGATCGCCCCCTGGTGGCTGGCTGCAGTATAAGTCCCACCACCCAGTGAAATGACCCAATTAGCCTTAAAAGCGCATTGTAGACAGACACAGATAGACATTTGTTGACTGAAAACTTTTTTTAAATTTAGTGTAACATTTTAATAACTATGGTTTATGTAACATTAATTAAAAAGAGGCATAACCAATGGAGCATCGGGCCACTTTCTTGACTTCAAATCATTTCAATAAGTATAATCATGTAGCTGCATTAACATACAATATACTGCTTGGTGATTCATCAGATTTATTTAATCAATGCATTAATACAGGGAACTTGAAATTTCGACACTTAACTTTGGCTAAGTTACAGATGTAGGCTAATTTGTTAGTTGGTTAATTTCTTGCCTGAACTTACATTTAACTGACCTTTATTGAACAGATATGCTATAATAATATATAATATTGAACCTGTCTGTGGTAAAGGGCTCTTTTATTTAGGGGAAAGAACCCTGAGGTTCCTTATTGTGTCATTTTAAAGTGACTGAACTCAGACTCTCCTATGGTTCCCCATTACAAGTGACTGTTCTCTTCATCTACATTTTTCTAATCCTTGCCATATTTTCTATTGTATTATTTGAAAGTATTTCTTTTCTTGCAGATGTATATTCCAGTTTAGAGCCAAACGACAGAGTTGGAGATGGGAAAGGAGCTGTTGTGGAAAGAGATGCTCTACAGGTGATCTGCGATTTGAATGCACTGAATGAAAACCTCAGAGACATCTCATTCACTAATTGCTGACTTCATAACCTTTGCCTAGTATGGAAGAAATGCAGATATCAACTATGCTTTGAGGGATTTTATTTTTAACAAGGATTCTTGTGACGTGTGTTTGTAACTGTCAGGGTTTGTAATGCCAATAGACTAACGCTGTCCATTTGCATATTTCATGACCTATAGGCCACAAGTGAAAGAAAACACTTCATCAGAGCTGGCAGACCTGCGGTGGGCCTCATGGATAACAAGCCTCCACCGCTGGACTCCTGGGTGTAAACATGACAACACGGCCGCTCGCGCCGGTTAAATCCTGCAGAGACAGTTTCCAGTGGTGAGATATGGATTTGTGCCATTTGATTATTCTTGTGAAGACTGAGGAATACATCCAGTTAGAAATCATTTTCTTTGTTCATAGAAGATAATGTGCCAAACATTTACATGTATTTATTATGGAGATTATTTGGCAATAGGTTGGATGGATGATATGTTTGAAAATCAAGATGGATTACTTATGATATGTGAAATAGACTAAATATGCAAACTGGTGAATGGAGACTCCAAAGAATATGACATGTACAGTTTCAGTTTTACTGACGAGTATGAGATTTCTAATATTTCGAGTTTGTTGAGCCATGAAGGCCCGAAGTGACACATGGATCTGTTGTTGAAGAAGATTGTGATATAAAACGATTTTTAAAATACTTTTGGTCGGTGTTTGAGATCATTAGGATTAGGGCTCTCGTCAGCATAGTCATCAAAAACATGCAGATGATTTGGAATTCATTTTATTGTTAACAGATAAATCATCGGACTAGACTGTGCAGTCATTCGCTAACTGTCTCTATTCCATTTGATTCACGATCGGCAGAATGAGATTGTAAATGTGTAACAAAGGACTGTTAATACTCCAAATGAAGGCATTTATATTGTAATATTTATTGTAATACCCATGTTATTAATTAAAGGTCATGTGTATTATCTTATAGTAAGTAATCCTACATTCAATACAACTCTGCTTTGCAGTGGTCCTTTTTGCATTGCGATGTTGACTGAAAAATGAAAATAAATGACGTGCATAATTTTAATTTTTGGTTATATTCTATTTTTATTAATTATACACTGAGTTATATGTTTTTTTCCCATTTTCTATGGGTGACTTTTCCTTAAAAATCACTTACTGACCAGTAAAAAAAAACATTAATGTTGCTCTGGTTAGACTGAAGTGAATAGATAAAAACCTTAGCTGGGTTTTTCTTATAGGCAGTGACTTGTGGATGTTCCTCTTTGAAATGTCCCCCCCCACACTGGGTGAAAAATCATAAATATTATCTGTATAAGCAGTTCAAACACAGCTACAAAGGTGGGTTTAGGCTGGATGTCAATTGTCAAACGTAAAAGAGGTTTTCAAGTTTTCAAAAAACAGCGGAGCTCCAAAGAGGCCAAATGTGTTTCAATTATTCAAGGAAAACAGTCTGAAAAACTCACACATGCAGACACAAAATAAAGCTAATAAATGGGAATATTTATACAGGTTTAACAAAAGTTGTTATGTAGCTTGTAACCAACTATAATAAGACCTAACTCTGCAGCAGTTATTGCAATAGTGGAAGTAAAATATTATAACAGGAATTTTTCCAATGACTTTGTTTACCATGCATATGCCCGTTCTTTAAAAAATAAGTAATATTGCAATAAACTGACGTAAAAAGTGGATTCAATCCTAGTTTTGTTTTACTAACTGAATATTTCTTAACCGCTGCAAAATTATATAATCCAGCCACATAATGCATAGTGATCTAGCAGTGACTCAGCAAGGGATTATCATGCATTAACTTCCATAAATAGCAACACACACAACACATGAACAACAACCAATGAAGTTTTTGTTTGTATTTACATTTTCTCCTCAAAAGTGACTCTGTGTAAATAGGTTTATAAGCAGTATAAATATTATTTAACTAATTTTTAACTAACGGTAAGTAACTGTTTGTGAGCTTATATTCAGTTGATGGCAATGATCACATGTGAGTTGTCAGAAAACAATTATTAGAAAATAAAAACAGTAATTAGATGAAAGTACAAGTATAAATCAGCATCTTCACCACCCAGTGAAAATGTTTAGTGCTGTCTTTTTTAGAAAGCAGAGTTACAGATGTTAGGTGTACACTGGCCTCTTGTGGAGATTGCAATGTATAAATTAAACAATAATATTAATTGATGACATAACAAAGTTTTGAATCTTTATACATTTAAAAGATACTGAAAATGTGATTATTTCCATATCTCTACATTTTCTGGACTTTATTCGGCAGAACATGATCATTATTTTAATTGTAGCATGGTGCAACACATACATAGGGATGTTAGGTTAAAGTAATTTCAAATGCAGGTCATTGGTTTGTCAAGAGAAAGTTGCGGATCAAAATGAGTTTGAATATCAGTTGAATTTAAAGTGAGTGGGGTGGAGTGGGGTGGGGGGAGTACACGGCCATGGTGACATCTCCACACATGTCAGCACAGCACATTGGACAGCACAGCCCTGCCCTCACAACCAGACCACAAGATCAACGAGGGCAGAGCTGTTTTCTCTTTGCCCCCAACACCAACCTGTTGTCCTTTTAAACCAAGGTCAGCCCTCCCTCAAAAACCTAGAAGTGTCCTCTCCCAAAGGATCCATCACATCTTCTCATCTACTTCTCAGTCTCTGGATCTAAAACCATTCCTCCATTCTCAACCATGGTCGCTCCAGTCTTCTCCAGCCTCGGCTTTATCAGCTCCCTGAATGTCCTACTTCTGGCTTTGACTGGCCTGAACTGGAGCAGTCCCATCAGGCCCCACGAGACCCAACGCAGGGCGTCAGTCGACAAGGATATGGGTGATAATCTGCTTCTTGACGTGCAGGACTTTATGAGGCAGTTTCTGTCCACGCTGAACCTCACAGAGCTGAGGCCCCAGTCCAGGCCGCTCGCTGCCCATAAGGAGCAAACTGAGTACATGTTGGAGCTGTACAACCGCTTTGCCAACGACCGCACTTCTGTGCCCTCGGCCAACATTGTGCGCAGTTTCAAGAATGAAGGTACACACTTGTTTTGTTTAACACCACAAGAATCTTGAAAAAATTGCTTCACTTTTTGTCTCTTAAGAAAACATAAAAATATAGGATGTTAAAAAACCCGAACTGCTTAACATAAAGGTTAAACAAAAAAGGTCTTTGATTTATGGAAACCAAAGTGATTATGTGATTCATTTGAAATAAAACATTTTTAATAATATGATTTAAACCAACTTAATGCATTTGTTATGATGAAGCTGTGTTTTTGATGCAAGGATACGTTTTAATATTTAACAGTATAACGTGAGTTTTGATCATGTAAATGCATGCAAAACGCATTGAGACACACTTATTGATATTTTAATTTCAGATTCCTCCCCCTACAGTTTAACGGCCAGGGGTGTGCGGATATATCCCCTGATGTTCAACATCTCCATGCCCCATCATGAGCACATAACCATAGCCGAGCTTCACCTTTTCACCCTGGTCCGGCGGGCCCAAAGACAACATTCTGGCCTTGACTGCAAGGTGACCGTTTACAAAATACATGAGGGCGTTGTTTGGACAAAAGAGGTGGGGAAAGAAGGCAGAAGGAGGGATAAAGAAGAGGTGGTGGAGATGAAGGATTTGGAGGAACTGGTGACAAAGCGTGTTCATGCCAGAGATAACAGCTGGGTGTCGTTTGACCTGACTCATGTGGTTACGCTCTGGCGGAAGTCGGGGTGTGCGGTTAACAGACTGGAGGTTCACATCACGACTGTTGAGGAGGAAGGGGCCACACGGGACGTCACAGAGGAGGGTGAAGCCTTGGTTGAGATTGATATCGACAGGAGCTCAGTGGGAAAACACAATGCAGTGATGATTGTGTTCTCAGATGATCAGAGCAGGGACCACAAACAGGATAAACAAGAGCTCACCCAGATGATTGGACACGAGAATGACCTCGTTGAAAACGCAGGCCACAGCCAACAAGCTTTCTGGGGGCACGCCAATCACAACGCTGGCCATGCAAACCAGGACGACCTGGATAAACAGTCTGACCTGCAGCTGCAGTCCAACCTTATCTACGACACACCTCCCCGAATCCGTCGCAATGTTAAGAGCGAGTCGTGCAAGAGGACCCCGCTCTTTGTGGATTTTAAAGACATTGGCTGGGACACGTGGATCATCCAGCCTCTGGGCTACGAGGCCTACGAGTGCAAGGGTGTGTGCAACCCACCCATGACCTCCGAGGTCTCGCCCACCAAACACGCCATAGTGCAGACTCTGCTGAGTGTTAAGAGTCCAGAGAGAGCATCGCGTGCTTGCTGTGTTCCCACTAAACTGGAGCCCATATCACTCCTTTATCACGATAACGGCGTGATCACGTTCAATCACAAGTACGAGGGGATGGTGGTGGCGGAGTGTGGATGCAGATAGTCCTGAAACACAGAGAGATAGAGACTGCACATTGCACACATCTTCTCATGTTTCCACAATATCTACTCGAGTCTCATACAGTGGCGTGTGAAAAAAAACTACACAATTCTGGACATAGTTGTAAATTAGTAATGGACACAAATTTGTACTAAATGTTGTAAATTTGCAATTGTATAAAGGAAAACCAGTTATTATATTAATGTAGAATATAAAGCTGTCAAAGCAACGCTGCAAATGTAATTCAGTCTGTCCTGATTTTTGACAATTAATTGGGGGGTTTGGTATATGAGAGTGTTTTTGCGTAACTCCACAATTCATTTTTAAAAAGGAAAATGAAATAAATTCACATCGTTGCATCATCACTGCAAAATATTCTACAAATCTGAGGTCGACCATTTAGGCATTTTTTATTGATGAAAATTATATTGTGATAATTATTGATAGTGTTTTATGCCCATGCTACATAAAAGAAAAAAAACATAATGTCCAACATCATGGGGAAAATATTTGTTTGACCTTTTTGGAATCAATCAGGATTTGTCTAATTCACTAAGTTAAATATTGCAGTTATACCATCTGATGCAAAAACAAAATGTATGTGTCAATAAATCAATATGCATGTGATCAAAACCCTGTGTGCAGTGTTTCAACGTGCACAATCTGAATTTTGTATTATTTGCAGAAGCAGAATAGCCAATACTAAATAGATCAAATTCATACTGCATCAATATGTGAATTGCCATCACGTATTCTTCTCATTTCAGCTACATTTAGTTGTGGCAGATGCACAAGTTGAGCGGCTCCAGCTTATCCAATCTGAACTACTCTGTCGTGACAAATACGTTATACCCACTATATTACAATGACTTGCACTACTGTTAGTACTCTATATGTTTTTAAACATAAAAACTATCTTAAATTCAGTTGTAATTAAATCACAGTGATGCCAAAATGCTTTATAAGTAGGAATATATATATATTGTTTCTTTGCCCTATGGCATGTTGGAGCCATGGAGATGATTTTAAAGCTGTGACATTTCTCCTTTCATTTGCTCTCCAGAAAATCTATTGTTGCTGGCTTTTGATCACTGGAGGATTTTCACGGTATCTCTGAGCTCTTCATGACTTCATGTCTGAAAAATGTACAGTTTGTGTTACCTAACGTCGCTGTCAGCTGCTGTGAAATCTTTCTTGACACTATTCATTCATATCCTGCTTTTTGGTTCTCACGCAGACATTAATGTTATTATAGTTGTCAAAAAAATAAAATATCTGAAAGCAATTTGATTGTGCAACTTGTGTCATTGCCAGGTGATCGCAGCATTCCCCACCTAACAACCTTAATCCCCATCCCTCTCACGTCACATGCCTAAAGGGCCTCTCTCTACCCGCTTCCATGCCACGGCGATAAGGAGGTGTTAGAGCCTGGAATCTCGTAGACCGTCACTCAGGATGAGACGCCACTCCAAGTGGGAGCATTTGTGAGAAGGTGGTGTCAGATTCCTGGTCTCCAACGCAGACATGCTCCATTGACAATCCTGCCGTCAGGTTGCTCTGTGCCCTCTGAACCCTTCTCACTTCCTCTTTCTGACACGAGCATGCTGACACCCTTATCGAGGCCACGGCAACAGTACAAATGGAAAAAAAACATGTCACATCATCACCCAGCTTCTGCTGTTAACAGTTGGAAGCCGATAACAATAATGGCATAACACTGTGGAACTTTTTAAATTAATAGGATCCTCACTCTGTGTTCAGATTTGTAAAGGCCAAGTGTGCAGGGCAGAGATATTGACAAACTGGTCTTCCAGCATAAAACTGAAATACAACTTTAACTATTATCCTTTTGCTGCTTTGGCTTAAAGATATATGGCTTTTGTTAATACAGTGACTTTAAGGATTTAATCAATATTCTTATTCACCAGGACATCCAGGTCCAAATTAGCCATTAAGAACAAGCCACTTAATTTTGCTTGTTAGTTTGATTTGTGCTCCTAAGTACATTCTTGTTTATTTGAAAATACTAAATTGGACAGTTTGTTTTATGAACTACATGAACACATTATGCACTGGCCTAAACTCAAAGTTCACATGAGGACATTTTCTGGTAATTGTGTGCAAATGAAAGCATTCTCAATATTTAAATGTACAAATGGCACAGTCAGGGTATTACGTGATCAGATACCATAGAATGATTGATATTATATTGTATGATTTGTGACATAATCAATGAAATGAACGACAAGTCAAAGGTCAATAATTTAGGGAAAAGATAAGGAGGAAATTCACAGGACATTCATCTCCTTTAACTGACCTTTGCACAGTCTGGAAAAGTGAACATCCACTGAGTCAATAATACATTCGGGCAGGTTCATATTGTCACATCTATCTCAAGCAACAAAGTCAGTGTTAGTCAGGGTTCACTGGATGCCAACTTCAAACCATAAACTCATGGCTCAACTCAGGGGCAGATATGAGAGATTGGAAGGTTTGGGTGTGGAGCTCTTGTCATTATTTATAATGTCACACTATATTACAGCATATCCACAAGGGGGAGACTGTTTATCACAGTAAAATCATCTATGCTACAAAAGGAGACAGTATTTTTATCACTTTATTTCTATGGTGACAAGAAAAGACTTTCTCCCAGATGCAGGACAAACTGATGTTTACTTTGACAGTGAGTTATTATAAACCTGTGTGCATCAGGCTTATCAGAAGGAGTTCAGTGTCAATGGTCCACAGACGGTGGTTTGTGGTACTCACTGTAAAATTCACTCTGTATACAGGGTGACACATGTATATTTAATAGCTGTTAATTTATGGCAGTCCCATAATAGGTGTTATTTGAATTCAAAGTACATCACAGCAAACAAGAGTATGTAGGAGGAAATATAATATATATATATAAATATATTTTGTGACTATAAGTCACTTGATGTGTGCCTAATGTGTATATATATGTATTACAATCATTTTGAAGTCAATAACAAAAGAATAATAATACTAATACATTTTAAAAGTTATATGGTCTTACACAACTAAACTATTTGAGGTAACATATTGTAACTCACCTTGTTTTCTTCTCATATATTTAAAATATCCTCATCAAATATAAGCTAGATATTAAATAGATAGATAGATATTAGATAGATAGATAGATAGATAGATATTAGATAGACATTAGATAGATAGATAGACATTAGATAGATAGATAGATAGATATTAGATAGATAGATAGACATTAGATAGATAGATAGATAGATATTAGATAGATAGATAGACATTAGATAGATAGATAGACATTAGATAGATAGATAGATATTAAATAGATAGATAGATATTAGATAGATAGATAGATAGATAGATAGATAGATAGACATTAGATAGATAGATAGATAGATAGACATTAGATAGATAGATAGACAGATAGACATTAGATAGATAGATATATACATAGATATATAGATAGATAGATAGATGGATAGACATTAGATAGATAGACATTAGATAGATAGATAGATAGATAGACATTAGATAGATATATATAAACAGATAGACATTAGATAGATAGATAGATACATAGATAGATAGATAGATGGATAGACATTAGATAGATCGATAGATAGATAGATATTAGATAGATAGATAGATAGATAGAAAGCTGAACATCTGGTGCAGTACAACCTTAATGAAGCACACAATAAAACAAATCCTATATAAATACCTGAACCTGTATATTCTGGTAAATGAAACTACAGGGTCTATTGACATATGGACAGAGATGTGTTGCAGACAGGAGCTGTGGTGGAATTTTCTTTTTAAAGGAAAAACAAACAGCAGCGCCACGCCTGTCACACTTTACGGGTGCATGCGCAGTCGCAGCCTGGAGGGTGGGGATGAGTTTTTTTTGTTTATTTTCGTGGCCAGCTAACCAGCTAACCGGCTAACCGGCTAACGCTGTTAGTTTACTCTGTTTTGTTAGTTTCCATTTGAGTATTACACAGATACAGACTGAACGAGTGCGCGTTTAGCTAACATGATTCTGTAGCATTTCGCGTGGTAGCGAATTTGGGGTGTTGATGAACCTTAGCTGTTAGCTGTAGGGTACGTGCTAACAAGCTAGTTGGGGCTGGACATCATATCGAAAATTAGGTATCTAGAGCTGCCTGCGTATTATCTGGCGATATTTGGACTTACACTGCCGCACCGAGAAACCACAGTAAGTACATTAACCAATGTATGTTTGGTTTTCGCCATGTTAAGAAACGACCTGCTTATACATTAGCATTAGCCAGCTAAGGCTACGCTACCCAGCTGTAGCTAACGTCGACATTAGCTGGGCAATGGTAACTAACTGCGTGTGTTTTTTTTACAATCATACCGATAATGCATGTGTGCTACTTTGAATAGGTGATTTGTAGTAATCAATATATTTAAAATCGGGTTTAACTGTGCACTGCTGGAGCATTGCTCAGATTGGATATTGCTACATGTGTTTATTAGCCTCTACACCCATCATGGCTAACGTTAGCTGCGAAATGACTGTTTAAACCCTGACCATTGACTCCCATGTTCATTTAATCTTCATCCCAATATCAGCGATGTGCCCTTAAAAAAGAGAACACATCGTGACTGTACCATACAAATGATTTGTTTTGCATTTCATATAAATATGCATGCATGCATGGATCTATGATTTTAATGCAGCGGTTGTATACTTGAATCAGAAGTTACCATACATGTATGAACATGGGTCTTAAATCAAAGATCAACCATAGCTAGTGCTGCAATTATCAAGTGT
This sequence comes from Paralichthys olivaceus, assembly GCF_024713975.1. Lineage (NCBI taxonomy): Eukaryota > Metazoa > Chordata > Actinopteri > Pleuronectiformes > Paralichthyidae > Paralichthys > Paralichthys olivaceus. The sequence continues at coordinate 11,920,218 of NC_091110.1, forward strand.
TATTTTACTGCCATCTAAGTGGTTTTAATTCATTGTACCTGAGTGCAGCTTCATCAACTGCATTGTGAACTTTGGTGTGAACCTTTCAACCAGTCCTCTCTCTCTCTGTCTTAGATCGCTGGGCAGCATTTGATCGACAATCATTTCACTGTGTCACCTCTACCGATAAAAGCATAGAGGATACAACCGAAAAGCCTCCCCTAGGTTGAAGCCTACGGAGCAAGATGTCAATCACAAACACTCCCACAAGCAATGACGCCTGCCTGAGCATTGTGCACAGCCTGATGTGCCACCGGCAGGGAGGCGAGAGCGAAAGCTTCGCCAAACGGGCTATTGAGAGTCTTGTCAAGAAGCTGAAGGAGAAGAAAGATGAGCTGGATTCCCTTATCACAGCCATCACTACAAATGGAGCGCATCCTAGCAAGTGTGTAACCATACAGCGGACTTTGGATGGACGTCTACAGGTACAGTAACAGATTTACAGCACCAAGTGGATTTGTGCTCAGGTAAAATTGTGAGAGCTACCACAGAAGCACTACTTTTCTCATTGGACGTTCATCTCTGTGCTTTAGGTTGCAGGACGTAAAGGTTTTCCCCATGTTGTCTATGCTCGACTGTGGCGGTGGCCTGATCTACACAAGAATGAACTGAAACATGTGAAATATTGCCAGTACGCCTTTGACCTGAAATGTGACAATGTTTGTGTCAACCCATACCACTACGAGAGGGTGGTCTCTCCAGGCATCGGTAAGTGAGAGTCAGTTTGTTAGCTGTAACGAGATCACATTATTTTAGGTTATTGATTTGATTTGTTTCATTGCTTTGGTTATTTTATTTCATTTAATTAATGCTTTACGTATTTTATTGCTTTATTATTTTTATTGATCTCCTCATTCCACAGCACCTTTAGTCATTATTAGAACCACACATGCACCCTGCTACTCGATATTCTCATTGATAATGAAGTTATATGATGCAGTGATCTATTCTTACTCTAATTCTTATTTTCCCCAGACTTATCAGTACTGACGCTTACAAGCTCAGGTATGGAGTTGCCACACTTCCTCTTTACGTTGCTTCTAATTTTTGTAAATGACCATCGGCCTTAACCATGTTTGTCATCCTCTGTTAGGTCCACTATTGGTAAAGGATGAATATGACTATGATAACCAGCAATCTCACTCCAGCTCTGAGAGCCACCTGCAGACTATCCAGCATCCGCCGTCAAGGCCTGGCCCACAAGAGACCTTCAGCAGCCCCACCCTCCTCCCCCCGGAGAGCAGCAGTTCAGCTTCAACCTCTGCTTTCTCCACAACCAATGCTGGACCCTCAAGTAATAGACACTTCACAGGGAATACACACATAAGCAAAATGTATAGAATAAACATGTTTTTGCCAGTCAGACTTAAATTAATGTGATAGTTAACATAATTCCTAAAAAAGTAAATGTCATTGTAAAACAAAGTTTTCATTGTTTAGCTTTAAGATTAATTCTAAAAAAACTCTTTTGAATGTATGTTTACAGATCCGACCCCCAACTGGAGCAGGAGCAGCAGCTTCACCCCCGCGGTGCCTCAGCACCAGAATGGTCATCTACAGCATCACCCACCCATGCCTCACACAGGGCATTACTGTGAGTGGAACGAAAACAAGATAATAAGATATCTATGCAAGCAACAATCTTTGCAAATTATATTACTTGCATGAAGTGTGAATCAAATCTAAGATGGTTTTTCAGTGTGCTAATATCTGAATGATGTATCCCATCTTGTGTGTGAGTGGTTTCAGAGTTGCTCAGAATGAATATTGACATTATCTTGCAGGGCCTGTTACCAATGAAATAGCGTTCCAGCCTCCCATATCCAATCACCCTGGTGAGTATCAAGCTATAGATGGAAAAACTTCACATATTTACCCTTTACACATCCGAAAACTGGAACTGTAATCAATATAAACCATTTTGTCTTTTTTTTCTCAGCTCCAGAATATTGGTGCTCCATTGCTTACTTTGAGATGGATGTCCAGGTAGGGGAAACGTTTAAGGTGCCATCCACTTGTCCAATAGTGACTGTGGATGGCTATGTGGATCCATCAGGAGGGGATCGCTTCTGCCTGGGCCAACTGAGCAATGTTCATAGGACAGAGAACATAGAAAAAGCCAGGTACTCTACCTCATATGATATTTTTGATTCAAGCAGATACCATTGATTATCTGTCTCTAGGTATAATTAATAAATGACAGTGTGTGTGTGTGTGATAACATGTCTCAGGGCTCTCTGACTAAGTTCTCCCCTTTTCTGACCTCAGGCTTCACATTGGTAAAGGTGTGCAGTTGGAGTGCAAAGGTGAAGGAGATGTGTGGGTGCGCTGTTTGAGCGATCACGCAGTGTTTGTGCAGAGCTATTACCTGGATCGAGAGGCTGGGCGTGCCCCCGGAGATGCAGTTCACAAAATCTACCCAAGTGCTTACATCAAGGTGAGATTGCAGCATCTTGCTTATACAGTGAACAGCAGAAAGTAGTGTTCCTGGCACCGGCTATATTTGCATACAAACCACTAATTGAGCCGTGATGGAATGAACACTCTAATGTGAGTATGATTGATTAACTGTTAATGCAGTAAAGCTTAAGATTGTAGTGAAATATGTGGAGCATCCTCTTTTCTGTTGTATTATCGAAGGAACGTTTATAAGAATGGGAATCTGGCCTGTTCAGGTGACAGGCAAATGGTTGAGTGTTCATTCAATATCTTGGCTTGCTATCAGATGTTTGTCTCGTCCCCCGCCAGGTGTTTGACTTGCGTCAGTGCCACAGGCAGATGCAGCAGCAGGCAGCAACAGCTCAAGCAGCAGCTGCAGCTCAGGCAGCGGCGGTGGCTGGAAACATTCCCGGACCCGGCTCAGTGGGAGGAATCGCCCCAGCCATCAGTGAGTGTTATATCTGCTGCACTTTCCCCTCCAGCATGTGTATTACTATGATTGCTTCTCGTCCCGTTTTAGGCATTTTGCCTCCAGACTTTCATCAGGGACTTTTATGGCACTGCATTGTGCTGTAAAAGTCTGTATTTTCTTAATGGATAACTTCTTTACTAAACTAAACCAACTTGATTCATTTGTGTTCACCAAATGAGAAGCTGTATTATGTAGGACAATATAAATATTTATTATAGTACTAACTTATTAAGTCTGTAAGGACTAAGCAGATATTTTACTGCAGGGCTGAATATTATCCCCAACAGACCCAGATGTGTAAAAATTGGCCATTACACTACATTTTTCAGGTCAATCTGTCAGATTATATAATGAGGTTAAAATGTACATATTTACACTTTAAGACAAGTTTAGTGCAGGTATACAGCCAAAGTGGGAAAATTGTGGCTATACTATGCAGGTTTTAGGATTTTCTCATTTCTCATTTTATCCAGTAAAACTTGTGGTTCGATCTGAGTGGGAGATGTGCTTATAATGGCAGTAGTACATTTTCTATTTGACATTGTGTCTGGTTTATGTTCCAGCTTTAACTACAGCAGTAACTTTGCTGACATATATCTGCTTTGGTTTGGCCTATAGTGCTACATTGATCTAAAGGTTGCTGCTTGTGACTCCCCTGCAGGTTTGTCTGCTGCTGCAGGCATCGGGGTTGATGACCTGCGCAGGCTGTGCATCCTGCGGATGAGCTTCGTGAAAGGCTGGGGGCCCGACTACCCACGGCAAAGCATTAAAGAGACACCCTGCTGGATTGAAATCCATTTACACCGAGCTCTGCAGCTACTGGATGAAGTTCTGCACACCATGCCCATAGCTGACCCTCAACCTCTTGACTAAGTTGAAAAGACATTAATTGTACAAAACCAACAAAAAGCAAAAGAAAATATCAGACTGTACTTTAGACAGACCACTCCACCTATAGGCCCGGAGCACCGAAGGAGGACCTCAACTACAGGGACACTGAGGAGGTTGTAGGAGTAAAGAACAAGGACAGAAAGTAGGCAGTATACGCACACTGATTTCAAATGCAGCGCTGCGAGCAGTCGTCAGGTTACTGAGTTACACTCAAGGTCTAAGTTCAGTGACTTCCTGGAAGAGCATGTGAGTCACATTGGGAGGAGTTGTAGCACAGTGGAAAGAAGAGGATGAGCATGTTAAAGGAAGCCAGTATCCTGTCACTGTTCACCAATTGCAACTGCACAACAATATGAAGTGATCAAGTTTCTCAAATCACAAGTTTGATATTAAAATGTTGTAAGAGATTCGAGGTAAAGAACATGTTCCCACTGAGATTCAAAGATCCAAAAAGCTCTTGGATTGTTTCATATGCTGACAAAGACACTGTAAGAAACAGGGAACCATTTGTACTCTGTGTATTTTTCATGTGTCTGGACATTTTCTGTATGTAATATTTTAAGATGTTTGGAGCCCCAAATTCCTTTTTAAACTATTTAATAAGAGAGTAAGCTATTTTGCTCGATTCCATTTGAGCACAATGTGGAGCCTTGTATTGGATGCAAACCTGTCATATACCCTGTTTATGTAAATGTGATTTCAGTTGGTGTATACTGCCGGTCCAGTCCTCCTTCACTGGCCCTCCGGTGCTGATATGGCTTCACGTAAGTGGAGATTTTTTTCTTCCCTGTCGCAGATCAGGACATTTACATGAGATCATGTTATTCATTGCTCATTTTCTCGTAAAATGTAATCTTGAATATTTTTCAAAGCTGAAAGCCCTTGTTAATGTTCTTTTTTGATTTATACGCACCCTTTTTGAATAGTTGTTTTTAATAAGGTGAAGAGCATTTTAGTTCAGATCAGCTTCTCTTTATACAACTGTTGCATTATTCTAGCTGCAGAGGAGTTATGTTTTCTATTGAACTTTTACAAAACCCCAGAATTGAATTGAAATGAAAGAAAGGTTATTATACATCTGATTAATATTATTAGTAATGATTAGATGCCCATTAGTGTCCATTAGCACTTTATTAATTTGCCTAAGTGTGTTGTCTTGTTTCTTTTGTCTCCTGTGTGGTTACTTGTTGTATCCATATAATAATCTTAGTATAGTGTAAAATAAATTAATGTACACTGGGGTGCAAACGTTGGAGACTGCTTTTGGACCCCAGGGTAGGTCAAAGTGTTGCCTGCTCAAAATCTATGTTTTCAGTATCAAATTCACTCTCAGCAGGTTTGAAAGAAATAGTGATTATTAAAAGTTACAGGAGGTGTGGTTCAGGAAATATGAAATCTTGAGAGAAAATTGAGATCCACCTTTCAAACCTGCGGATGGCGAATCCTTCATACTAAAAACATATGTTTGGGTGGAGAATCACATTATGTTAGCTCACCTCCACCTGCTTTCATTTGAGAATAACACTTGACGTAGAAGACAGCTGAGAAAAGCAAGTGCGGACTGAACCATGAGAGGAAGCGTAGCCATATTGATGCCAAAAATACCCTCTGGAAAAGTGCAACGGTTTATCAGCCTGCCGTCATTTCAGTGTTGACGTCGCATCTAAAAGCTCGGTTTCATCATCAACTGAATGAGTTTAGTTTTTGCTCTGCAATATTCAATCAATATTCTGGTATTTGGAGCTCTGTTTACAGCTGTTGCAGTATTTTGTACTTTTTTGCTACCGTTACAGTGATGAACTCTGGCCAAAATATAAATGATTTAAAAATTTAAAAAAAGTAAAGGAATGCTGTACAATTTTCAGGAAATACAAGTTTGTGCTCATCGTAAAAAACATTCTGAACTGAGTTTGAATGATATTGGTGTTTACTTGTATGAATATGGTTGAATAAAATTGAATGGGCTAACACTACGATTTAGTCATTTGATTGGTGTGTGTGTGAGCCAAAAGGGAGAGAGGACGCTCAACTTTGAACAAGAGAACATTTATTACTGCAAAGACGTGTCACAAATTTTAAGAAAACAACACTAAGAAGCTAGCCTGAGCTGAGATCTGAAATATTCAGAAAACCAAACTACATGTGTCTTTAATAGTTTCTATATTCATCAATACGACACACTAAATGATAATATCTTTATAAATATAAAAGTTCCCCAATTGTCCTCGTTTTTTATGCAAAATACACGATACAAATCACCCTACACGCATTGGTTTTGCTCGCCAAATTTGAGAAGATATGAAGAAAACTTAACAGCGCACGAAAAGAAAGTCACATGAAATTTGTGTGTATATATTATATCAGATACTATACATTATCCCAAAAAAAAGAGGGAAAAGAAAATCACAAAAAGCACTTTAGCCAACATATCCGATAAAATGTTCACCAAAAGAACAAATCAAATAATTAGGACACAAATAAATATACCTTTTCAGTTTTTGATATATACATATTTTTGTCTAGGGTGAATCGAAAATAAAAACCTTCCCCAAATGCCACTGCCAAATGCTTGTGCTTGCATTAGAGCGTGCTACAGATGGCCACGACTCACTGGACTGTCAAATGGCACTTGAAAACATCCAAATACAAATCTCAAACAGATCACAGCATTCAGAAAAGATCATTTGACAAAAAAACCCCAACAGAAATCACGATCATGAGAAAAACAAGTCGTAAGAGAGAGCGGTTTTAACTTTACAGCGGCTCTCCTTGTTCATTAACCAGTTCTATACAATTAAAAAGCCGTTTGCAGGTCATCTACCACGTGTAAACCACTCGGTGTGAGTCCCATCCAGTTAATGGACAGTCCCAAATCTGAGGACAGGTCTTTTTTTCTTTCCGTCTTCCTCAGCTCTGGTGTCTTCTCAATGGCAGCACCTGTGCAAGGAAACGTCCGCTCTGATAAGCCTCTATCTGTAGCCCACCAGAGACCCAATAGTCACCCAGGCCATCTGCTCTGGCCGGGGCGAAAAGGAAAGGCACTGGAGTCTGCTATGGGTCAGTGAAGCTGCCATGTTGTCCAGATGAAGAGTCAGTTCTTAGCTAAAACTCCTATGACATAGCTTATGTTTTTCTTTTTTCTTTTTTCCTCTGGTTGAAAACGGGCTCATTTGCGCACACACTCATTCACTCACTCACACACACACAAAAATAACAATCCTACTTCTCAATTTCAAAGACACTGAGAAATAAAGTACAATTGTGTTGGCAGCATTATCATCAGTCCAGTGTTTTACCAGGCAGGCTTTGAGATGCAGAAAGCTAAAAATCACTGTGTGGCACATCAGTCTATGTGTGAAAAATAAACAGGGATAAAAGTTTAACGAAACAAAACAAACGGTTTCTAGCAGCACATGGTAGCCGTGCCAGACCAGAAAGCACTTATGATCCTAAAGCACACAATTTGAGATTCAAAGAAACACATTTTTTTTTAAGCCATTTCCACTTCAGGCACAAAAAAATACATCTACAGTGTTGTAGTTAATTCATGATAACAGAGGTGAGACTCATATATTTTAAAAAAATCATTCAATTAGAGGCAAGATAATATATCCTGCAAAACCTCCATTCCTAACCAGTACACACTACCCAGGTTTACAGCATACTTCAAAAATTTCAGTCACAGAACAGAACGTCACTTTTTTTTTTTTACAATCGCATTTTCAAATAAATTCAGCGAGTCATGTGGGGTTAGTTTATTATGTGAGCACAGATTTATGGTGAGGCTCTGGAGAAAGAACAAGTCGATCTAGGGGGTTTATGTTTACGTGTCCGTTCACCTTGTGTTCTCCCTGACTTAAATAGCAAGAGTCAGGAAGCCATCGCTCATACAAGGTCGCTGTGGCCGCAGTCTGATGTAAACAAAATACCCCGGGCCTCCAACTCCCAGCTACTTTATGGTTCACTGACCCTTTCTCTCAGACTTTTCAAACCCGTCCTTAAGGGATGTGATGAGAAAGACTGTATTGTGTGTGCGCTCGGTTCCTAGATCTGGTGTGCCAGACATTTCAAGCCAATAGGATCAGGGTAAGGCTACAGTATGAGATGTGTGGGTTTAATAAATATGGAATGTGTCTGTACAACAGCAGCATTAGGGCCATGTTGAAGAAGAGAAAACCTGAGATTTCGAAAAAAAAAAAAAAGGTGACAATTCAAGTGAATAAAGAAATGATTTTTCAGAAATAAGCAGCAAGGAGAACCTGTGCTCGATCCTTGATATTAACTCCTGAACCAATCATAGTTTCTCGAGAATCTAGGGCACCTCTTTGAAAATCACATCACACATATATCATATCAAAGATTTACAGTCGACCACATTTCCATTATCCAGGCAACAGGCTGATCCTTTGATATTTCCCCTCATGCAGCCTAAATTATTCTGTTAAATTCACTACTTTACTCTTGAAATCTCAGGTTTTTTTCCCTTTCAGAGGCCCTAATACTCAGTCGTAACTTACAGAGTAAGACCTAGATGCAATATCTGCACATCCCCACCCTCCTTTACATGTTTTCTACACAGGCACACAATCTAGATTTAGACAAAAAGGGCAAAGATCCTGTTTCATGATCGTTTCTGAAGAAATTTTTGGAGTAGAGATCCTAAAAGACTGATTACAACAAATAACAGTGCCAACCCTTCTTCATAATCCTTCATCAACCTACATACATGACTTACGAGGGGAAACTAAAACAAAACAACAGGAACAAACCTTCTGTTCCTTCTGTACAGTAGGTCTGCTCTTTGCAGTGGTATAAGTCCCCATTATAACATATTAAAACAAAAACACAATAAATATCAATAAATAAAAAAAATTCCGCAGAGAAGCGGTGCAGGCCATTTCAACAGGCATGGGGAAAAAATGAATTTAGTAGCAAAACAGTTCCTATTTAGAGGATTAATCTCAATATTCTCCACAACATAGAAGGCTGTAACAGTTCAAGTATAGATGTAGTCTAATGAAGAAAAAGTTAGTACCCATGCCTTTCCCATTTGAGTCTATAAACTAATTACAGGAGCTACCGAAAGAAGCACAGTCACGTAGAAACAATCCGATCAACCACATAAAAAGCAAACAAATATCTGTAGTGTGTCGTCATTTTATATACTATACATATATATCTATATATCTCTTTGAATATCAGAAAATATCTACTTTTTGTCCACTGTACAAAGATGATCTTCAAACAGGGAACAAAGGATGAAGCATTTTTATGGGCTGAGAACTGAAATCACAATGTGTCAGAGGTGAGAGAAAAGCAATGCAGATTTTCTCTATCGCGTTGAGATTTGTGCAGTACAGAGGTGTGTGTGCAATAAGTGTTTGGTGACTGTTCTGCACGCGTCAAAAGGGCTGGCACCACTGGTTTGAGGTAGGGTGACTGATGGATGTGTTCCAACACACACACACACACACACACACACACAAGCACGCAGACATAGGCATATCTATATACATATACAAACACAGTGCAGACCTACGCATCCATGTATATACACACTCACACGCACTTCACCCAGTAACGAAGGCTAATGCAAGAATAGGCCTCAAGAGGGCAGAGTTAGGGCAGGAGCAAGGCTAAAGACTGTGATTCAGATACGTACTAAGCTTAGTAGAGCTGATCCAGAGAAAACAGATGTGTCTGTGCCTGTGTTCCTTGGTCTCAACACTGATGACCCTGCCCAAATCCAGCCACAAGTCACCAGAAAGCCAAAAGGTGTGGCTGGGACAATGCAGAGGGGCTGCGGGCTCTCGACACCGCACAGTCAGGACAACAAGGACAGCTGCATTTAAAGATAAGGCACTATGATAAAGCCGAGGTACATTTAATCCCTGACATTCCTTCTGCTCTGCAACATGGCACTGTGGGGACAGGAAACGGCTCTCGGGTGGCCGCTGAGGGCTCACTCCCAGCTTCCTCTTGTTGGTTTGGTTTTTGGTCCTCTGTGAACTTAAGAAATTTCTTCAAGACAAAAACGGAAAAAAAAGAAACAGGGGAATGTGTCTAGTAAGTTGTTTTCAAGATTACAGCTTCATCAACCACACTACAGAGCATCTAAAACGGACAAAGGCAAGCGTTATGCACGGAGTGCATAGAAAAGCTAGCTTTGAAGAAACGGTTTTTGTACAGCCGATATTCTCAATCTCTATACACATGAGTAGCAGCACAGACATTTCTTTAGGGGGGGGTTCTTTCTCTGTGGCTAAAAGCTATAAGTGGTTATCGGTGGGTGGCTACCAAATTATTTTCAAACCAAAAATAACAAAATTGCCCATTGATCCTTTTTTAAAATGTCATACACACATAGAAAGTCATCCCTTTGTTTTTAGCTACAAACAACACTCAAACATTTTGTTCAGCCAAAAGTTAGTCAGCAGTTGGAATGTAAATCATACTAAAATTAGGAGGGATAACGGGAAGTTAAAGCAAAGCACAATGATAGCACCATGAGGTTTGGGTAATACCAATTGAAAGTACAGCAGATCTATGTACAATAGATGAAGGTCTTGAGTCAATCGATGACTTTGCTCCACTGGGACTGGTGACGTGGATTTGAGCTCTGAGACATGAGTAGTATGAAGCAATGTAATTTTCCTTCAAGCATATGCTTGTCTGTACACACAGACCGGTTTGTTGTTAAGTCATGAATAACCAGGAAATGTTTTAACGGGTCAAATTAGTCCTTTTCTTCCAGGTCCCTTCCACCAGCTGCTGCGTTAGGGTAGAGCACAGACTTATGGGATGGCAGAATATCCAGAATCTAAGCAGTCAGACACGGACAGCACAACTTGGCCAGAGTGTCAGCCATCAGCACTCCTCCACTGACCAGGCCGGAGAGGAGAGCATGTCCATTCAGGTACAGACGGAGACAATGCATGAAAGAGACAGAAACATCAAGACTTACAGAGAGAAAGATATGTGGAGAGAATGAAACAGCGTAAATAGGCCGGACACGGTTGGCCTTGCCCTCTGACCCTCAAACAGAGGCGTAGGTGTTGCCTGTGGTGCTGCAGTGGCGGATGTTAGGAGTACCAGCTGAGGGGGTGAGGATGTGCTCCGTGTGATCCTGCGGGGGCTGGGGCAGCGAGTGGAGGACACCTGGCTGGACGACACCCACAACAGGGTGGGACCCGTCCTCTAGCGCCCCGACCTGGATCACCTGGATCACGTCGTGCTCCGACTTCTCCCGCTTGGCGAGAGGTTCCCCGGACTCCTCCGTGTCCTCTTCCAAGTCACTGTCCATCCCACTATGTTCATCTGGACAAGAAAGAGCAACACATTTAAAAAAAACAATTGTACAAATTCAAATTGGTCATTTAATTTATTTACATTATTTAAGTTTTACCACATTAACAAGCCTCAAGGATTCATTGATATTCAAAGCTGCTGTCCCAATTTCATATTCTGCTCATGAAAAGGAATCATACATTTCTTTTAAAAGGATTTTGCTAAGATCTTGGACTCTCTTCATAAGATGATTAGTTGATGCATTCCCTGGTGTTTCATCAAAAACATAGTATACAAATACTTCAATTTTGTGTGATGTGATTTCAGGCTGTGCAAAATGTATAAAACCAGGTACAGTAGATTTTTTGACAATGTTTGTTTTCACATTTCAAAATTATCAGTCTTAGCTCATTAACTACATTTTGCAATGCTTGCCAATCACTGACCTAAATGACTTCTGAAACACAAAGTTGTTTGAGTATAAAACCGAACTATAATTTCTCAGTAGTCCCACTGCAGTTGGCAACAACAAAATCTCCACTTAAGCATAAATATTGTGCCACATACCTTTATCGATGTTACTGAGGGAGAAGGTGTTGAGGCTGTCGAACTGAAAACAGACAAAAATCATAATTAGTGGGTCCATTAGAAATAGTATTTCTTTAATGTATCTAAATGAGACACTGCTTTGAGGTTGATTTATATCTGTCATATTTTGTAGTGTTTCTCAGTGGCATTATAAAATACTATGAAACTGAAAACCAAAACGAGTGGTAACAAAGTTGTACCTCCCCCATGACACCGATGGGCGTCTCTCCGGTAGCTTGAGCCACACGATGCTCCACTAAGTAGAACATGTACTCATCGTAGAGCAGACGAATCAGGTGGAAGGAACCAAAGCTGGCAGCACTGCGTAGGGTCAGGTCCCTGATCACCATTGAACTGCACAGACATTAAATAAAACATTAAGTGTTCTGTTGCACACACACAGTCATGACTCAGTGTGGCTGTTTGTTTGTTTTTTTGCAGACCTGTAGAAGGACCATTTGAGCAGGAACTGTCGAGCCGCCCTGGGAAAACTAGGCCGGTGCTCGTAGGGCTTGAGCACCTGAGTGACCACATTTTCCAGCCAGGCTGCCCATTGCTCCAAAGAGCTTTGCTGCTGTAGTGTGGCCTTGAAGTCCTGCTCCAAGTGCTGAACCACTCCTTCCTCACACTGGCACACCCACGATGCCTGCTCCTACACAGCAACAGAGACAGAACGGGAGGCTCACACGTGTCCAGTGAAAGGAAAAGTAAGACATACATATATTCTTTTGACATCATGATAAGAGAGAAGTGATTTACTGTTGAAATTACAAAAGCACAACTGCTGAGTATTCAAACACAAAGAACTTTTCTGACCTGTACGTTGGCAAAGTCAACACGGTTGAGATCACTCAGCATCTGGTTGATTTGTGACGTGTTCTGTAACACGGCACGTGCCGCCTGAGCCAGGTGGTTCAGAGATGTGTATCTGCGCAGTGTTTGCGCAAAGGCACTAACAGCGGCAATCTGTGAAAACAATGATACAAAAGGCCCAGGTGTCACCAACAGCTAGTAAACCACCCATACCTTTCAAAACTAAATTACTCTCATGTATAAGTTGTATATTTAGAACAGGGGTTTTTATCTTATTCATCAATGCAGTCTCTTATGAATGCTGCTATAGTGCACCTTGGTCTGGATCATTCTCTGTGGAATGGCATTCATAGCATTATTGAGCCAACCTTCCAGGCTTTTGGCAAAGTTGCGAATGGCTTGAGTCAAGGCACCTGAGAAACCAAACAACATGGCAAAAACAGCAAGTTCATTATAACACCATCAGCAGCACAGCAAACAGGTGAACATGAGAGGTGTCTGTGACTGTGACTCACTGGGAATGGGTCTCAGGACATCAGGAATGAGGATCTCGACAAGGGCCTGGTACATTAGGTGGTCACAGGTGCTCATCCACTTGAGTACAGTTTCGTTTCTGCACAGTGCCAGTAGTTGTGATTGGGGGAGCCGCGCTTCGATCTCACTAATGCTGCTGTGAAACGACCACATCAAAACTTTAAAAGATGCCTTTGAAATCAATTCATTCCTAAAATAAATTGCATTGAAATTTATATTTTTTGAAAATGATTCATCATCTAAAAAAGAAAATCATTGTTAATCTTCATCACCTGTTTTCTGTTACAGTGGCACCCTCTACCGAGTCAGGGGGAGAGTAACGCCAGAATGTCTGCCACAGCTTCTCAATTAGACTGAACTGGAGGTTGACAACCACGTCCAAGATAGCCTGTAACAAAAGCAGAGAATAAATAAAAGCACTAAATAGAATAGAATTACTGTCTAAGAGGAGAAGAAATAGTGCCTGTTGATAGCACGATGTCCGGTTTGTACAGAATAACCAGGACATTTTCAAGATGTATTTTGTCAGCGCTCTCAAGGGCTCAGATAAAATTCTATTCACCTACATCATGGCTGAAATCTCACATGGACATCTCAAAATAGTTCTAGATGTGCATGAGGAAAGAGTGAATGTTCTTTTTCCATTGGTCATTGTTTAGCAGACATTAGAAGAGCTGTGATTGAAAACATCAATAGATGAAGAGGAAACTCAGTTCCTAAATGCCAGCAGATGGCATTTTACAAATCTCTGTCTCTGTAAACACACGTGACCTTTCCCAAAGTGTCCACACTCTGAATCCCGCCAAAGTTTACGTGTAATACAAGTAGATTAAACTACTAAATGTCTGCGATGATAGCAATGAGGTAAAACATGGACTTTTTCCCTCAGAGAGAGTGAGACTTCTAATAGAAAACAAGTTCAATAGATTAACGTGTTGGTGAAATACAGCTAGTCCAGGCAGATCAATAGGGAAATGTACAATCAAAAGGATGGTTTCAATGAATGCTGCAATATTGAATGGAAATAGTATATGTGTGCTACGGTGACTTTGTGGTGAAAATGAAAAGCATGCCCTTTATCTAACCTCACAGTGCTCTCTGTAAAGGGACTGGAGAGCTTTCACATCCTCTGGACTGATGTTCTCTGTATTGCTCTGTCCCAAGTCCAGCTCGACAAAGTCAGGGAGGGCCCGCGATGCATCTGTTGGGGTGATGAAAAATGTTATGAGTTGAAAAATATGTAATAATCGGACAAACATTAACCAGAAATCAATGCATTTCGAAAATGTTTTCTGTTTCACAGACATTCAGATAAAGGGAAAAGCTGATAACCTAGGAACTGCTGGTGGTGCTGGCTCTGCGCAATGACTGTCTGCTCCGCTGCACCAGGCTGGTTCTGGCCTCCACCTGAGTAATTCTCCCCAGCGCCGCTGTCAAACTTCTGCACCGGCTTGAACCTGAAACCACAGGGTCAACTCAGCATAAGTAAGATAAGTATCCCATATCTGAATGCATATCTGAATGCATATCTGAATGCATATCTGAATGCATGTCTGGCTGCCTGTGTACCTCTGTTTCTGCTGAACAGGCTGCTGTCTGAGAGCCATATACTGCATGTCCTCTTGGAGTCTATTGAGTGGGGAGTCTGGTTTTACACGTATACCATAGTAATGATATTTTGAGTTGCCTCTGCAAAACAAAAAACAAAAGTGAGCACATGTTGACAGAGTGGGGTGAGAAGTTCTTATGGATGTAAAACAGTTTTAAGGAGAGGGAGAGAAGCTAGAAAAAGCAAACCTTGTCCCAAGGCGCCTTGTACGGAGTCCCATGAAGATGGAGCGGATAAGTTTGCCAAACGAGGCTGCATTCACAGGGTCCAGTTTCTGCTCCTGGCAGTGCCTTAGGTAATGATTGTAGAGGGTGGATCGTGGTAGACTTACGCCCTCTGCTGTCTCATAATTGTCCAACAGCCACTGGAGCTACAAGGGAACACATGATGCTTACTCAAGAGATTCACACTGGTCCACACTAACTGTCTGGAAAGGCTTCAGGCCGACAGTCAGTGAACTGCCATGTTGCAGCTCTGCAAAAGCATCTCTAATGCAGCCAGGGA
The DNA here is from genome assembly GCF_024713975.1 of Paralichthys olivaceus. Lineage (NCBI taxonomy): Eukaryota > Metazoa > Chordata > Actinopteri > Pleuronectiformes > Paralichthyidae > Paralichthys > Paralichthys olivaceus. The sequence goes on from NC_091110.1 coordinate 11,935,394, forward strand.
ATTTAAAGCAACAATAACAAGTAAAAGAAGCAACATGAAAGCACCACACCAAACTCAAATGTACAGAGTAGAGAGAGATAGAATGGCAAGAGAGTAGAGTTCAGCAGAAGTCAAGGTAAAATGAGGGCAAGCATTCATAAAAAGCAACTTACATGGCTGTTGAGCAGCGAGCTTCTCTGACTGGATAAACCTTCAGATTTTTGGAGCGTCTCAATCGCCATTTCAATCTGATAAACCACGAAGCACAGGACAACAAAATGTAAGAGGAGGGAAATAAAATAAATAAATAAATAAACAAAAGCAAGAAAAATAAATAGTTGAAGGTAACACATTAGTGGCTACTAGCAAAAAAAAATATTTAGGAAAGATTCCAAAGCAAGCACCACTAAACCCAAGCGGAGCAGGACTACCTGCCATTTCAGGAAAATCTTTGCCTGGTCCATATAACATGAACAGACACTTTACAGGATGAGTATATCAGTGTGGACAATTCAGACGCAACACTCTAGATTCCACTAGTATAGATCCACTTATCACAATCATTACATACAGAGACTCTATTATAAAAACAAAAGATGAATCGATAGTCCAGTAATAGACTGCTATTAGAAATTCTGTGATGTGGCTATATGTGCATGACTTTGATCATCATAGTACTTGCAAAGCGAGATATTAAGTATTTGAGAAATAATAAATTCAATTCAATTCACTTCAGGATTGTTAGCTTAAAAGAAGCATGATATACTTCCTGTTGGCAGCATGATGTCTCAGTGTTTAGCTCATTTTCTACCAAAGGATTAATGATTTCAAACAAGTCTTCTAATTGCTATTTACTTGTATTAACAGAAAAATCATACTGCTGGACCAATTCATCTATTCAACCAGCACATCACTTAGAAGCATTCTTCTGAAGCGTTTAAAATGCACCTGCAACCCTGCAAACATTTCTTGGACATAAAAAAAAAACAACACCTCCACCGACATCCACATCATATTCATCCACATGTAATGTCAGTTAACACATCATTACAACAATTCTGCCAGAAGGCACCATTACAGTGGACTACATAAAATGCTCAATGGGCCGCTCAGATTACAGCTACAGAGCAACGATTTTGACCAATACACAACTCTCATGAGGAGTGGGAGAATCTGTGGCACTGTGTTTCTCCCCCCTTCCTCAATACACCTGTCTCTCAGGTTTTAGCCCCTCCCTTCTTCCTCTTAACCAAAGAGTGGTAATGAACCAGCAGATGAAATGAGGGATGGAAACTGACAGTAGTTGTATCACTACAGAGACTCAGGGGCAGCCTACGCAGTTCATCGCATGCATCAGCAAGGATCATCGCCAGAGATATACAAATTCATGGAGGAGGTGAACACAAAAGTTCTCTCTCTATAATGTAACATAATACATGTGCACTGAAACTTTAAAAACACAAACACTCTACTTGGGAGAGTTGACATCCTACATTTTGAATCAAATCAGTGCAGGGATTATTGCAGAGGCAGAGCATCTACTCTAACTGGAAGAGTGTAAGCAAACTAAAAGCTGTGTGGATCGAAACAGGGAAGATTTGGATGAGACTACATACTAGTCAGATGTACGATCGACACACAACAGCGGGCAGTCGAGGAACCCAGTTAGTGGGCGTTATGCACTTACAGTCGCCGGGGAAGCTCGTGCGGTCTGGGTGGCAGGGTGCGGTCCAGTGTTGTCCATGAGGTACGCCCCCGAACTGCTGCTGATTACCTGACCCCCCGCCAGACCCATGCTCATTCCTCCACTGCCCCCTCCTCCGTTGTTGGTCATGCCATGAGATGTCACCACAGTGGACACTTGTGACGAGCTGCCCTGCGTGTCGAAGTAGGTCCCTCCACTGTTCTGGCTATACAGCTGCGGCTCCGAGTACGAGTAGGTTCTTCTGTACAGAGGAGAGGTTAGCAGTCAGTCAATGAGGCAGTGCGCCCCGAACTGAAAATAAAACTGAGAGAAAATAACTGAAGAACCTTTAATTAGTTATGTTAAATTGTAATTTTTTAGTTCAAGTATGATTTCTTTATTATGTGAGTCACCTGGTAGATGGTAAAAAAATTACATTACACTTAAGCTCTTCATGGTTTTTGCACTAGGCTAAAATAAAATACTGTGAACAGTAATTATCATACTGAGGGCAATCTAAAATGTCTTTAAATATAACTTTCACAATATGTTTTTACAATGTGTCTAGTTGTTTGGTGTATGATTTAGTATTGGAAGAATTTCCACCAGTAGCTGAGGTCAGACAGCTACAGTGTGTTTGTTTCTGTATGTGTGTGTGTGTGTGTCCAAGTGAATCACAGTACGACAAACACAGCTTGGACTTATTAGTGGAGTGTGTATGTAACCCCTGTTCCCCAGACCCAGGGGACCCTCACGTAGCGTCAGCACTTAGAGGACAGGCCTACTTCTCGTCATGTTCAGGTGACTGAGCACAATCAAACGCACGACTGCAGACCGCTCAGAAAAGAAAACAAACTCGAAAAGACCCAACGCCCTCCCACTGACATCATGTGCTTGTGACATGAATGATGGTGTGAAGAGACTTAAGAGGAGAAAGAACAGGCTGCGGAGACGTAGCGCTAATATTTGTTGAGTGGTGTAAGAGCAGAGCTGAGTAGCAGAGTGACTCACATGTTGCCGTTGGTGTAGACGCCACTGTTTTCCTCCACATACTGCACCTGTGCTGGGTAAACATGCTGAACCTGTTGAACAGTCTGGGCCTGGCAACACAAATTGCAGCAGTTGCAAATCAATGGTTTAGTTTATACTAAAAATCACATGCAGACGTGCATGAATGCAGGTATGCACACTTGTGCAGACAGATTCAGACACAAATGCACACACACGCAGACAGGCTGGATGTACCTGTTGCTGGACAGGCACCTGCTGGGTGGAGCCGGTAGGCTGGACAGGCACGGTGGTCTGAAGAGGGACAGTGGAGGTGGAGTCAGCGCCTGCTTCAGGGGTCTGCATGGCGCCTAAATAAGACAGAGAATACACACTCTTGTTGTAGATACATTAGAGCGACAATAAGTGAAAGAAAAGAGCACTCAGCCCAAACCTGCTGGTCTAACTGGTACGGCAACTTTACAACTCAAGCAACATTATCATCTTAATGCATCATTGAGCCAACGCCCGTGTGTAAAAGATTAATAATTAAATTAAACAAAGGGGAAATTTGCTAAATGCTCTACAAAATACTTGTATTGTTTTTGTTGTTTTTAAGTTGAGTTGATAATAGAAAAAGAACAACACATAGATTACTTTTTTATCCTCTCTACAAATCAGTGCCATGAACCTCAGGTAACGTATCCCAATATAGATCTTATCCTTTGCATGTATCCAAAACATATTGTTGCATGAAATACCAGACACATTTATCCATAAAACCTAAACAAAAGCCTGGTATAGAGGAAAATACATCCAATATTTATCCTCCTGATTCAGTATCACCAGGGCATAAAATATGCTTGACTGAGATACTAATCAAGGCATAACAGTGAACATGAGGTTTCATCACAGACCAAACTAAATCTGCTCTCGAGCAATTCTACCCAAGCACCTGTTCCTGCCTTGACTCGTGACTCAATGTACTAAAAGCCTCATGCATCAGTGACACATGGACTTGTCTCCATGTTCACAGCCATAAAACAAGTTAATATTTAACAAACTCCAAATAGATGTTGCCTTTTGTTGCTCTGTCAGTCCTGCAGTTTTACAGGTTTAATGTTACTTGAGATTAAAAGGTACTGAGAACAAGATGCAAGCTATCTGATTTTTTTGATGTGTCGAGCAGAAATAATCATTATTACTAATAAAAGAGCTGTAGTGTGCATGAGAGACCTTGTCTACAGTGCTCGCTAACTAAGGGGAAAGTGATCTATTTTCAAGATAAGGAGAAAGGGAGAGGAGAGACAGTTGGTGAACCTGTGTTTGTGAGTTAATAATAGTACAGCTAACATCACTCATTCCTTCCAGGGAAGGGCCACCTCCTCCCCATCACAGTTTCCATGAACAAGCCTCTCTTGGTTAATTAAGCTGGGTCTCCAAACAGCTTTGACTCTCTCCGGGGACAAGCCTTCCCTTTATCTTCAGTGTCATACTGGCCCCTTTTCTAGTGATTATCACTTTATTTGTGCTGGGGTGACGAACCTCAATGTTGGGATTAGAAAGCTGAGTCAGTCTTACCTGGTGTGCTGGAAAAGTCGAGTGTCAGTGAAATAAAAAAATCAGGTATTTTTTTAAACATCCAGGCGAACTGAGATTCATTAACGCGAAGCCATCTGCTTTCAGCATGACTATTTTGAACACCGGGGAAGGGGGATGTATGCATATACTATCACTGTCAGACACGTAAGCAGTCTGCTGATAGACGGGCTGTGGTCTGGCTGGTGGAAAAAAGAACTACCGTCAAGAGAGGCATATGTTTATAGTCTGGGATTTTGTAAAGATGCTGGTAATTAGGACAATTCAGAAAAAGGTTAAACATGGCCAGCAGCTCCTTTATCTTAAGGTGTGACAGGCAATGATTGGAAACTACCAAAGATATAAAGATGTCATTCTGCACAGTTAAACTTGAGCCTTCAGCTTACTACTGTATTTCCCATTGCTCCAAAAAAAAGGACCTGAGGAGAGCTGGGAATGTAGACTCATGTTCCAGATTGCAATTTGAAAGCTGAAGTACATGTGCCCAACTGAGCCCACCTAATCGAGGAAAAGTGCCCCTGCATCACAACACAGTCTTGTTGCCTCACCCCAACCCCCTCCACAAATACACACACACAACACACCTCCTGCCTCACAATTCAGGCACTCCCTTGTGGCCCACTTAAATGCTTTGCTCCACTGAGCAAGTGCAAGCCCTACAAAGACACAGAGGAACAAAAGCCACAGAGGAGGGCAACATTTTGCCCTACGTTTTTCACCCCCCCCAGTTCCTCATGCTAACCTTAGAAGCAACACATAGCAAAGACTGCTATATTCACATTCACAGCTACTAGAAAGAAAAACAAAAACACAGAACCGCCGTTTTCTCATGATCATTTGATAATGGTGGAGTCTGATGCAGAGAGTAAAGAAATATGAGCTGGTGAACAAGCCTGAAAAGTTCACCATACATAATATCTCCCCTTTTCATACACAAACATTCAACCCAAGACAGGAGCAGGTGCAAGTACAGCAGGCGAACAGGTGAAGGCAGATGTAAGTGGGAAGAGGAGAGAGATATGCCAAGTACTATTTGTTTAGGAGTTGGGTTTTAAATTAGGAACTAAACAGGAAGCGACTTGCGTGTCTTTGCTGATGTTGATTTTGGTGTCAAAAACACTGCATTAATACACTGGATATTGTTACTACTGCAAGTTATATTCAGAGTAACAAAGCTTCAGACATTTGACTTGATTTGATGTCAAGACAGGACCATGAGAAACAGAGAAAAAGCGCTTTAAGAAAACGTCTAAATCTACACTGATGAGCCGAGTTCCCCGATTTGGGTTTTGGAAGTAAAAAACAAGGACCTTTACTCCCCCTCTTTCATCAGCAACATACATTATCTCTGGACGGCCAGGGCTGATAACAAACCAAACATGCCCTATCCTGCTAATCCATGAAAATGGATGACTGAATAATTGAATTAATCAGGCCCTCTTTAAGTGATTGGAAATGCAACAGGATCCAGGCGGCAGGTGGCATGGTACTATTTCTGCCCTACTGGACTACAGGTAAGTGGTAACATGATCTGATAACTAGCAGTTTCCAACATCCTGTGTGTGTGTGTGTGCTGGGAGGGGTGTCTGTGCATGGCCTATATTGTGTGGTATATGCCAATAGATCAATAAATTAATATTATTTTGATCTTTGTCTGTAGTATGTGGAATAATTGTATCATTAGTGTTTGACCTAATTCGTGTGAATTGATCTGAGGCTGTCAAAGCCACGTTTGCTTATCAATAACACGGCCTACTACACCAGTAGTTACATACACACAACTGATGAATAGCATACAATTCTACAAAAATGATGTAAAGGATGGTGATGGACCACTGAAGTTTATCTCCTAGCTGAATACCTTGTCCGTGATGGACACATATACACATAGGCCTCGATGGTCAAGAGTCCCATCCCCGCTGAAAGTGCACCTGTCCACACACACACACACACACACACACACACACACACACACACACACACACACACACACACACACACACACACACACACACCTGCTTTCTCCCCCAACAGGAATGGGAGGTCACAGATGTACAGGAGACCCAGTGGACCCAAGAATAATTGTGATGCAACATTAAGAAACCAAGTCTCTACCTGTATACAACCCTCACACAATATAAAGGAACCTCAATATATTTATACTTGCCCATATAGTGAGGCAAGGGAATATGTACATTTGACTGAAATAGATTTGACCTTTTACCAAATCAAAGTGAGCATAAAACAGTTATACACAATAATACACTGTTAACTCAGGACTATACAGCCCCCCCCCCCCCCCCCCCCTTACAGTGTGATTATAGACTGAATAAAGTCCCTCTTCTTCTATGGTATGTGCTCCCTGGAACACAGGCACACATGGAGTGCATAACTAAATATCAAAAATACAGGATGTATTATTTTAAACGTTTTTAATACAGGTATATTCTGCAGAGGGCGGACAAACCCTGACGTTTACAGCCCAGATACAAACAGTGCTGGGCAGGATAAAGCAATGATTCGGGATTAAAATGGGCACCAACATCAAGGTGTTTTTGTGTTAGTGATGCATTTTTTCCCCCTCAAGGCTGCAACACTTAGCTTGATGTCATGTGTTAGCTTATCGTGGCCATCAGATGCCACAAAGAGGGCTAGCGAGGCTATCTTGCTTCCCTAAGACAAAAGGGAAAGTAATGGCTTAGCTATTGTCAAAAGCACTTGGTGTGTGTGTGTGGAGAAGCTAGCTCACTGCTGGTCGACGCTGCTGTTTGTGTATCCCCGACATGGTTTGACAAACTTGCGATATCACTGCAACATTAGCTTAAATAAACGGAGGGGGGGATACCAGCAGGCATTGTGAGAAGGCAACGCTGGCGTTAGCAACCTAGCAACAACAGACACCTGCTCCAGCTGACCAGCTAGCATCAGCGGCTAGCCCAGACCTATGCTACCGCTCAGCAAGCATGGTAAGTTTAAACACACGAGTTACACCCAAAAACTATTAAATGCCGAGCCGACGACATGTGGGTGAAGTTGTAACAGCAGATAAACCACAGAGGGGGGACGTTTCTTGCTGCTGCTAGCGAGCCGGACAGCTCACATCTGTGGGGCTCTCAGAGGCAGAGCGTTAGCCGAGCATGCTAGCACGTTACAAAGAAACACCCTCGCTAGCAAAGTACCCCAAGCTATCCACCGAGAGGAAGCGCTCATTCATCGGCGGACAAAACACACACCGAAGCGTTGAATGTCTCCCCGCGAGCAGCGGCGCCTCGAAGTTGAATTTACAGGGTGAAGGTAGTAAAGGATTGATCCAAACCTGAGCCGTGGACTGGTGGATGAAGATGAGGATGGTGGAGGAGGTGGTAATGATGGAGCGAGAGGTTGTTGTTGGTGGGTTACAGTCGCCAGGACTACGGTGACTATGGCGCTGCTTCACCGGGCAACAGTTGCTATAAAACTCCCCGGGAGCGCGCATCCTTATCAGGCAGGTGGGAGGAGATTAAAGCGCAGTAAATACAGTGGAATTAAAAATCACACCCATCAGATCCATTTATTAGGAGAGTGATTAACGCGTTAAAGATGTTTAATAGAAGTCCTGCTTCCTATAGGTAGCAAAGATAACACACATGTTATTGGATCAGTATAAATGAATGAGGAGTTCTAGATGCTGCAGGTTTTTCCATTTTCTCAAAGTTTTATCTTCACTTTATCACGATCCACAATACATTTTTAGCATCACTGCATTTTCACACTGTCATAATCATAATGATGCTTCATGATCAGGGCCGTGCACAGACTGCTTTTTTGGTGGGGTCAGCTGCTCAAGTGAAAAAGGAGGCACCCCTCTCATTGTGATTTATTGGAATAAAGACACGTACAGTTGTGCATTTTAATCACACATTTATTTCCTCAAAGGGGTAGTTCACCGATATGCTGATGGAGGGTTGGGTCAAGTGTTTGGGTCCACAGCGTTGCAGCCAAATCAAATGCAATTGAAGTAACTGGGGACCACTTCTTCAGATGTAACAGAAAAAAAACATGAAATGCCTCCATACTGCTCCTGTGGAGCACTTTGCTATCCAAGTGTCAGTAAGCCCCAACATTCGTATTTGGCTTTAAACGGAGTATTTTACACCATGTTTTTAGCCTAAATATCCTCTGTTATCCTCCTCTGGAGCTTTTATTTTTCAATAAACTATCGCTGTAAGTACTCATACATACATGAAGATGTTCAATAGTGCACACACAGTGACAAACAAATCTGGAGGCTCTCAAACATTATATTTACCTGGTGGACACCAGTAAGCTCTGCAGGGCGCTCGATTCAGGTGCATAAGCTGTGGTGGCTATGATAAGAAAAGTCATAGTGGGGGGGCAGGGACTTCCATGTTTTTAATTGAGAGTTGATGCCAACATGGGCGTTGTGAATTTTTTTTATATGAAGTTAGAAATATAATTCTTTCTTGAGCACCAACATGAAAAACATTTTGTGCTGTTTAAGTTTGTTTATATCCTATTCACATCTTGACCAAAGAGACAGTGATTTAGATTTAGACATGGTTAATAAGTCTGTTATAGAGGTTACAGGTCTGCCATCAAGTCCTGCGATGAAGGACATATAGTCCCTAAAACAACTGTGTCTCAGCTTCAGCTACATCAGAGTCTCACCTTTTCATTCATGTTTCCCTTGACTGTAGCTTTTCTCTCAGGTTTACCATTGAACTACTTGTGCCCATCTCCAAACCACACATTTTTAATCTTTCTATTTCCACACAGTGTTAGCAGGGATAGAGTGAAGGTCGTGGAGGAGAAAACCACCATTACATTACTTAAAATAAGTGCAGAGACTTAACTTAATCTGATACAGATGTAGATGATCTGTAGATGGCTTGTTAGGACCAAGGTGAACCTCATTATTAGCTGTTCTCTGCTGTGTGTTTTTAGGCCATTATGTTATATTCGTCTTGCCATTAATCTCACTGTCTTTCTTAGTTTTAAAGTTAATGAAAGCACTTTTCTATCTGAAATATCAAATTTTAGCACATTTTAACATTAGGCCTCATTTTTGCACATTATGCAAAAGTGGTGGATATTATAAAAGTAGACTTGTATATCTATGAAACTTTAAATATAAATCAAGCTATGAATGTCCCACATGTTTAAGTATTTTGCCACACAGCATGAGCGGGGCTACACAGGATGCAGTGAGTAAAACAAAGCAGTTTTAAGAAGCTTCTTACTGGATACAAAGCTTAACCAACCACCTGTGTCCACTGCGCAGCACTTATTTTTTTCCCGTTAGCTGTATTAGACAGATGCTTTTTGGAAAAGCTGTTGTTGTTGCTAAGCAACTAGTGAAACCTCATCTGATGCATGACACTCTTTTGCTAAAGGAATTATTTTAAGTAAAACAGTTTGTCCTTTCAATTCAAAAAAAAGAAAGACAGACAAACACTGCTCTGAAGACTTGCACTAAACAGACACAGCGGTGGCTAATTCATTCTGTAATTTACGTGAACTTATTGCATTCAGAATTTCCTCTATTTGTATTGCTACCATAAAGTATTTCTCTGCTGTCACTTTAAACTTTGTCTCATTTGTTTAATAAAAACAGAGATGGAGATAATGACTCTGTAGAGAGATAGCAACTTGGAGAATGAAAATGAATTGTTTTTGCCTGTGCCATGTGGCATATTGTGTAGGAAGCAGAGGCTGACCGATAAAACGATATCACTAATTATCATGATATAATTTGTATCTGTAGCAGTGTCACTAAAGTCCCAAATATATTGATATATTTCTTAAACATTGTGTTAGCACAGTGAGGAGATATAAACTGATCTACCTCAGATTTGCAAATCAAATGTTTGTCATTCTCTGTTCATCAAGAAGAGTTTAAAACTACAACCCTCAGGAGCATAAACTCAGCCTTTAAACTTAATATAAAGAGTATTTCTCTATCTTAATAGTATCAATGTTAATTGATATACATGTTTTTGTCTTGATATAATTCTTAGCTTAGATCACCCAGGTCTAATGAAAATTGCTGTGTCAAGATCAGTATCAGATAAAACAAACTAAAGCTTAATGTCTGTTACCTTCAATTTTTATTTTTCAGTGAAATCCTTTCCTGTGGAGTGTCACCGCTCTCTCAATATGTATAAGGTAAGTGTCTTCTTTATTCACTGCACAGTGCTTTGCAGTATTGAAAAAGACCTTGAAAGTTTTCTTTGTGGTAAAAAATTAATTGTACAAAAATGAGTTTGGTGTAACTTCATATTACTGAGAGAAACAAATGACAAAAAGGGAAAATGATTTACTTCCTTTTCCTGATCTATTACGAATATATACAAAAGTGAAGGCAAAACTGCGTTTTTGCATAATTTAGTCTGTTTACTATAAAACCTTTCCATCACATAGTATAAAACATGTATCTGTTGATCATTTTTCAAAGTATGCTACTGAGTTATGGGTGTTTTTATCAGAATGGTCATTTTACTATCATTAAAAAAATGCTTTTGCTTTTGTGTTCATGGTGAATGTTAAGTCCCCTCCAATGGAAAAAAAGGAGTTATAATTATTACAGTTTCCTGAAGTTTTGCATTCTCCATAAGTTCATTTACTTAACATAAATACAGTATAACATAAAAAGGGTCAGCTGTGAAAGGTAAGTACTGAAATGCGGCTCATGATGGAGGCACATGAGCCCTCATAGCTACTGCATATACAGGTTGTGTCTATGAACATTACAGTGAAATGGTAAGGCTGTCTTGTTACTATAGTTACAAAGCCGTGGTTCTAAGAAAAAAACTTGATAAATGATCCTTTTGCATACTTTGCTGTGATTGCAGTGTTGAATATTTAGCAAAATGTCAGCAGAAGCACTCACTGCATGCTACACACAAGCTGTACAAAAACCAAAAAAGTAAACATTAAATTCTGGTTGGCTCAGTCGTTCGTATACATCGATTATGGAGCCAGAGTGTTGAGTCAGATAGTACATTTACAGAGATTTAGACAAAGAGGGAGACACAAACTTATATTTAGAATGTGAGAGTCAATAACATCAGTGCAATATAACCCAGGGAGCAGCATCGTAGATTGTTATTTGTCATCAAATTTGTATTTTATTTTCGCTGAATGAAGCTGCTGCCAGGTTGCAATGCAATCCAAACTGTTCTTCTAATATTGACCATTTGACATAAATGGAACAGGGACGAAAAATGGTGCAAAGGAGCAAATAAAAAAACCTCTCTATTGAGTAATATCATCCTTCTGTGTAGATGCAGGAGACCTGGCTTGTGAAGTGGTCAGCCACAGTGAAGAAATCTCCTCCATGTAATTCTTGATTAGGAGTCACATCGTGCACTTGGCTGTGGATATTAAACCCTGCACACGCGCACAGAAACACACACACACACACACACACACACACACAAATTATGCATGCTGTTAAATCCAATGGCAATAAGGGGATATTTTGTTTAGATTGTATTTTCATTACCTGCAATGCAGGGAAGAGTCGTTTGTGTGGTTGCCCCCCCACTGGGATTATTGACTGCTGGAGCGAGGCTGTCACCAAAGGCATCAACTTGCATCAGCTGACTCGAAGTGGTCTCTGCTGTGATCCCACCATATTGTGGGGGAGAATAAAGCATCTTCATCTGCCCTGAGAGCTCTGCATGGTAAATGAGAAATCCTCACTCTTTTATTGTTCTACAGAGTAGTTCAATTAAAGGTCTATTGCTTTACTCCTTAAATTATACAATGCGTGGCATCGGACCTCATAAAAGAAACAAATTGTGCATTCCAGTCTTTTTAAACCCCGGTTTTATCTTGCAGTTAAAACTGAACCTTGTGTTTCTGAACACGTTGTCAACATCACTGTGGCTGTCAAGTCTTGGGGGAGGTGTAGAGGTGATGTCTATTTAAAGGTGCATAGAGTGGAGCTGCCTGATTCTGTCTAACTAGAAAATCACCAGCCACCTGCTTCACATCGTAAAGATATACTGGACAATTAATGTGCATGTGAGAAAATCTGTTCAAACAGATTGTCAAACCGCCCACACGTTTGCTAATAGGCTCAGATGTGAAACTTGCACTATAAACTACTTTCAGATTACCCCCTCCCCCCCCCCTCCAGCACAACTGTATTTAAATCTTTGCAACGGGTGTTTTGACAAATCTGGGAATGCAAAGATAATCAACTCATCCGAGTACCCGGATTGTGATCTGCAAGATCAGGAGGCTGGCTCGGCTGCTTTAGATCCTGGCTGTTCTGCAGGGATGTCCCATTGGGAGGAAGCGGGAGGCAGGTGGAAGAGCAAGACCCATGCTGGTCCCCAGGGAAGAGCTGGTGAGGGGAAGGATCAACAAACCTGAAATATTTCAGACTGAATTAAAACTCAGCTCAACGTGTTAAGTAAAAGAAGAATTGTATTTTCATCATTAACAATTATAAGGTAGTCTATAACATACACAATTGTTCCCATATTTTGGCAACAAACATCTTTATTAACCCAGCTCTGTATTTTACACAGTTTCACACAAAATCACTACAGGCTACAAATAAATCATCAATCACCACCATAAGATTGATTTTCTGTGCCTGAAAATTGACAGAAGCGGCAAGAGAGGCATTCTAGTGGCTCTTTATGATGTATTGTTGTCTATATACACTACCTGGGCTGTGCAACACAATCTCACTCTTAGCTTTTTCTAACACATTAATGCAAGTCTCTGCCTGCATTTTGTTACCTTATCAATTTTTAAATATAGATAATGGATCAAAGCGGCTCCTCCTGTCTTTAGTGTGATCAGCTAATAGAGGAAATCCCTCTGAAGACGAGCTCATTGAACATATTATTCTCTAAATCAAAACACACCTTTGTCACTCATTATTGCAAAAAAAGAAAAGTTAGTGACTCCTTCGTGTAACTCATTGTTGAAGTAGTAGATTTTAAGATTGTTCAGTGGCCATGGCAGCTGATACCCCTGCTGCTAGGTTTGCCCAAGTGACACATTTGAAGCCAAAGTTTGCTGTCAAAATACCAAACGACTCAACCCAAAGGAATCCCAGAAAAAGAAAATGGCAACAAGGATTTTTACGATCGATTTAACATCTAAAAAAAGTAATTACACTGTCTTTCTTCTCCCACTGCTCCTTAAATTGTATTCTTTTTTTGGATTTTATCATTCACTTATTGAATTCCTCAGCCGCTCTTGTCTGTGGCTATAGCATCCATTAATGCCGACGGTCGAGACCAATGAGGCAAGGCGAGGTCTGCTTTCACAGCCCAATTGTCTCCCCAGAATCCTGCGGTGAATGCTCCGGCCTACCGCTGACATGAGAACAATCGCAGCCAGTGAGGGAACCGCGAGCATCTGGCTGCTCAGAACAGCAGAAATCCTCTATCACATGCTTTGAAGTGTATAGATGAAGGGACGCCTTCCTATGGGTCGACAGGGAAATGTGTTGCTGGCCGTCCCCAAACTCGAATGCTTCTCCCTCCCAGTCGCAACACACACACACACACAATAACAACAACAAAACACAAAAACCCAACCCTTTAGACTTTCCACCCAGGGTACAAAATAGAGCTTATTTTTCCTTTTTAAACCTATGATTCTAATTGAGCTAATAACCTTGTAACCATGACAACCGATGTTTAAATTGATTGTTTCAGTTTGTTAGGAAAGAAAAGAGAGAAAGGCGATTTGTGAGGTATTTAAATCAGTCATGGCCAACGGGAAAACAAAATGGAAACAAAATGCAAGTTGGCTGGCAGACTATAGATAGCTGCACCAACTGTTGACTCTAATGTTGCTGCACATGTTCAGCTCCACAGTATTTCAAATAGAAAAACCTGAAAAGGATTTCTTTACTAATGAATCCTAACACAGTATATATTTACATGGGCAAATAAACTACCTGTGATTCCATGACATAATGTGCTTTGTGCACAATTTGAAGAATAATAACATAGGTTAAATGATTTATGTTTGATTGTATGATTCTCCTGTTTCTGTTTGTTTGTGTGTTGGTTTATTTGTTGGCAAGATTACACAAAAACTACTGAACTGATCTACACCAAACTTAGTGGATGGATGTGGCTTGGGATAAACCCAATACATTTTGAAGCATTAACATTTAAACATTTTCATTAATTTATCAAGGACTAATGCACAGATCTTGATTTTCCACTTGTTGGCACTATATTTCATGACGGATAAATCATTTATACGATCACACCATTTCCTTTTTTCAAGAATATTTCTACTATAAGGACTAGACAATCATGTGTAGGACTGTTTGGCCTTGATGGAGGTTTGCACTCAACCAACTGCCATTCTACGTTATATATGGATAATATGCTAAAGAATATTAACCCCCTCAGACTTAACCAAATAAAAAAAATCCTCAGTACCTGTAATTATCTTGTAAGGAGCCAAACAGAGTCAGGTGAGGATTGCCAGTGGAGTCTTGTCCCTGTGGAGCAGCTGAGGAACAGAGATGACATACACTTCAGGGCTGTGCACCATAGCCTAAATCTAATTGATAAGCTTATTATGTGCACATGGTTGCAGGGTCGGATACTGTATTATGCTATATGATTTATTCATCTAGTGTTTTTTATATACAAATAAAACATATAAATGCAAAGAGTTAGACCAGAGACATACCAGAGTATGAGTCATAGGATGCACCAGGGGACGGGTTTAAGTTGTCTGTCCTAGCCAGAGGAGAAAGGCTTGGTTGCAGAGCATGGATGGTTAAACAGTCTGTCAGTGGGTCCTGGGTCACACCAGCACTAGATCTCATCTAGAGAAATTACATTGAACATAAACAGTGATGTTGTGCATGACCAGTTATCAGATTCTGGCATACTTTTCTTTAAATGATTCTAATGTTAAGATATTACTTTTAATTGTAATATTCACAATGACCTGTGTATTTATATTATGCAGTTGAGTTTTCATTTGTAAGATATCACAAAGTAAAGTCTTACACATCTGACTTAATTACCACACTTCCTCTGGCAAGTCACCTCAGACACGACTTGTTAGATGTTAATAAATCTTCATTATTAGATCTGATCCTTGGACATAAACAAATCTAAATGAATCTATGGAAGCAAGATTTTAAACTTGGAATCTTGCAGGAACACCGTACAGCTTTTGTCTCTCTTTCTACCCGCATTATCTTTTACTCTACTACCTTCAGTCAAATACAGACAATGAACACACAAGACATGAAACACAAATGTACAGAATATAGCAGAGATTTTGAGATCATCTCAGAAAGGAACAAACATAACATTCACTCCAGCTTGAGAGCCACGAGTGAAATCACAATTACAATCAACATTTGTTATTTGAGTTTTTAATGAAAGAAGCTGTGTGTGGGAGACTTTGTAAAATGTCGCTTTTTTAGAAACTCCCACCTCTTTGTCTGTATCTATGGTGACATAACCCTTGGTAAGAGCTAAAGAGCATGAGTCTCTCACACACGTGTTGCAAAATTGTTACAGCGGCGACGAAACTGATCTGAAAATCCGCAACATGTAGTCACGTTTTGTGGCAAGTAAAGCGAATCTTAATTGTGTGTATTTTTTTGTGCGACCAAGCTCTGTGTGTGTTGACATCAGCTTGATGTACAATACAAACTGATAAGACAGCTAGGTGGGGGTTTACATCTGACTGCATGCACACCAAGATGTTAGTTAATGAAAGTTAATTACATTTTTCCATATGTAATTAAGTTGCAGTGCTTAGCACAGTGGAATGGAGAGAACATTATACTCAGTATCATTGGCTGACAAATGAAAGCACAATGAAATGAAACATAAACTGTGTCGATGCAGCTTTGTTCACGATCGTAATGTTGAAGCGATGCTGTGCACTTGAAAACATCACTGCTGAGATCCGGTCAAGGTCTTAAGTTATAACTAATGAACCTAATGGGCTGTGTATTCATGGCAACCTTGAAATTCGTTTTAAACCACACGCTTTGATCGATACAAGGAGCCCACAGTGTGTTGATAAGTCTGCACCCTCGGATTTGAGAAGTGCTGCGTCAGAGCACATCGAGCACAGCGGTCCACTGTGTTCACCTTTATCAAGTCATGTGAAAATGACATCAGGCTGCCACAAAGTGAGCCCGTTCAAATCTGCACATCAGTCTGCGTTATCACTTTGTCTTGTGTTGTTTCAGATGTCAGATGACAGCGACGCATCAGTCCTGTGTCTTATTCTTTAACCTCACTCTTGAAATGCAATGTTATGCCATATTTTTTGGTATAGTGTGAACACTGTGACATGACATAGAGTAGAAGTCTAACTGAAATAGACAGATGTGGTCATATGAGATCCTTCATCAGCATTTGCAATTATTGTTTTCTATTATTGTACAGGTTAAATCAAAACCCTCAAACCATCTGCCCCTGGCCTCAGATTTGGGATTAGGATTATCTTTTATTAGCTGTAGGTGTTCAGATCATGCAATCACACAACTGTTTATTTTCCTTAAAAAATGGTTAACTGTTGTTGACACGTTACTATGGTTGGCTCAGTTGATCAGAACAGTGATTTGACTCAGAGTAAATTTATTAATCAGCACGACCTCCGATCTATATTCACCATCACCCATCCCCTTTGTAATTAAACTCAAAGAGCCAGTGACTCACTCATAAATCATGCATCTTTTACTCTTGTCTTTGTACTTTCTTTTTAAAACAGGGCTCAATGCATTGGCTTCATGTCTTTTACAATTTGTTTTCCTTTGCCAGTTACATTCAGCTTACTGTTTCCATAATCACTTGGGTTTTAAAGTAGCTAAAATACTCACTGAAGAGTACGTTTGTATTTTCTCAAAGTACCCTCACCCTAAAGATTGTGAGTTGTGTTGCACAGATTGTGTACCTTCTTCCGTAACTGTCGCTCTTTAGTGGAGTGGGATTTCACGTGTTTCCTCAGGGAGCTGGGATCAGTGTAACGCTTTGCACATCCAGGAACCTGGCACGCATACGGCTTCTGTGGACCACAGATATTATGAAAACTTGAGTCCACATAGAGACAAAGACACACACGCACTCACATATACATAGCTGTACAACACCATCTATATTTGCACGTGTGTCTGCGCTGGGCTGCCACTCACTGTGTCCAGGTGTGTGCGCTGGTGTTTGGCTCGGTCACTGGAGTTGCTGAAGGCCTTGTGGCACCCTGGGTGCTGACACATATAGGGTTTCTCCCCCGTGTGGCTGCGCAGGTGGATCTTCAGGTTTTCCAGCCGAGAGAAAGCCTTCTTGCAGCCCTCGAACTGTAACCACATACAAACACAGTCAAACTCGAAATGAGCCCCACAAGTGCTTCTCGCACAGCGTTGCACACATACTCGGAGAGCTGGGAACTTATTAGTTGGAATCACTGCAGACAAAAAGGCTGCTGACCTCAGTGTGTGGGAGGGAGTGGAACACGATGTAGCCTATAGATAAACATTTGAATAGAAAAAGATTTGACAGGCAGCAGCTATGAGGAGCAGAGTCGTGAGGGGATAAACATTTGGTTGGGACAGATGCATCTTTTGTTTTCTCTTAGCTGAACGTATTGTATTACATGTCTTTATGTATTTTTTATCATAAAGCGATTCTGTTTTTACAATTAGTTAATCCCTTACTGGATATGAATTATGTTTTTAGAATTTGTACTTTACATGAATCTTGAACCCTTTTGATTACACTCCCAGTCTCTTCCAGGTAACTTTACTCTCATTTTAAGTGATATGGAACAAAATGTACAGAGGCACAGGTATGGTGGAAATCTATTTTCTCACGTATTTTCTTATTTTCCTCCGTTTTTTGCAGCCCTGCTACAAAATAAAAACAGTGTTGGGGCAAATCTTGATGGAATCATAACTCTTTGTTCTCTCATACTTAAAACTACAGGCTTTCCCAAAAGGCAACACTGTCATTTGGCCTCAAATACACATTTTAAATTAATTTCACTAAACGTCTTTTCAGCATTTCAGGAACACACATCTGATGGTCATTAGTGTCACCAGCAGGGGTCAGTGTTTATACACACATCGATGTATTGTCATTTTGTGTTTTCAATCCTTTATCCTCGATCACCTTGACAGCAGCTTGGATCAGTTGCAAAAGTAACTATCACTTAAAGTGGGCTATTTTTAATATACATACAGCACAAGTAAGACTGAAGAATAACGGCATCATACTGAAGACCTGGCACTCGCACTGTGTCGTGAGAACCAAGAAAACACTGATATCCCTGTTTATTTAAATCCATGCGACTACGGTGACTTCACTGCAGAAACATTTGAGTCATCCAAGCTTTTTAAAGCCGGACTCCCTTTCCCGCTCTCAGGGGGGTTTGGAATTTCCTTACTAAATGTTATTGAGGAAAAAACAACACGCAGAGCATGTCCAATTTTGTTATGTTTCCTTCAAGACTGGATTCCTCACATACTCATACCTGCAGGTCATCACTGCTAGAGCCAAATTAAAACTCTTCCCCATTAATAGTTCACTTATAACATTAATTTACATTCCACATAGAAATGCTTATCATTCCGTCCTCACGACATGGCTAACTTCTCTATTCTCAAAAAAACGATGTTCCTGAAATTGAACTCGCAAGTGAATATTTTTCACATCACTTTTAGCTAAACCTGGTTTGCAGCAAAGCCATCATTGTGAGTCAATATCCTGGCAATCATCTTTTGAATGATGAATGGATGGCAGTTGTATTCTGGAAATTCTACAATCACAGAAGGTCTGGGGTTCATCAGCAGTGAATATGAAGAGTTCTCGACATTTTGTCAAAGCAAACAACAACTGAGTAGTTGAGTAACACAACATGAGAAATGCTTCTCTTAACCTCTCATCCTTTTTCCCCACACACAAGAGCAAATCTTCCATCTGAGCTCTCTTTTCCAATTCTGAGACAATGCATTTGAAAAGTACTGATCCTTAATATAAACAGAAGAAATAACAGAAAACCCTCTTGGCTGAAGTTCGGCCAGAAAAACCCCCAACCTAGACTGAGATAAATGGCCTCTCGGAACCAAAGTGGAAGCACAAGCGAGAACCAACATGAATCTAAAATACTGCCAGGACTCCGGGACCAGCCAGGGGTACGTCACTGTATAACTCTCTCTCTCGTGAAGCACTCATAAAGCACGGAGGGCTCTTTAGTTGGTCGCGAGGGACGTTGGGGCTGAAACAGAAGCAGCATGGCTCCTCAGTGTAGATCAGTGTTACAGCCAGTGCCTGACAGGCCCTGGCAGGTAAACTCATGCCCTGGCTGTGCAATGACAGCTAGAGTCTGTGCCAGCAGCGTCTGTCCGGTGCCCAGTCTTACTCTGAGGTCAGTTCACTCTGGACTCCTCTCTGTTTCACCATATTTCTAATTTCTTTGCTCTTTTTGTTTCTCCTGTTTCCTCACACTGTGTTTTTTCAGTTGGACTATGTGATAAAACAATATCAGTAATTTTCGCAGTATAGTTTTAATCACTAGCAACCTTACAAAAGTTGGAAGAATAACACATAATTGTTCAACCTCAGATATTTACAATGTGTTGCTGTTTATAAAGAGTTTGTTTGTCTTTTCTCATAAAGAAGAGTTTAAAACCACAACCTCCACCCAGGAGCAAAAATCCGCCTTTAAACTTAAAGAAATAATATTGTGACATTTATTGTGATAATTATCAATATCGACTAATACCTTTATCTCTACCATGTTATTAATGAGAAAGTATATAAAAAATGCATCAGTGTTACCAGCAAAGAAAATAAATCATACAAACTTTAAAATAAATAAAATGATAATTGTCAGTAATTTCATGATACTATGAACAAGCCTTTAGCAGTGACTGCAATACACTGTAATATACTTATGGACAATCGTGATTCATTCATGACCTTTAACTTAATGAAACATAATAATCTCCAGGATAGGATTCAATGTCTATCGGCCTTTTTAGATTAAATTTGGAACAGAGTGATTGTGTACTGATGCTGAATAACAGGAAAGTAAATTACAGGTGTTGGAGCAGAGGTTCCTGGAGCCGAAACTAAGCGAGTTCCTTCCAAACAGTTGTGAGGATGAAGCCTAAATTGTTGACAAACCTGAAATCTGAGGCTTGACATGAGCAAGGTTTGAATTACAAGCAGCTCGAATATGGCAATTTAGTGGATTAGGATAGAATGAAGGTTTTAATTCTCATTCTATACAAATGCACTTGTTGAACAAAGCATTATTAATTAAGTATGAAGTAAATTGCTTATACTCATGTACCAAACTAATGTTGTTTTACTTGTATGTTTTGCATTCAGTAAAATTAACACACAATTTACTCAAACATTAAACCTTAAATTAATCGATAGAACACCTTTTGGCTTCCAAACTCAATCTCCACCACTCAATGAAAGAGTCATGCAATTACCCCAATAGTAATGGCACAGAAGGATGTAAAGCATTATTAGAAAATCTTAAATGATAAACCGACTCACAATGAAAGTGGAATTCTGCTTTGTTTGAGGTCTGAGTTCAAAAAAAGGCTTTTAAAGCCTCATATGTTTAAATCACGACATGTCAACACACAGTGATGTTCAATCATCACTAAAACAGATTGTGAAGTGACAAGTACAAGTCTGGGCCTGCCCTTTACGTTGCCTGTGTAACAAGAGCCACCTCATTGTTCTGTTGCCGTCTCACACTCGCGTCATTTATCGTGCGTCAGTTTGCTCACCTGCCAGTCATTTCCTATGGCTCTATATCTTTGTATAGTCAGAGCGGTGGGTTCAGTTTTCCCCGTGTAAACTCTGAATCTGTGAAATACACAATCGTGCTCGTGTCTATGAAATTAATCAAAAACCTGAACAAAATCCACACAAAATCAAAGTTTCTGATTAAAGTACAGGAGCGATAGTCTTCTGTGCTGGCTCTTTTTTTCTCTCTCTTGACTTTCAATTCGCCTGTTCTGTAATTACTCCACACAAGTGCCCACTTTATTTGACTTCCATTTTTGGCCATGGGTCGTTTCCGATACTTTCGCCTTTATTGAATGATGACACGCAACACAGACCTGCAACACAGACCTGCAGCCAACAAAATGTGGCCCCATGGCAACAGAGTGTGCTTCAGCTAATAAGTGAGTACCGTGGTACAAAAGGTTGACTGCAGGTATGCATGGTGTTAATAATTGACTTGTTCAAAGTGTGTTTGGCAAGTGGTTTGTCAATTGCTCACCAAAGTCTCAAGTATTTTCCCAGTGGGGGTTAGAAAAAAACAAAAAATGGCGCAAAAGTTGTAAATCGTAAAATTCCGCAACAACCATTAGATGGATTTCCATGAAATTTAGAGCAGACATTCTTGTTTCCAGACAATAAATCCTGATAACTTTTCCTGGAGCACTGCCATGAGGTTGATATTTTTGACTTAATTGAAATAATGACACGGTGGATTGCCATGAAATTCGATTTGTAAAGAGTCCAGACAATGAATTTCAATGATTTGATGATTTTTCACTTATATCCGCATGAATCAACTGCTTGTACTGGAACAAATTTTATATATCATCTGGCCACACTGCCCATCAGATAAATTAGGTTAACTCATTTGGCTTTTAGTGAAACATTGCAGCAGCTAAAATGACTGTGAAATCAGGTACAGATATTAATGGCTTGGTTCAGGAACATTTCTAATCTCTATAGTGATCACCTGATATCGAATGTAATGTCACAAGTAGGTTACAACTATTGTTACCTCATCCAAGGAGGTTGTGAAGGATTTCATTGCAGCATGTCAAGGATTGTCAGCAGGATTTCGCAAACTATAAAAGCAATTTCCTTGGAATTCCGTGCCCATGACCCAAAGGAGAAGCCATGACATTTGTAGTTGATGTGGATAAAATGGCAGATCCAGGATGTTTAAAAAAAAAAATTATTTAACTGAAATATCGAGGTTAGCTTTAGCGTAGAAACGCTTTCTCTTAGTCTCTTAAAACTACAAACATGGTAAACACGACACCTGCTAAACATCAGCATGTACGTTTTGTCATTGTGAGCATGGTAGCATATTGATGTTAGCATTAAACCTAAGTAAAGCTTCACAGATCCACTAGCATGGCAGTAGACTCTTGTTCCTACTGTGTGAAATCGTTCACATCACAAACAAAAACAACAAACTAAAGAGATTTAATTAAGTTGCAACTCATATGAAAGAATTAGACCGTCCATCTTGGAGAAACAAAGCCTTCAACAAAAAGGCCCGTGGATAAATGCCAACTCTTTGGCCACAGATACAGACCTGTGGAGAGCCAGACTGTGGGGCATCACCTTCCCAGAACAACAGCCAAGTTCTTCAGACGATGGCCGGGCAAGTCCCCTGCTGCTGCTGACAGGCTCGGTAGCTACTTCAGAGCCACGGTGCCAGATCTAAAGTGCTGGGCCTCCTTTGTGCAGATTTAACAGCTACATAATTGACTCTACTCCCACATCAATTATCGCAGAGCTCCGCTAATTACTCCATGGCCAAACTTAAGAGAAAAGAGAGGCCATATTTGTGATCTAAACCTTGGTCATAGAGAGCACATGAAGGTTTTTTCCCCCTAGCCTTAGATATTGTGTCTCTGAATCGAACACTAAGAATTGAACTCAGTGAGCTCCTCTGTGTTCCTGCTTTGACTGAATACACTCTCCCCTCTTACAAATGGTAATCATATTCATCTCAGTGTATAGAAGGTAAGATAGAATATGGAATATTTTTTTCTGATATGTAGAGGTCAGGTATTATGATAAAATAAAGCTTTGACTTCAGTTGCATGAAAAGAGAGTTGTGATTTGCATGTTGTACCGTGCACTTGTTGGGTTTCTCTCCTGAATGGACCCTCATGTGGATAAGAAGCTTGTATCGGGCGTTGAAGGGCTTGAAGTTGCGTGGGCAGCTCACCCAATAGCAAGTGAAATCCTCAGCCTTCCGCTGATCCACATGCAGCTTCTCTATGTGCCTCACCAGCTCCTCCTTTTGGTCATAGACTGCACTGCAGTCCAACCACTTGCAGCAGTGGGCCCCATAGTCCTCCAGCTCTCCTTCTTCTTCCTCCAGCATTGGGACCTGTGGTAAAAATCCCATCCCGTGCCTTGGAGGAAGCATGGGAGCTTGTGTGAGAGCATCCTGAGATGAGTGCTTTATTTTGCAGTGACGGCTGGAGAGGTGAACATGCTGGTGGGAGTGGTAGGGTGGTGGAGGCCCCTGTGGAGCTGTGGTCAGCAGAGCTGGCTGTAACTGTGAGGGTCTCGCCCCACCATCCTCTGGGAGGCACTGCTGCTCCACCACCATATTAGCCATCTGGCTCTCCAGACCCCCGGCCTCTTCGAGCACCTGCATACGGCCGCACACTGTCTGTGGGGCCATAGCCTTGGAAGAGCCCAGCATGCTATAGGGATGGGAGTGGGGGATACAGCGTCCTTTCACACCCAGGAAGTGACCATAACCTTCAGACTGGACAGGTGAGAGTGTGGAGTGGGAGGCTGGTGAGCAGCGGGAACCATTGATATAAGCCACAAGTGAGGTGGGCGAGGTGCGTATGATTGAGTTGAAATCAGTGCCCATGACATCTGACAAAGGCGACATGGAGAGAGCTCTTTTCTTGGCACGAGACGACCTGGGGCTTCCAGCGTCAGCTGCAAACAGGTACGAAGGTAGGGACGCAGATGTGCTCGTGCCTCCTGATACGGTTGTGCCAGACATGGCTGTGCCTGGTGAGACGCTGAGCTGCTCGCCTCCCTCGCTGGCCTGGGTGGAGCACTGAGGTAATCCCAGTGGAGGGAGCACACGGTAACCATATGGCCAGTCATGTCTTCCACTAAACACTGACTGTGTTTCAAACAGACTGAGGGTAGTGGATGCCAGGGATTCTCTGGACAGTAAGGACCTGAAACAGTGTTGTTATCCACTTTAGTAACACAGTAAAGGTTTAGTGAGCTCATCATCATATACTGTAATCGATATTACCCACCTGGCGTCAGTGTGGGGAATTGTTGCACCATGTAAACTAGACGGAGGATGAGGCCCTGCAGGAAATATCTGGCCTGTGACAGAAGTCAGGTTAGCAGCAGCTGCTTGACCAAACACTTCCATGGTTGGTACAGACACAGGGCACCCTGCTGGACATAAACCCCAAAATTCAATACACAGAATATCCATATGAGAACCACCATAGTAAAGTATAGGTTACAACAGAGCTGTAGAACTTTCATCCACATTCAACAAATCTCCACAGATCAGCTCAGAGTGTTAACATAATATTAAACAAGTTTCTGGAAAAGATATTAAATTCTTATTAAAATTAAAAGCATCCCATTTATTCTGCATTAATAAAGGTTTATACAGTAGATTGTGGAATGTCCCTCACCTGAGCAGCTCGGCCTGAGACACTTTCTGCTCTGTTAATCACTAATGAGCTTTTCACCTCCTTCCACTTTTCCTTGGTAGAAATTTAAGGACAGTCTTTATGCTTGGTTAATTATCAATAAATCAGGGGCCGAGAAGTCTTGCAGGGAGACAGCGAGGTTGTGAGGAGCACATTGGGAATGAGCTGAGTCGGTCCACAACATCGCTCTGGCAGACTTTGTCATTTTATAGATGTGTGTCCTGATTTTGCTGATTACATGCAGACAATGGGTGTGTTCAGTTACATGCTGAATGCTGCAGTGTTAAAATACTCATCTGGGGAGTAACTTTTGTTTTTACCTTTGAAGCTGCTGTTTGAGGAGCACAGTTTTGTCCGAGTGGTATTTGTCACTGTTGTGGTGGGAGGATGGTGAGTAGGTTCTTGCTGTTGTGGGGATCCACAGGGCATGTTTAGATGTTTCCCATTAGTCAGCACCTGCCTGCGGAGGCTCAGGGTTGGCAGAACCACGAGGCTCCTGCTCTGGTTCCCAGAGGCCAGGGAGTGAACGTCTCCTTTTTTTGCTTTCTCTGTTCCCAAGGAGGGACTCAGATTGGGCCGCGGCGAGGGGGACATGGGGATCTGGATGGACTGGTGTCCCGCAATCATGCTCATTGATGGGGACACATTGCATGGAGACACCAGGAGCTGGCAGCCTTTTCCGCTCATGGCTGAAACGTTTTGACAGTTGAACTGTAGTTGCATATCAAAGAAGTTGCTTTACTCAGGTCCTGGTAGTACGCAGCTCATACCTGTTGATGATTCAAAGACAAGAAATCATAAACGTATATAGGGCATTAATTAAGAGGATCTGACACCAGTTCCTCAGAATCACAACCTGTTGATAATAGAAAATCATAAAAATAAAGAATGACTGAACTAAAACATGGGACATGGGAAACATGGCATTTTAAAAAAAAATTACCATTAAACCCACTATGCACTTTTTTCATACTTTTTCAACCACAAACAGTGTAACCGTGCATTGTACTAAACAAAATCTGTAACGTAACAAAATCCTTTCAGTTTTAAACATATTGATAAAATAATAAATAATATAATACAACAAAAAATAAATTGAAATATGACAAAACAGTATGTGATAAAATTGTAAAAAAAAAAAAATGGATTGAGATAAAAAACTGTTTATTAGAAAATAGTAAATATTAGACTAGCTCCACAAGAAAATATATTTTAATAAAATCTCTTAACTTGTTAACTTCTTCTTTGATAAACAACATGATAAACATAAAATACTTATAAAATAATAAGCAGGTATCAAAATGTGATTAAACAACTTTCTACCAGAGAACAGTCCGATGAATGAAAGAATAAAAATATGACCTTTACAGTGATTGTTTTCATCCCAAGACGACGCGTAAACTTCTTACCTGCTGTAGTTGTCGTCAACACTTTCTCCAGACTGGCGCGTCAGGACCGGGACGCGTGTGTGCGCGTCTGTGAGCAGGTTTCTGGCAGCAGGAGATGAGCTGTGGTTTGGTTGTGAGCAGACTTGGTGATGGTTGTTCTCATTGAGCTCAGAGGAGGAATGTTTCAGCGTCTCCCCTCCTCACCACCTCCACCACCACCACATCCACCTCTCTGCCACCAGGAACTACTTTTCTCTACTCCCGGCGCCCTTTTGCCCTTCACACCGGCTTCGTGTGGACTTTCGCACTAAACAGTAAATAATTGAAGACTTTTTATTTTAAGTCACAGGTTTGTTACTTGCTTCTATTACCGCCTGTAATGTTTTTGCGCGTGCGTATTGAAAGCAGTCTTCAGGCGAGCGCGCGCCATCACGTCATCATGTGAATCTAAACCAGTGGCATGAGTCAACCAGCATTATTATGTTTAATAAGTTCAGTTTAATTAAGTTGTTGCAAAGTTATAGAAAGTCATATTAAGTTGCTATCTTAAATATGTAAAACCATTTTAACCCCCTTTTATTGAAAAGAGCACATCTCCCTTTTGTCAAAAGTTATAGAGCAACAGTCAAATCATTTCATCAATTTCAGCTTTAGCCAAAGTAACATGAACACAGTTCCATTGACTGATTTTCCCCTTCAGTAAAACTGAAATTGTAAAAGTCTTTATTATTCTAATCTGAAGACGAAGACAAATAATATCGAAAAAATGTTTCAGTGCAATGATGACAGCTCACATCCCATTTGTCCTCATTCCTAGATTACAGGATTGTTGACATTCTTTATTTTCTCTTTTGTGTTTTTGGTATAGACCCCTCAAACACTGATTAAGTTTTTAAAGTGCATGATTTTTCTATTCTTTGCACAATCCATTCCTCTCTAATTTGAACCTTGCTTTGAATTGTATGAGTCTGCATACCTGCTCTGTTCCCCGCTATAACACATCCCTCCTCCACTAACCGTCCACCTCAGCTCGGACCCTGTTCTTTCCTGGCTGCCCGAGTGTTTGCTCTGCAGATCCTGCTCCAGGTTGGCATGGAAACCAGCATGTTGACAGTAGGAGTGAAGGTAGCTGTTGGTTGGGCACATACATGAAGGAGGAGGAGGGGCTCTGCAAGCTAAAAATAATAAAGGTATAGTTTGACAGACAGCTGGCATATAATGAAAATGCATGTACAGAGATAATGCTTGTGTCTCGAGAAGCGTTGTGCAGCCAGACTTATTGTATTATCTAAAAATATGCATTGTTTCCAATGCTCTACCCACCTCACTGTTTTTTAGCTTTGGTTTGGCTATTTCAAAAAAGACACTTGCCATGATATTTGTTGATTTCAACTTTTGTAACAGCCAAATTTTGAATATTAAGTGGTAGTGACCTCTGGTGGCTTTATAGAGGCAACAATTAATCACCATGCTCCCAGGCTGGGGACGTTTGTGGGCCTACAATGTTTTCAGTCCCCTGCACTCATCATCATATCACTTTTCACTTTCATATTCCTAATATGACATCTTTAAAGAAATACTTCTCCTTTTTGAAAACAGTGATGTACTCCACAACATATGACTTTTCTACACCATCTGTTGTTTTTTTTTTTGGTGCGTGAAATATTCCCTCTTTTGCCAGCAGGGGATACTATTAGTACACCAATGGGGTGGTTGCACCATGGATAAGAAGGATAGAAGGGGGCATACATTTTTAAGTCCAGAAAAAGAAGAAGGAGAATGAGTCAGTAAATGTAGGAGAAAGAGGAAAATAGTACTCAACTGCTTCTCTGGATATTTCTGGCTTTGAGCAGCAATCCACTGTGGCCATTTGGCGTCTCCTTCCCTTGAATGAGTGAGTCACAGTGCGTTTCCAAATGTCAGAGTCCAACAGGACGGCGGGGTGTCTGAGCTTGAGGCAGAACAACAGCACAGATGCAGCCACTTGCTCTTCTTCCTCTTCCTCTCACACCACAAACCTGACACTCGCAGCAGTTTTTTCCATGTACACACTTACACCGGATCACATTTACACTTAAACATGTCACCTTGACTTTTCCTCTTCCTTCTCCGAGCACAGTATGTGTTTAGGGAACTGATTGAACTGAGTATAATCGAGGCAGCAGAGTGGAAAAGGTGACCAGACGAGATATGTAAGTGTTGACCATTTGTGAAAAGCTCAATTCGTCGTGGAATTAATGCCCTCATAGACTCTCCAGCACTTACAGAATCCATTTTCCCTCTGTTGATGACAGCATCAGCACTCCTGGAAGTAGAAACGCATTTATTCTGGTGTCAAGATGAGAAATCATGGGTGATTTCTCTGCGTGTTATATTACAATAGTCACTTAAAGTAATGCACACCCCTTAGGACCTGTGATTAATTAATCTGCTTTTGATTTGCTAATGACAGTTCAAGTCAAATACAAGGTTAGTGAAGGCTGACTCAGTCTTTTTAACTGCAGCTGTATAGAGACGACTGTGGCGAGTGTCGGAGATATCAATTTATCGGTATCATCCCTCATTATAACGGCTCCTAATAGCCCGCAGCACCACACATACTTACCTTCAGCATATTGATAGATAAATGCTGTGTCACACACGCCCATATCCGACAGTGCATTAAAAGTTTCTCATAAACATTCAAATTACTCATGTTCTTGGTGTTAAATTATTGTTTTTGCAAAGGTCTCAGCTGAAAAAGGAAATAAATGTGTTGCTCAGTACAGTTTAGAGAGAAGACCCATCCATCCATCCATCTCCTTCTCTGCCCCTCTCCTGTCAGAACCAAAACCCAGATGAAGATGAAAGTGAGAGAAATGGGAATCTGAGCGCATTCGCCCGCCATCCATCAATCTTGTTCGGCTTCTCTAATAACCTTTACAGAGAAGTGGCGTCTTATGAAAAAAGAGGAGAGAAAAGGACAGCAGCGAACACAGGCGCTCATGTCTTCTCTCCGGCAGGCTCTGTCTTCATCCTCTTCCCTGCTGTGTTTTCGAACAGGATGACTCTAATAAAAGTTTGCTGACACAACAGCCCCCCGTCTTTAAAGCCGCTGTTATAGGCCACAGGCTTGTTTTTAATTTAAGCGCAGATTCAGGGTGAAGCCTGAGGGTGTGCGTGCTGTAAGCTCCCTCTTCCCTTTTTGGATATTATGAACACAGCGTCTCTGGAATCACATCTAGGAGGATGACGATGAGGCCTGAGCACTGAAGCAGAATCACAGGACTTAACTCTGAGTCTGCCAAATCAACAGAAAGAAAAAAAAAACATTTCCCAAGATTTCGGTGTATGAACACAACGAGTGAAAAGGAGCTTGGGCAACAAAGGATGTGGATCAGGACTGAAAAGGAAATTTAATTTAAGAAACTGAAATCCAATTAAATCTGAGTTACTCGAGTGGAACATGATGTGGCTCAATGACGAAGCATAAGGGAATAATAATGACCCGGCTTAATATAATGTTTGCAGAGTAGAGAATGTAAAACATTCATGCACACGACCACGAAGCTCCTCACGTGGCCATGCAAGAACCAAACTGATGAGCTCAAAATGTGAACTAAGAATTTACAGAAGGATTTGATACTGTACCTGCTTTGCATTCAAGTATTCAGGATGACAAAGCTTGAAGATGATAGATAGATAGATTTTATTGATTCCAAATTGGGAAATGATTGTGTTACAGCAGCATTTCAAGGGCATTGCACATAGAGGGAAGTAGCGCTAATTAAAATAACTCAAAATAGAATGTAATAAACATAAATTGTATTAAAAACTATACATAATCCCTAAGTAAATAAAACACAAAAAAGTACTCAATATAATAGAACAATGAATAAGCAAGAAAAAGTGTACAAGGTTGCAATAGTTTGCAGTTAAAGAAGGTAAGAGTAGCCAAAAATGAAATATGAATATAAGATGTGCAACAAAGTTCCCAGTTATTGTAGGAGTAATCAGAGAGATTCAATAGATGAAAACTTTAATCACTGCATTTTACTTGTGAATGCACCTCATGCTTCATTATGACAGTTTTTTTATTGTGTGAGTGTTAACAGAACCTAAATACAGCTTGTGAGTGTGTGTGAGAACCCTGATGCAACTTCAGGAGGCCTGCCTGAATGTCTTGGTGTCAGCTGAGGTGGTGAGGACCACAGGGCGCGTAGAACTACCTCCAAGGTCCAGACATAGGAGGGTGTGTCATTAGACCCCCGCCTGAAACCTCCCCCGGTAAGATCCTCCCAACATCCGTCTTCATTAAAAAGGTTGCTCTCCGAACAGATGGTCATTAACAGCACCCCTGCTCTGCAGTCCTGACACCCTCCATGCACTAGGACATTACCTAGAGGACACCCAACGTCCCCCAGGAATCCCAGAAAACCTCGCCAGAGAAGAAGAAGTGGTGCCCGACATGGCCTCCTGGTAATGATCACTCTGGGGTCTTCATAAATCTTTTTTTGGGAAATTTTTCAAAATAACAGCATGGAGTATGGAGATGGGCCACGTAGCAGAGTAATCAATATGTCAAACCCTGTGGCACAAGATAGGGCCGGTCAAAGTAACACACAAAAAAAGTGATTAATGTCACCAGTGCCTTCCTGCTCTGTTTCCTTCTCCAGTTAAGGGCTTTTGTTCCTGTGTCTTTCACGTGACTGGCATGATAATTGTGTTCGAGAGCAGACTGTTGTTCCGACAGGTGTGGTCGGGGACACATGAGGACAGGGTCAGTCTTCAGCCGCGGTTGACAAACAGAGGATGTCACTGTCGCTTATGTCCTGTTGCTTCGCATTAAAGCTAGACTTTGTGAAGGGACGAGGAAATCAAATGAGATGCTTTGGGATCCTGAACCGAACATATCTCAACCCAGCATCTGGAGAGGTCATCTCTTCTTTGTCCATTCGCTAAGTTATGAAAATCACGCAGCACAAATCCACAGCGAAACTCCACAGACTTGACTTTGAGCTTGTCAGGGGAGATTTGTGAAGTTGTAACTCTGGGGTCTATTATGAGTAATGTCAATGTTATCTACATTTCAGTCGAGGCAGCCTCGTGATCGGTATCTCCAGCGGCAGCCACCGTGGATCCCAATTACTGCAGTAATCACTCCCTAGCTGAGAGCACGGTTTCAGACGGGGTGGAGCATTATCCATCTTCATCATATTCATTATCAGGCAGCAGACGCAGGTGTCCTGGCCTTCCACTGCTTCACACCATTAGTGACTGATAGACAGTCGGACTACAGCGACTTGTTCTCCACAGAACCCGCCCACACATGACTTTTTGACGGGGGGGGGGGGTCATTAAAGTGTTGTGGAAATATGCATAAAATCTTCTGATCCTATACTTTCTACTTTTCATCCGTACAGTAGTTGTAGCGTGTCACAGACCTCAGGGAGGCAGGGAAGTGCGTACATGGTCAAAGGTCACACAGCGGGGGGTTTGAAGCACATCATTTGTTCACTCCTTATTATCCTCTGCTGTCTCTCTAACAAGGAGGGTCAGCGTGACAGACATACAGTTTCTCTGTTTCAGGACAGAAAGGTGACATGGAGCCGTGGCAGATAGTAATGGCACGTTTGTCACCCATCCATCCCCCTCAAACTCACACGCACGTAGGTGAAAAGGGCAGCTTGCTCGCTTGCTCCCTGCTGGAGGCCCCGGTTCATGTGCACCCTGTGCAGGCCGAGTCCTGAATGTGTGTCGTGTGGTTCTGTTGTGGGTGCTGCTGCGTAACTCGAATAAATCACCTCATTAGCCTGTTCTCTAATGGGTTATTGTAGCACCAGGCAGACACCCTGCTCCCGTATAAGCTCATGAGATTTTAAAAATTCAAAAATGCTTTTGGGTGGGATCGTTTTCGTATCCTCTGGCACCCGGTCGAGGTCATTCCATTAGGTGGATTGATTAACATATAAATTGAACACGCCGTATTACGCACCTCCTTAAACTCATCTGTTTCATTACTGTATCTCATTATCTGTCTCGCATACTTCAACAAGCATTTAATTCCGTCTTTCACATTGTCTTATGTTTCATTATGTTTCAGTGTTATTTATTAAAATTTCATTTAGCTAATAACGCCCACATGCACTGCCCCTTTTCCTGCGATGCGATGTGCTCTGAGAGACTGTATCCCGAGGTAAAATGTAAAAAACGTAGAAAATTCACTGGAATATGAAAAGCAATCATATTTTCTGTATCAGTAAGCAGGTCTGTGGTAGCTGGGGGTCATTCTTGCTCTATGCTGTTGCTTGGGGAGGCATTTTGTTAGAGCCCCTGGGGCTCACCTAGTTAATTAAGTTTTTTCTGCCGTTAGAACGAGTTAACTTGTAATTTAACTGCTGCACTAAAATGATTCTCTGCTGCCACTGAGGGTTTGATAGACATTACCTCTCCTTTATATGTTGCCTCACTTATATGGAGCACATCACCACCATTATACACACACATCAGTAGTATTTATTCATTGATAGGACTCTTACTTGAAATGACAAGATGATGTGCCATGAATAGAACAGGCTCTCTCCACCAGAGATGAGTCTCTCAGTAAAAAAAAAAAAGTCTCTAAAAAAGTGAAAGAAACTTTGCTAAACACATGAACTTTGCAGTGGAGTTGTCTTGGTGATATGGAGTTTGAATGCAGTGAAGACCTGGAAGGAAAGATCCAGATATACTGATGTGTGGGTGTGACTTTATCCACTACAAAGAAATAAATTAAACGCAAATTCAATCAAACCCATATGGATAAATGTGGCTGAATGTTTTTTCTCCTTTCTAGTGCCGCATTATTTTTGCCCTCCATGAGAAGAATCGCTTGATACTTGGGCTCCACAAGATGAGAAGAATTGATAGATCTCATATTTGCTTTTTGAAAACCTCCCCAGAATTTGAAGATTGTCCAGATGAAACCAAGCTGACATCAAACATTAAGAATTGCATGCTTTGTTTGAAGCACATTAAAACAACATAGATACATTTGCATATGGAATTATCACTGACCTCTGCAGCGCTAAGAAGCTATTTAGCCTCCCCCCCCCCCCCCCCCATCATGACTGAATGGTTTTACTGCACCCATCAACCCCTTTATCGGCAGCAGCAAGCAACCATTTCCAGAAAATAAGCTCTGATAAATCTTCTGTATGCTACCTGCTTAGCAGCTAATGACACACAAAACGACTCGCTATTGAGGAAAGCTGAAAATCTTGAGCAGGCTAAAGACCTAAATATGAACTCCACACAACTCGGATAATCGTAAGTCATCAGGTTATGTGTCTGTCGACTTATTGTTAATGTCCCCCTCGTCGCCATAAATCCATAAATGCAGCCTTTTTGATATGGCATGGTGGGTGTAGATTTTTGTTGAAATGAAATTCTGACCATGAAAATCATGAACAGAAAAGCTGAAAAAGCACAAACCTGGCCAACATCCAACATCCACGAAAAACAAGCCTCCCTTAGGTATGGACACGGCTTATATGCTCCAGTAAGACAGACTCAAAATCAGTGCAATAGTGTCTGCAGTACCCCTGAAACATTTCCCCCAGAGGACACAGACATAAGGACCTGATCTTAAATGTGACAATATAAATGAGTGCACATGGTACGAATGTAAATGACAACTGTGTGTGCCATGAATATTCTCAGCAAATTACAATTTTCTGTCACATCTGTTGTCTGTACCTTGTCCATACCTTGGGTGGGTTGCTTGTATAGACCTTGCAGGCCTATAAGATGTATGATTGGATGTGTTCCTTGTGCTTAAGAAAGTAGAGCCATGACTTATCTGCTTCCCCCCCATCAGTGCCATCATTTTTCAAATCTGTCTCTTCTTTTCTCTGTGGAAAAATCACCGATAAGGCATCATCCATTTTTACTGCACACGGCAGATGCTTGTCAAGGAGACCGAGGTCGATTTTCTAGTCACCCCAGACCTGCGACCGTGTACTTCTGTACAGCCCATTTAGCTCTTACTTCTACGAATGGCTTTATTAAAGTTGGTAAGGTGTTCTTACATTACAAATAACTGCTCGACAAGTATTTTTTTACCTATATAAATATTGGCCGTTATAAATTGTATTTATTGAGTGTGGAATACGGATCCCATTACGGAAATGAGGCTGCAAATCCACCCAGGTTACTTAATTTCTACTAAACTATGGGTCTGGAGAGGACCACCCATCAGCCAGACAGGAAGTGAACCTCCTCCCGTCTGTTTTACTTTCTTGGCAGCGACAGGCTCTGACAGTAATTCTATACTAACAGTGACTTGATGTTATTCTTTGTAATTTTTACTCAGTCCCAGTTAACCCCCCCCCCCCCCAACCAATGTGCAACTCAAGTTCAGGACCTTGTCTTTTTGGATTTGACAGACAGCATAATGTTTCCTGCTTGATGTGTAGTGTAACAACTGTGTGGGAAAAATATTCCCTCAGTGAATGAATTGTGAAAATGAGACACGACACACGCAATATTTATCAGAAAAGCAGCCGGAGAACAATGATGTTTATGCCATTCTTTCAAGATTTAGAGCACATTTGCACTGTAATAAAATAAGAAAAATCTGACACGGACAGCTAACCTTTTTTTCATGTATGTTATTGATGAGTCACACATGGATTCTGGCCTGTAATAAATAGTGCACAGATTTCAGATGGGGACCTCAGACCTGAGGTAAAAAAAAGACGACAAATTATACAATAGAGTCAGTTACATAATATCACCTCTGGTCTTGGCGGTGCACAGCAGATCCTATGAACTGTGAATGTTAATGTACGCTGTGTTATATGTCAAACGTGTTGACATACTCCTCCACAGGAGGACATCTCTCATCATCCCATCTATTTCTCCTCAACAGAGGAACGATCCATAAAGCTCTGTCAGCAGAATAATGAGCAGCCACAACCAAAATGTAGTTTCTCTCCCCTGCAGCAAAGCAGATTTAAACGCCTCCGCAAACCAAATTACTAATGTTCAGCTCAAATGGAAGATGCAAGCTGAAGCATATGACAAGTTGTTGTCCTGCTATTATATATTTTTAGAGATGTTTTGATACCTGGTCTTTGCGTATTGGCTGATTTGATACCAGTGCATTTAAAAAAATAACTTATAATTTATTTTCCCAGTCATGTGCTACTTACCCTGTAAGTAAGCAAAGATTGCTATAATTGTTATATTAGTGTTGTAATTGGAAACACCAGTGCCGCCCCTTAATACTGAAGTCTTGCACACTGTAATCATCCCTGTTTAACTTCCTAGCATGATATATTAACAAAGTGCTAACATTTTATGCTGCACTACCAGAAATCACATCTTCTTCGCTGCTCTAAAAACAGTACTCACTAGTGGCAGTACAGGACAACTGCTGTTTTGGAGCGGCACAGCAGAAGAAGTTATTTCCAAGAAGAGATTGTAGTTTTATCTGGGTGACACTAATATACTTTAAAGATGTGGTATTGAATCAGTACATAGATTTGAGTCCTCGACGATGCCTGACACAAATATATCATACATAACGTACATAACGTTTGCAAATTCAGTTAATAAGCAACATGTGGAAACATCCGGACATCCAGCTCTGTTAATCTGTAACCTAGTTAACAGGTAAACAAATTTGCATGAATAGATATACAGTAGGTGCAACCCCATAACCAGTGTAAGAGAAGTGGCAGGTAGAACTGTTGATCAGTACCTCGGATGAGAGTAATAGATCCGTTTAGCGTTAATCAATGTCACTCACAGGCTCATTGAGCAGTGCACTCAGCATCCTGCTTTTGTGTCAGAGAGCCTTTTAATCTAATTGGACACTAAACTCCTGTCATTATTCCTCATGCTCTGAGACTTATTTATGGCTCTCCTGCTTGCGTGTCTTTACCTTTTCATTACAGCATGCCAGTCTACATCAGCAAACTCATTAAAGGGAATGAATCAAAAGGGAAAGCTGATGT
This sequence comes from Paralichthys olivaceus, assembly GCF_024713975.1. Lineage (NCBI taxonomy): Eukaryota > Metazoa > Chordata > Actinopteri > Pleuronectiformes > Paralichthyidae > Paralichthys > Paralichthys olivaceus. Next base: position 11,971,466 of record NC_091110.1, read on the forward strand.
GTGGCGGAAAAGTGTAATTTAATAAATGTGTGTTAGGCTGCAGCGCTCAGCACATCATTCATGTTGTTTACGGGCTGTAATGTGTTAGCAGGTGAGGGCACTTTAATAATAAAGGCCTTTCACAAAGGCAAACAACGACACTGCATTTTAATACATGGACCTTTAGGGAGTGACAGGATTATCGACGCTGGATGTAGTCAGCAGGAATGTTTAGGTGAAGGTGATTCAGAATGAGGAAGTTGACTCTAAGATTCATATTTGTCATTGTGCCACGTAAATGGAAATTTGGCCGCCGTTCATGTTTCTGTATTTATGTCTTTCAGGCATTTAACCTTTTTATAGGCAAACTAGAATATGCTTATGCATAAAAAGTTAAATACACATACTACAAAATACATAAATAAAAGCTGCTAAATGAATACACCTATCAGCCATACAGCAGCAGCACGGTGGTGCAGTTTTTAGCAATGTCGCCTCACAGCAGGAAGCTCCAGGGTTTGAACACTGGTTCAACCGAGGCCGTTCTCCAGATACAGTCCAAAGACTTGCAGGTTAGATTGATTGGAAACCTGTAGATGTGAATGGTTGTTTGTCTCAGTATATCAGCCCTGTGAAGGACTGGTGATGTACCCCACCTCCCATCCAGAGTCAGCCTGGATTGGCTCCATCCCTCTGCGGCTATCAAATAATAAATATAGATAATGGAATTGTTACAGCTTCAGTAGCCTTCTATGATCGACTAGTGTTAGCTAGTTTAGAGGGATATTGCTATGTAGCCAATTCCACCAGAGACCTTTCAATGGTTTGATGACTCTTCTCTGATGTTTTTGTGCTAAGATTGAAGCTGCACTAACTAATATTTAATTTTAACAATGGACGATCCAGAATTCTATGGTGCATTCTTTCGGCTAATTCTTTTGTTCTTCTTCAATTTACTCTTTATGTACATTCTTAGCTCTCTCGTCAGTAAGTCACTGAACCTTTCCTGGCAAAGCTAGAAACTATAGTCTGTGAACAAACTGGAGAATTAAGAAGCAGAAGAGTGGCTATTGAATATTGGGGTGATTCAATATTTATTGACATAAAGTGAAGTCAATTTTGTTTACAGCTAATTCCAATGGCTGGTAGCCACAGTCACTTATTGCTGCTTCAGATCTCTTTCTGTAGATTTGTATTTGATTGTAGCGTCTTGCAAAGTATTCTGAAACCACAGATTTTTATAATACTGATGGAAAATGCTGTAGTCTGTGTAACTTCCGCCCATTCACGTCGGTGTCCTTGGGTTGTGCACTGGTGCCCACCACAGTGTAGTGCAGTAGTAAATTCAAAGATGGGGCTGATGAGCCAATGCACTGAGGAACAAAGTGACAATTGCACGGCTTGAGGGTCTTAGGAGACTCCCCAGTCATTACTGTGTGCATAGCAGCCGTAGAACACCTCTTCATGGGTGTTTAAGCAAGCACTTTAAATGGAAATGTACTTGACACGTTAAGAGATGTAATCATTGGGTATTTGAATTCGACTCAGTTCTCCCGTAAATGTCTCTCTGTAACTCCCTCTCTCCCGTTCTTGTCATCCTCTGATGTGTTCTCACCTTTCTTGTGTTCTCCCCTGTTCACTTTATTTCTCCCTCTCTTGCCGCCCACTCGTTCCTCTTTTGAATTATTTGGCTTCTTTGCTGCATCCTCGCGTTTTATGATGTGTTAGTGTTGTTCTTGATCTGTGTTCTGAACTGTGCCATCGTCAGAGAATATGTGGGTGGCACCTTTTATAGTTGAAAGGATTGAGGCTATTTATCGAAAAATTACTCAAACTGTAGCTCCTACTGGCTAAACCTGGCTATTTATCTATTTTATGAACAGAAGTATGGGGTGTTTTTGTGTTGAATGCGGGAGTCTGTCTTTCTTGCTTTCACAAAGTATCCGGGGTATGTTTGGAATTCAGATGAAAGTGAATATAAAAAGCAAACACAGCCGCATGGTTGAACCACTTTTGATATAACACTGAACAAAATGATTCTCTTGAAAATGTATTTTTTCCTCTGACGTCTTCTCTACAGTGCTTGATTGCTGCTGTATCACTCCCGTCCTTCCGCAGAGTCCATCCTCTCATTACCACAATTACAGCCTGTGAACATTTCATTAGGCTAATATGTCTTGGCTGGGACATACACTGTTATTGTGCTGAGCCCAGTGTTTTCATCACACTCCCATTGCACAAACCCCTCCCTCCTCGATAACCTCACCCCCCGCTGTCAAACTGAAAATGAATCGTGTGTTTGTCTTATGCTTCTTTCACAAATTAATCTATGAGAGTTGGGTCATTTTCTGATTTTGATCTTTGCGTTTTCACACGTTTCATTTTTTTCATTTTGGGCTTGATGCACAGAGGGTGTCGTCCTTTTTCAGTTTTGATTTATAGGAAAAGTAGCAGGAACAGATATGACATGGTTACAAGTTGTCTCTCTGATCAACATGTGTGAGTGGTAAACAAAGCTTTGAAAAATCTGTAGAACAGAACGCATAATGGCTCTCACTTTTCTGTCTGAGACAAAAGCCGTTAACAACAGGAAACGTCTGAATCTCGTCTTTCCAATTGTATGTATATGAACTGTTCCCAAGGTATTTGTATTATTCTGGTCAACACAGCATCTTGTTTGCTGTGAATGTTCCAACATTCCCCCTTTGGGTTGGCGGGAAAAGTTCCGGAAAATGTGCAGAGCGGCTTACTCGACACACTCACATACAGCGCCACCAGAAAATGTCAGGAAAATGCCTGGACAGCATGTCTGAGAGCAGCTGGAAAGAAGTTTCTTTTAGGGCTGGGCATATTCGTCCCTGCTCTGCTGCCCTTTATTCACTGCCCTCATAAAACATGGTGAGTGGTGTTCTTGTGAGAGCCTTTGTTCTTTCCCTGTGATCTGATGTCATCTGGACATGAGTTGCCAGGAGCAGTCTGTTCCGCATTAACTGCCTCAGAGGTGAAAGCAGCTTGATCATTCGCTCAGCCTCGCTCCCACCTTTAAAGGGCTCTGTGCCCGCCCTCCCAATCCCCACAATGACATTTACACCCTCCCAGAATTCATGGCGGCCGTTTTGCATGTCTTGAAAAAATACTCACATGTGCTGTCTTTGCTATAATAACAGTTTATTGCAAGAAAAAAATGAGAGGACCTCTCTGGCAAATTTGTAATAAAGTCATTTAATGTACCATAGAGTATATACAGAACAACATGATTCAGTGATAATCATAAATATCGTCTTAAATAATGTTATTACCATTATTTCCATCATAAATTCATGAATCCAACAATATGGCTCACAACCTGCTATTTTCTCCTCCAATTTGAAAATGCAGTCTGTTCCCTCTGCTCCCTGTGCATGGTCAATCATATACACTTCCACGGGAAATTAATTCCATTATTAAACATGCCGCACTTCAGAAATTTCAATTACCGACGGCAGCATGAGGAGGAGAGAGAAGGTAATGCATGCCTACTCTAATGCATGAATATTGTATTAGGCCAAGAGAGTAATCACGGCCGATAGCTACAGAAGTCAAGTGTCTGCAGCTCCATTTATATACATGACTTTTGGCCAGATGGCCACCACAGACAACAGGTTCATTTGTAAAGTCCACTTATGCAGCCATCAAGAATCCAAATGTATTAAAGTGGTCAAGAGTGTGACAACAACTGAGAGCCCCAAAACAAAATGGCCACTTTACTTAATAGGGTTAAGAGGTAAAATGGTAAATGCTACATGAGTGGGCAGCTCAGTCGCACATGAATTAACACTGCTGACCTGTCTGCTTGTTCCAGCAAGATTTTTTTTGAGACAGAGCAACATTTTGTTTCAACAATTGCACTTTCCGATACCATAAAGTAAATTCAATTTTCTTTAGGAACCCACCGCGTTCAAATAAACGCTCAATGTTTTTTCCCCCCCAGACATCTTTTGGGAAATTGTCGAAGCATAAACACGAGGGAACAAAGTGCTGCGTTTCGACCCCGTAGAGGACAAACACTTACCGCCGTTAATTTCCTCGCTTGCCATTTCCTCGTGTTTTGCGGACTTGAGCACTCTTTCCAGTTGGGTAAAATGTCCCTTGTTGCCATCGAGCCATGAGTCTGAGAGGAAAAAAAAGGTCAAAGCAATTTATATGTGACACATAGAGTTTGATCGCTTTGTCATCGCCTCGGGGGCCAAACCTGCCGCTCTCAGAAGTAGCACCCCCCCGCCCGCCCACACACACATAGAGAGAAAGAGAGAGAGAAAGAGAGAGAGATAGAGGGGGGAGACAGATGCGTGCACATGTGCATGAACAACACACATTTTGCCATCTGCATGAAAATGTGAGAAACCCATTTCAGTTCAGCATGGTTTCATTCCATTGGTATGTCTCTGTGTTGTGTGAAACGACACTGCACAGAATCATGGTGGTACAGAGGTTAAATAATGGGATGATTTAAGATTCTATTGTTATCCATCAATTTTATTCTAATAGATTTACATTTTGGAAAATGTACAAAATTCTCTCTTTAGATGGATGTTTCTTCAAAAAGTAATCAGAGCTGTAGCGTTGGATTTTTAAGATCAGGAACATGGCGTCGCAATCAATGTACGTTTCCAGACACTAGGACACAAAAAGGTCAAACCTCTGGTTTCTAATGAGACACCGGAGATAACAGATGTCACGATTGTCGAAAAACGTAAAATAATAAATGAAGTCCCAACTGCACCTTTGGTATGAAAAAGATCTTCAGACATGGGCACATATGCAAATGTAATATTTTTGTAACGTGGCCTAGAGGTGAGGATGACTTTAAGAGCTGCATAATGTTTGGCCTTAAAAATACTAATAAACATTTCAAACCAGGATCCGCTGCTACTGTAAATTCAGACCTGGATAACTTAGTAAACTGAAATGTCAACATATTGTAAGGCTGAGAAAAAATGTGCTAAGATGTTGTCTGCTCCAAGTGTACTGTAATAGATGAAACTGTCCACGTGTCATTATTTATTTTACACATCTACTTGGGTTACGGGTGACAAGGAGAAGATGTGGTGGGGGGAAGCGAAATACCGGGAGGCAGTAGCTGCCATGGCGAATACCCATCATGCCAATTCCACAGTGATTTATATACAGTCGTGCCAAACCAGGGGACAAACGACCTTCACACATAGTTATCAGAGGAAGATATCAGTGGACAGGGATTTCCATATCACATCCCTCTTCCCCCCCAAGGACCCCGCGTCCAGATTTTGTGTGTGTGTGTTTGTTTGTGTGTGCAGGTGTGTATATGTGTGTTGTTGAGTAAAACTGACATTGAGCTGGTCCCTCAGGGCAAAGGACCACTGCTGGTTACATTCCTTTGTGTGTGGGTCTGACTTCATTGGGGGGGACTGAGTTTTCATGCGGGGGGGATAAAAGACGAATCTCTGCTCAGACAGGATGATGTGGACGTCTGACTGGATTAATAGACACGATATCGTCTGCAAAGGGGAGTAATAACTAATCAAATCCTTATTGTAAAGTTAGCTCTCTCTTAGGGTGTTTAAATTGAATTACTGTGCTGTAACAGTGCTAAGTGCTGACTTTGACTCTGATACCACTGGTCCTTCACTCCGCAAATAAAGGTATCAACCAATCCAGTTGTTGTAGTTTAGAATACACAGTAACCTAACTTCATCATGAATCATTTTCACTTATAGTATTTTGCATTTTCATGTTGTTCACCTTGTGGTGCCGCTAGATTAAAAAATCCCAGTAATTCTGATGTATACATTTTTATTTATTAAAGGATCAGTTCAGCTAAAACACAAATATCTCACTTTCACCAGGCTGCAGTCAAAACATGTGCAGAATTTTACCTCAGAAATATACAGAGATTCTCTCCACCAACTACTAAATTGTATAGAATCTTGTCTGCGCTGCTCAAAGCATTAAAAAAACCCTCCCTCGGTCGAATCCTCAGACCTTGATGTAATTGAAGCACCTTATATATTTATATGCATTATTTAGCTTCCTAATTAAAGCTGCACAGACAAAACATTCTCCGAGTTTTTTCCTCCATAACTTTTCTACATCTTGATTGAGTTGACCTTTCGTGTGCAGCCAGCTGTGCGTAACTGGCTGCTGGTTTGTGTGCGTCTGTATCACAGTCGTCCTGCTGGTTCGAGGCGTAGGCGTACACACTCTCTCCCTCATGACTCCAGATGTTGTGTGACTGTCCTCCTGCTGACTCGTCCAGGCAGTCTGAGTCCTTTAAAACATGTTTTCATTCCTCTCCTTTTTTTTCACTAAGAATATAATAGCACTTTCATACAAACCACCACACAGGATGACTTTGTTTTTCAAAGGTGCAGACTAGTCAAGGATAAAGTGATGAAAGATTTTCAGACATTCTATCTATAATCTGACCAGGCTTTGCCTACAGTTGAATGTTTTATGAATTTTCAACAAAACTTCTGCTGCTTTTATTGTGGACTTGCTTCGGTTTGGACTCTTTCTTCCTTTATTATTCAATCAAAGAATGCAATTTGACTCACTAAACGTATACAGTGTTGTATACATTTAATGCAGTTCTCGTTATAATGCATTTGTTCTAAAATTTATTATTGATTGTACTGATATTACACATTTGCAGATATTGTGTAAATCAATGCAGCGCTTCATAAGTAATTTCCCTGCATTGTGATTCAGTAATACACTCCAAGATGTGGGTGTAAGTTATTAGGGTAAAATTAATAACTATAACTTTTTAGCTGATGGCTAGTTGTGGATTGTAGCGTGCACGTAGTAGTGTGTGCACTTATATTTAATTTAATTTTACTACTTCTACTACAAATATTAAAAATAATAATTTGATACATTAATTTGAAAATTGGTCTCAATGATAGTTTTGACCATCATTTAGATCTTCACTGATCTTTCTAACAACTTAAAAGGCAAAATTGACGGATAGTATCGTTTGTACTTTATATATCCTGATAATATTGTTATTGTGAATTATTTTGGCCATGATAATCATTCAGTAATAACGCTGTATGTTATAGTGACTCAATTATTATAGAATAGTTTTTATGCATGTGTGAGATCCCTGTTCAATACATGAAAAGGCCTCTCTGGTCTTTTCCATCCAGGTGATACGAAGCCTGGCACCAACTCCGTCTCCGTCCCCGTCCGCAGACATCTCCAATATTTTCTCAATCTTTATAACGACATTAAACGGTGATGGAAATCTGTGTGTCCCATTTGTCAGCCACTTTTTACTGGAGTCTCCTGACACTCCAGTCCACAGATCATGAACCCAATTAAAGCTGGCAATTTGTGTTAAATTTATTATGCCGAGGCTGCGCCACGATTGGCTCAGAGCTCGTAAGGCCTCACCTTTATCACCCCAAGTAGTTCAGCCCGGCCCCAGAGAGGTCTCTGGTCATTTTTGTTATTGTTCCGTTGATTTATTTCCTTCATAGTGTGGAAGCTGGCCAGAGACAGCCCCCGCTGCCCACTGAGAGTAAAATAAACTACTGCTCCATTATGAGCTCTCTTATCCTCTGATGACAGGGTTATGAAGGAGGAAATATACTGATACTCATTCAGCTGAGCAAACTCGCTCATCTGATTACAAAATGTATCAGTAAAAACGCCAGTTGATAAAGACATGATAAACTGTAATTTTTTAATCTCAGTTTCTATAAAGTGTAATATACTCCCATTAAATATTCATTCCGTTGTAACTCCAGCATATATTTCCACAATGTCTCCATCAATCATACGACACGTTTATGTATTTATTTTACTCCTACCCTCACAAGTAATGGGCCAGTATTTTGGATCCTGGAATGAACACATCAGCTGTAATTTTTCACGTTTCCTTTTGATCGCAGCTTCAGAGATGGTGCTCGGAAGTAGCCTCATGAATACCAGAGTTATTTAACAAATACTAAAACAGTCTGCAGCCCTGGAGGAGGAGGAGGAGGAGGAGGAGACTGTGGTATTGTTCCATTTCAAGGCTGTCAGTCTGACTGATGACTTCTGGGCCTCACATCGTTCCTCTCTTTCTTTTCATTGTATTTATGATTTGAAGTAGAGGAATTACTACACAGAAGGTCCACGCCATCTCCTGCATTTATTTCAAATCCTCCTTTGACTGACAATGCAGTTGGTTACTTTTTTCCTCTGAAGGACGTGTGGATTTGAACAATGCAATAACACAACAAAGGGTCATACAAGTAAACCCATTTCTATACAACTTTATACAACTTTTAAGCTTTTGCCAAACTATTCTCCAGGCTGCTTTCACGCATAAATCGGTAAAGGTGTGAAAATCAAAGCCGTGAAGCTTGCTTTGAGATAAATAAATCCTTCACAATGAACTTTATTTCTAGTTTTGTTTTTCCTCAGCTCTGTTGACTCAGTGTGGCCATGCAGTGAAACGTTTGCGTGGAAGCTCAGATTTGGAAAAACAATAGACAAAGTATGATCAATTAGAGTTTTATAAAGAGGATTTATAATTATAACATACCAGCTAAATCATACTACATAGATGGAGAAATACTGGAGGCACTTTGTTCACTTTATTGGAGCTTGCTTTTTTATTGATTGCATTTGCTTTTTTAAGGAAAACCTTGAGCATTAAGTTTAACTACCATTTTGTCTGTGTTCATGTTTTTTTTGGTTAATTTCTTTAGTTCTTTTGAAATAACTAGAAAGATCACTGTCCATGCTCACAGATTTTTCATATTTATCTTTTATTTGCTTTTCTGTGCTGATGCGATCGGCAGCCTGGGATGTTGAAACAATTCTTGTAAAGTAGTATTCTATTACAAATGACATATTTTATATATTATTCATTAAAATATGCGAAAATACTGTTTTTCAAACTTTTCAAACTTTTAATTTTGTTAATACTAGATTTTGCTCATCTCTGAAATAAGTGCTGAATACAAAGCAGGCGTTCAATCTTTGGCTTTCATCAACCTTTATCATCCATCACACCCACACTCTCCCCAATGTTAGATTGTCCCATGACAGTGTTTTTTAATATGTCCCCAGACAACATCAATGGGATGTGATGGTCCATCAGGTTCTTGTCCTTCTAATTGTCACCTCTCTGTTCCCTCCTTCTTCTATCTGTCATTTATTCTGAGGAGGAAGACTGCAGGTGTCCATTCCAGGATTGATTTACTGGTCCATCATAAAGAATTATATACTAGATATACAGCTTTATATATATAGCAAATTTAAGTGGAAGGGAAGGGTCTCAGACTTTGAGAAAAGAGACCACCAAGCAACACGAACATATCTGACCTTTTGTACATTTATATAAAAATGCCACAGGCCAGTGTTGACAATTTCTGTATTTTTTCTCTGAAGCAAGTGCAGATAGGAACTGAAATTTATTCACCGAGCAAATCAGAGCAATCCCCCAAAGTCACAGGGGAAGCATGTATTCTATACAGAGCTGTCAAATGAATGATCACACATGAGCAAACACATTTACTTTTTTATTGGCGAAATAAATAGAAGATGTTAAGTCATTTTTCCATTCGCAAACACACATACACACATACACACCAACATGTGCGCTCATACCAACATGTGTGTGTGCGCGCACCCACCCGAACACACGCACAGACCGAGGCGTTGCATTAACGCAGAGACCCATCTGGTTGCTGGTGCAAGTGTAGCACTCAGCGGACCCTGATTTCATTATCTCAGCGTGTTCTCCGTGACCCAGAGAAAAGTGACATCTGATTTACCTCAAGATCAATTTGTATGTAAATCAGTGAGAAACTGGAGGGCAATCGAGGGGCGGCATAACAGAAGCTGTTTTCGAGAAGGTTTGTGAGTTTGGTCGTCACAGTGGTCCCCACAGAGACACTAATAGAGCTCATTTAAGTAATAAGACCCTTTGGTCCAGGGGCAGTGTCTCTGAAGAGAGCCATGCTGTCACATCACATCGGAGACCAGCATGTTACTGTCAAATCCATGTTATTTGCCATTTATTGTTCACATAATAGATTCTTTTAGAGGATCTGTTCACATGCTGGTTTAATGCAGGAAGGACTTTGCAAGTCAGTACGTTACTGGAAGCCCCCGTGGTGGAGTGGTGGTGGTGGGTATTATGACCTTCTTATATAAAACAAATGGATGGCTTCATAGTGAGGTTACCAACCACTTCCTGCCAGTGGTGCACCAGACTTTGTCGTCTCCAAAGCCCCCTCAGTGCGGCTGTAAAACATTATGGCCATATTGAGAGAACACCTCTTATCCTCAGATGATGAATTCCTCCGCCTCACAGATATTGTGGTCAGTTTCCTCCCCTTTGATTTGAGACCCGAACAGGCCCTCCTGAACTTTAATGGATCACATAAGAAATGTCGGTCCCTGCTTAGAGGCTGCTACTCCCCACCACCTGCAGATACTTTATTAGTTAACATTACTTGTTCATATGTGGCAGTATCATTCTATGGCATTTTAATATGTTGGCATGAAATGTCGGATATAAGTTTCTGGACTGAGCCAGTGTTTTCATGCTCGTTTGTTTTCTCGCTGCTCAATGGATCGAATGCTGCTGTCCCTTTTTCTTCATTACTGCTCAGACAAGAAAGATTACACAGAAATCTGTTACTTAAAGCTGCAGGTAATGTTGAAAAATGGACCCTGATTTAATCTGTGATTAGATCATGTGCGAGCGTTTTTTGATGGGTGACCGTAGAAGGATCAGGGTTTTGTGGAAGATCAGGACGATGAATTAGCCTTCAGGGGCAGACAGAGGATATACTCCGTCTTCCACTTCGTCGTACGATGTTTTCAGTCCAACAAGTTTCTTTTGCTACACAAGTCAAACGTTTCTTTCCAAAAAACAACAACACTTTTGTATGCGTTTTAGAAGACATTTTGACTAATCTTTATCAACAGCTATTTGCATATGAATGCAGATATATGAAAAAGCTGATAGCTGATTCATTTTGGTCAATGTGTTTGCCTCTGTTAACCTGCGGGCAACCAAAATCTGCTCAAACCTGATTGGCCAAACTGTCAGATTCTGAATAACCCATATAGTGGTTGATACATAGGAGACAAAAAGGATATATATATATATATATATATATATATATATATATATATATATATGTAGTAGTAGGGACTCAACAAGATGAAGTATTTTTACTGTGTATGACTGTACTGTGAAATTGTGATCAGAGGGTTCAACTCGCTCAGGTCGAATCAGTTTCTTACAGATCAAGCAGACACAAACAAAAATTCCAGCTGGCTAAAAATACAACCTTCCTATTTATTACGCTTGTCCATGTGGACGTACACACACACACACACACACACACACACACACACACATGCACACACACATTGTCACATTGAATATGAGCTATAAGAACCATCTTGCAAAATTGCATCTATAAATTACGTTGAAGGTAGTTTCATTTTATCTGCAAAGTGAAATGGTCTTCCAGCCAATCAAAGTCTGCCAATCCCTGGGTCAGAAATAAAAGCTCTTTCTATTATTAAATGGATAAATCATCTCTGGGTGACACTGACAGTTTAGATGACAATGGCTGCATTACCTCTGCAAAACACCTTTAATTTCCAGGTGAAGAAGCGATGACTTACTGTCAGTCCCTGTAACAGACACTGGTTTGGTTTTCATAGTAGTAGTAAGAGTAAATTTTAATTTCTTAATTTTTTTGATTATTATTAATACATGAAGATGTGATCCATTTTATAATCTACTGTATGTTCTGGTATGGAACCAAATTACTGCAGCTTTGAACTAAAATAATGTAAAAGAGGATAAATAGATCATAAGGGAATAAAGTTTTGCAACATCACAGCTTTTTTTTTGATGCATAGCTGTTTTAATTAAATACCCATGCACCCTATATTTATATATTGTATATAAACATTAATACAGTCCATACATATATATTGCAGTATTCCTAGGATGTCAGTGCACAACTCTAGCCTCACTACACACATTTTCAGGCCACAAATGAAGTACACCCTTTCCTTTTCCATTGTGTTAGGCTGCTCTCTAGAGCTCTGCAGAATACATGCATGGTGGACCGTGTCCTCCTCAGGCCATTTGACTCTTCAGGTACCGCTCACTCTCCTCCGCCATGGGGATGTACCGGCGCTCCATGGCTGCTCTCGGCTGAAACGAGCTCACGGCACACAGTACACTCGCCGACAATGAAAGGGCTGAGAGCTGATGATGACCTATTTCACTTTATATCGCCCATAAATCACTCCATTAACATCTCCATATAACAGCAACAGTAAAAGCAGAGGATTCAGCATCTGCTTCTCAGAGCTAACAGAGCACACAGGATTTGGCCCATCACACTTGGAGCAACTGGGTCTGACCCCACTCCTCGCTTTGTCATCTGCTTCCTGGTGGAGAGGAGGGACAGAAAGATTCTCCCTCTGAAAGGGATTGGCAATATTAGCACAAACCAAATAGAGAGGGATTTTGTCTGGTTTTGCTTCTTAAAAGTCACACAGTGTAAGTAGTGGATAGACAGGTTCATAGCAAGACTAGAAAGGTTTAGAAAGATGTCATGATCAGTATCAAAAACAGTTAAGTGATAGAGAATCCAATTACAGGATTTGTTTGAAAAAAGATTGATTAACAAACTTCCATAAATCATTTTAAATGCGTCATGTTGGAAAATGCAACATTTCATGAACTCCCTCTTCTCTCCCCCTATTTGATCATAAAAAGATGATTTGGTTCTCATTATTATTCATTATTTTGTGTGTCATAACCACAGATTGTATGCTTCCGATGTTTATTCTTTTGTAAATTTCACTTTAAAATGCCGTACTGCACTGTGCATCTCATTTCAGAGGAAATCTGTCAAACAAAGAACAAAGGGGAGAAAGAAAAAAAGAGCCTGTCTATACATTTCTTTTCTCCTTGACGCTGCAAAGAATTAATCTCTCAAACACTTTTGACAAGTGACCCTGTAGGGGGTTTCTAATGTTATGGCAAGGGACCCTTTTTAAGTAGCCCACGCCGTCGCTGTTTTTTCCCCCCTCTCTCCAAACTGACTGATCTAATTATTGCATGTTAAATGGGCATCTGGTAAATGGTGCATATAATGATGCGCTACCGCAGAATTAAGTGCCTGCCTGTCCTGCTGCTGGGGCTAACACACAAATTGGCCTTCTTCTCGCCTCATTTTTAACTCCTCCGATCCCTCATTTGAGTTCTGAGTGGGGGCACAGAGACGCGCCTCGGGTTCAGCTGGATTAATGACCACAGACCGGGGTGAGTTCTGGTCTACAACCCGTGTCACTGCTTCTCAGAGAGGGCAAACAAGTACAAGAACTGAGTCAATTAAATTAGTCAAACTTCTATTTATCAGCTATAAACATTTGTTTATGATGTAATCCAGATGATTCTGTTTTGCAAGATGTATTGTTAAAGCATTTAAGATTCAGATTCTCCTGATTTACATATGAGAAGATAACTCTTTTTTGTTTCTGGTATCAGTCTCCATCAAGACCATAATTACTGTGGGAACCAATGTTTGTCAGCAGGCCATGCCTCCCCCCACCCCCATCCTCCAGACTTGGCTCTACTGTGTAAATATCAGCGATGAGCGTCATCTCTGCTCTATTTCAGTAAAGCCTCTGCGACGTTGCTGACATTTATCTATATCTGCTGCCAGAGAAAAAACCTTTTCCTGAGTTATGAGAGGCTGTCCAGGCCTGCCTGTTTAAATGTCGTAACACATAAGTTCATTACCAGGACTCTGGGGACGAGGCTTAAAAGGTCCAATCTGTGATCCAAATGTAAATAGGAGGGCAACACACGTCCGCCAGCGTTCAAAACAGAGGATTGGATCTACTGTCAAAGCCAAACACATCTACAACAACCATATTAATGTTGTTAAAGAATCAGCTCTCCAAAATCACCAAAAAAACCATTTCCATTCTTACCCCGTCGTTATTTTCAGATAAATGACACTGAGCTGTGGGGTGTGCAGAGACAGGCTTTGTCTGAGTTGGATCCATAATTCATCTAGGTGCCTTTAGGGGGTGCTGTAGAGAAGATGTGACTGATGCAACTTTGCAATATATCAGGATAGCTTTCTACAAAATGATCTGTCACCATGATGGTGTTTATAAATGTAGAATAAAGAAAAAAACTAAATCACGTGACATTGGTCTTTGTGATTGATGAGGGACACTGAGGGATATACTGTGTATACGCTTATTGTCTCATTAATGGCCACGTCCATTAGTTATAAGTCCCATGCTCAAATTAAAAAGCATTAACTATGACAAGATTAGAGGAGGATTTTTGTGTATTTAGTGTGTAAGAGCATTTATATCATCTCTATTTGTATTTGTCAGTCTGTGTGTGGCGTAGAGATTATAAAAATGTGTGTAGATTACTGCATAGTGCTGGGTTGGATCGTCATTGTGATTAAATGGAAAAGAGGAGAGCAAATATTTCAGCTATATAGAACGTACAATTAATTATATTTCAATAAGAGTTTCAAACATATCTGCAAATTCAAGTACTTATAAACGTGCCAATGGCAGATGTGCAATAAAACCTCTCATAAAACACTAAGCATACTATAAATGTTTTACAGTTGTTTTTCTTAAGCCACCACTATATGTAGTTCATAACCTGCTGCAGTCGTTTCCACACTAAATTCTAAACTGACCAGAATATTGCAATCATTTGCATTTTAACCCCAGATATCATAAAACAACTCCTTTAAATTCCACAATAAGATGCACAGTCACTGGGAATTAAATAATGATATCATCTATGCTTAACTTTTGAGCAAAAAGCAAGAACAGGTTTTTTAATTTTTGACCAAAAGCAAAAACCGGGTGATCAAGCCTGCGTCGTGTGGCGCTCCTCTTCCCTCTAGTGCCATGTCTGGCCTGGTTGGTTGGCCGGCTGGGAAACAAGTGAGGCCGGGGAGCAGCAGACTGGAGCTGTACACACCAGTGCCTCTTCACGCTGAGGACAGCTGACACACGCTGGTATTAAGACGGGCACATCAACCGTCCAAAGATACAGAGAGGTGAGTCCGTTCCAAAAACCTGCCTGTCCCCTCTACATGTCTCACCTGTCTCCCGTGCACGCAGCCAAGTCTCCTGGCACGCATAAGTGCACAAAGACAAAAGGATGTACAGGCTCGGACGTACACACAGAGACATATAGCTGCAGACAAACCGGTGGGGGGGGGGCACACAAACACACACACACACAGTGGAAGAAAGCGGCCTATCATAGAGTCTGTTAGTCATGGTCCAACAACACTGTTGTCCTGACCACATGTTCTGAACACATGTATTGACCATATCTGTTGACCTGAAGCGCTGCTTGCATGGGGTTCACAGACTGTGCTGCCACACTGGAATGGATTAGCAGACAGCAGGCCTAACAGCTTGGCTTGGTGCTACCCTACATGGCTGCCATCCTGCCTTGAGCACTGCAGATGCCACCTCACTAGTGGGTGCGGAGAATGTGTTGGGAAAGGTGATATTTCATTGCGAGCAGGACCCCGGAGCTAAAATAAATGTTTTAACAGCTCACAACAGTCTTTTATGTTGATCGTGAAGTAACGGTTATGGTTAGAAAGGAAACAAATCCTCCAGGTCAGACTGAACAACACAAAGATTCAGTGACTCTTGTTTTATTGTGTCACAGGTCAGATACCACTGAGCACGTCCCATGCAAACAGGCAGTGAACTATGATTTTATTGGTCTAATAGATGTTACACAGGCATTATGGTCCACCAGGGAACATCTTATGGAGGAATGTGCAGCTCAAGGTTATTCAGGTTTACAGCATACACAACAATAACCTGCGACAAACAAAACAAGTCTGACACGGAAACCATGGTGCTCCACTCGCCCCTTTGATACTTCCTCATGGGAGTCTGTGTGTTTGCACGCACGACTGGTAAAGGATACTTTGGCTGTGAAGGTCACCTTCAGCTGCTTCCTCCAGGTTTTTACCTGCACTCCACGAGCGAAAACGAAATCCATCACCTGGCACCACCATGGTAATAGACTCATTTTTTTCCGGCGGCTGGTTGTCGGGGGGGGGGGGGGGGATTCACCGGGGACACAGGTGTGGTTCCCGTGCAGTGAATAATTGACCCGGTGCCAGGGGGCGAACGTGAAGGTCATCGGCGTCAATGACAAAGAGGACGGCCCAGAGCCTCGACCCCCGATGCCTTTGCGAATGGGTGGTAGACATAAGAGGGCACAGGGGCAATGACACTGAAGGAGGTGTAGAGATCATTAAAAGTAGTGAGGAGGCAGCAGGAGACACAGGAGAACTGATAATGGGGAAAAGTGGAGGTTAATAAGGGTGGAGGTAGAGAAGAAGAGGCAGAACTGTAATCAAGGACACAATGATTTTTCATTTGATTCTTATGACTGCAAAGTTTCACGTCTGTTCAATTTGTGGTTATTTTCTGTTGTTAAATTTGTGATGCCAGCGATTATAAAGACAGACGGCAGAATTAGTTTCCAGGCAGCGATCATAACTGCCACCACTGAAAATAAAGCACAGCTCAATCCATCATTTATTTTATTAAACACAGTATACAAAACTGAGAAATGTATGCCTGCGATATGAAAACGTATATCAGTTTAATTATTCCTCTCATTCCACCAGTGATTAATCATCAAGATCATGAAATCGAATTTATATTTTTTGTGTTGGAATGTTTATCAAACCAGCATGTGACAGTTCACAGTGTACAACGCCTAAGCTTGTTCTATAATGAGGAAAAAACAACACAGCCAAGTAAAACGTCCAGCGGTAACGGTTATTATTTTCCCAGAGGACAGCAGAGTGGACATCACTGGCTGTGTTGTGGCTAATGACGTGCTGTCAGGTCTTACGGTGTATTTACCCACAGGGCACAGGGTCCTCGCATCTACACATGTGATGTTTTAGCTCCGGGGCCGGACACAAATCTGGGCAGAGCTGGCGTGCCACATGAAAAATTAAGTCATCACCATGGAGCCCTTCTGTTTACATACCGTTTGTTTGCACATTTTGCTGCAGTTGCTGCAGTAAATATGCCGCAAAACATAATTACGTCATTCAAGGGTGTGGTCTTTCAATTTGAGAATAGGACTTAGTAATTAGTAATTTCACATTCAAATGTTGTAATGCTCTCACTAAAAGATACACCCTGCACTTGTAGCACCCGCTTGTGCTTGGATTTGCTCTGCTTTTACTCAAACAGTTTGCTTGCACTCTGATATCTTCTTGCTTTGATGGATATCCTGCAGTTCCCCAGCCTCAACTCTTCTCCGTGTGCTCCCCCTGCTCTTGTGCTCTCAGGTTTCTCCTCTGCTCTTGGATTTTATTTAAGTTTTTCATGGGCTTGGATTTTTTTGTGCAACAATTCTGTCAAAAAGTGCCCAGCCAATATCCTGCCCCTCATCGTTGGCGTGTTAGCTGAGGGTAAATAAAGCCGTGGAGGGTGGGACTGCATGAACCGTACACCTGCAGAGTATTTTCTCACAAACACCTATTTTCTCTTAAATATTCTTCAATATTCACAAACACAAGTCAACAACTACAACTGCTTGAATCAGCCGCTATGCCGTCAATAACACAAGTTTGTCTTCTTCAGGTTTTACTGGTGTTTTGCAAACCAGCTTTAAAAAAACTTATTTTCTCAATAAATGTCCCCTGTACCTTTATATGAATGAAACTGTTAGAATAACAAGAAAAGTCAGATTATAGGAGCACAAAGATGTTCAACTTCTCCACTTAACCAGCTGGTACGACTGTACAGGCAGTACGGTCCTTAGAGAGCAGTGAATGTAACACTGTAACACATTTATAATTATTTTTGGACTTGGACTTACAGGTTCATTGTCTTTGAGGTTATTTGTTGAGGCGTCACCTTATCTGAGTCAGAGCAGGCACCTTCTGCCCTTTCCCTAAATCCAGCACCTGAGCGGCTTCAATGTGCTCTGCAGCTCATTGTCGCTGGATAACTGCTCTCTGCAAAAAGGGCTTTGAGGGAAAAATGAGGAACTAAAATGAGGAACAATTCAGAAATAATTACTAAATTACATGAGCCTAAAGACTGACAATAAAGCCTGTGATTAACTGTACTCCTCCACTCAACTGGATTTAAAATGATCAAATAATTAAATATTGATCTATACCTTCTGTTGCTGTTCCCACAGGTGATATAAACTCATTTGTTGTCCTGTGTCTAAATTTTCCTTCTGTGTATCTGTCACTTCTGAGGTTTTGTAGTTTCCTCTTGATTAAAATCTCAGGTACATCCCTGCACTGGTTTATTGTCTCACAGTGTTAAACAACATGCTGCTCTGGGTAAATAAAACAGCCCAGGTACATAATTGGCTCTGATAAGTAACATGTCTCATCCAACACTATTATAAGAGGTCTGGTATTGGACAAGATAATGAAGCATTGAGGGAGAGACACAGCCGAGGCTCAGAGGGAGACCAGGTTACTCATCCTGATGCCAAGGAAATCATTTCATATAGATGACCAAGGTCTCAATGCAAAGGCTTAAATATTAAATATGTATCAAAACATTTTACCGCTGCCATGGAGCTTATGTTTTCATAGACGTCTGTATTCAGGATTACACAAAAACTACTCAACTGACTTTATTGAAACTTGATAGAAGGGCCAAGGAAGAAGACATTTACTTTCAGAGCTGATTCCATTAAGGGAATGGATCAAGGATTTTATTTTATTTTTTCTTGTTGGTGTGTGCTCTCCAAGTGCCCTTTTCTGTTTCTGTCTTCCTCGCTCACTGTCTGGCATTTTGATCCTGCAGCAGAGAACTCAGTGCTCAAGTTTTAACTGAACTTCACTGTTGATTTTTAAGAAAAAGATATTTCTCTATCTGAACAGGAAATATTGAAGCAGATCTTTCATATATGGTATATAGTCCTAGTTATGGCTAAGCAGTTACAAAAACACCAAACCAGCTCTGGGTACCTCACTGAAATCCATAACAATAAATGCAAATACAATTTCTATGAAATGTTGGTTAACTTTATAGTTTAAAGGATGCTGAAGAGTTGTATAGTAATATTTACTTCATAAACACACTTGATCCAGAGCTCTGCTGTTTGATGACCAGCCAACATCTGCACATATGTGTTGTGACACACACAGTTGGCTCTGCTAATGTGCGGTGCTGCTGGAGGGACCCCACACTGAGACAGTGTATGAAGCTCCATCTTAGCTCTCCACATCCACCGAGCCACCAGCTGCAGAAATGAGTGAGGCAGGCTCCTCACAATAGGACAATTCCACAAGATTCTGCCAATCCAGGCCTAATAGTAATAAAATCGTTTTTAAGAGGAGGACGCTGAGCTGCTGCCACTGCTGCTCTGTGGATACGCAGCTCACACAGGACACACAGAGCCGCCGCGCTGCAAATTGGCCTCATCCTGGCTGCGGCTTTATCACATTTGGCCACAAAAGCCGATTAGTGGATTTCACCCCAGTCTTGTAGAGCAAGGAGAGCGTGGCTGTCTTAGCCCCGCTCCCAGAAGAACTTTGTGGAAGAATCCAAAGTCCCAGCACTCAGTGAAGGAATGGAAACATGCGGGTCGTATCAGAGAGGAACGATGAGTGGGGGGGAATGAATCATTCCAACCAAATGGATGAAAGCAATGTCCAAGATCTGTATTTAACACGGCCAAAGTTTCAAATAAAGAGGTAAATGAATCCCTGTGAGACAAAAGCTCAGGCGTCAGACCACTTCGAACTCTGGTGCCATAGTATTCCTACTTGTCTTTATAAAGTAATGCAATCCAATCTCAGCTTGTTTTCCCAAAACAGTCAACTTGAGTGGTATTAAAGGCATTGAATGTGCTCCAGCATACAAATAACTGACGCTGCAGCAGTTTGCTGAAAGCAGGGTAACATTTTATAAGCAACGTTATTTCCTGCCAACAGATATGTTTCACTTTAGTTGACAATTTAGCACATTTCCCTTATGTTCAACTATAAACAGAGGCACACATAGAAACATTTTTATTAGTGAATTTAAAGAGTTGATCGAACAATAAGCAGTTGATGGGTGTTGTACTTCCCGAACAAAGAAATCCTGCAAACTTTCTACTATTATTTTCCAGATCGGATTCAGGGCCTGAACACGCTCAGATACATTTGAGAAGTTGCCATTTCCACTCAATAGTGTCTTCTGAACCTCTACACAGCTCAGAGGATGAATCGGTCATCACAACCTCTGCCTGCTGGCAGGTCTCTGTGTGCTCGTCCAATCAGAAGAAAGTGGGCTTTTACAAGGCCTGAGCTAATATTGCCTGTTTCAGTCCGAGGCCCATCTGAGGGGGCTGCATAACAGGCAGTTTGAGATTAATAAGGCCTTTTTTTAAAATGTGAGTCATGCTATGCCATTCTAGTGAAGTCCCACAATAAAAATATAGAGCTGCAAATTAACATAATCACTCCATTTTAATTCAGAAGCATTCTGGTAATGTCCCGGTGTCCACAGATATGAAGACATGCCCCATTACAGATGAGAGGAGCAACTGGGGAACCAAAATGTAATTTTAAGAGATAAAGGTTTTATCCACAGCCTATTATTTAACATTCATCCTCAGCAGAGTACCAGTGACTTTACACGACATGTTTAAACCCAGTTATTACGAATCATATTTCAAAAATACAGACATATAATATACACACAATTGCAATCGACAGACAAGAGAGTAAATGTAAGAAATTCCTTGTGATTGATTCCCTGACGTTTTGTGTTTCTAATAATCCGGTGGAAATTCATCTACACTAATGGTTGCCAGGAAGGGAGAAGATGCTTTTATGTGCAGTGTATGTATGTATGTATTTTTTATGTAAATTGACTATATCATGCACAAAAACACTGGTATGGTCCTTTAAGATGCTGAGCCATCTCCTCGTCATTAGCATGTAAAGCGCATACACGCTTACTCTGCAGTGGCGCCTCCGCACTTGCCTAAAACCGCACTTAATGGCACAGGAAATGATATGATACATTAGTAAACTTTGTGAAATAGAGGTCATAAAACATTGTAATAAAATCACCATTGATTTGCATCTTACTGATGCTACTGATAACAGCTCAGGCCTATTTTTAACCTGTCTTCAAATACACATGGCTTAGTACTCACACATATATTAGACTATTAAACAATTCTGTGTTTGCATGCAGGTTCTGAATAAATCCTGATATCTCTGTTCTCCTTTAATGAGATTCAATCAGATATTCAGATCTAATCAAATACTTTCCAACTCCAACCCCAGTGCTTTTTAATTCCTTCCTGTAATGAAATTGTGGGTTGTTTATTTTTATTAAATGGTTTTTCCCTTGCTTTTAAATTTTAACCGAGTTGCATTGTGTGCGTTCTTTTCTTTTCTTTTCATGCATAAAACAAAGACGGGGCGAGTGCGGTCTGAACAGTCTTCTCGGTAATGGAGCCTTATCTTGTGTGTGGCTCAGACCAGCAGAGCGTGTCTCTGCATGAACATGACAGTCAGAAACAGCAGAAAAGACGCAGATGATGCATCTCTGAAGAGAGAGTTTCTTTTTTATTTAACTGACCCCCCCCCGCAGCAAGAATTGACCTTTAATGAAACAATGACAATAATGCTGTAATAGATTTAGTTGTGGTTGTTCGTATATGTTGTGTACATCACAGGACCAGAGTCTGCCCTGTAGATTATAATAATAATTAAAATTATTATTTTCTGACTTTACACAGCTGTATTCCCATCTGCTCTGCCTCCCCAATGAGCAGCTTTAATTGACAAATACAATAAACACATTAGGTATTCAGACACCAATGCCCCAGCTCATCTGCATAATATGGCAGAAGGCCATATGTGTTTACATATATATATATATATATCTTTTTCTTGACTCTCCTGTACAAAATCTCATTGATAACAACTGCTCTTTTATCGCTGTGATATTATTACAGGAATAGCAATTTTTCAAGCATCTGTGCATCTATCTATGTTCTTCCATCAGCTTCAGAGAATGTCAGTGCAGTCAAGATAAACACTTTGTATGTCAGCCATGTTGACAGCCCACCAGTACACTTCCTGTGCACAATCTTTCTGCCCATGAGATTTTATCAGATCATTTATGGTTTTATTCCCAAACGTGTCATATCACAGCCACATAAATAACATTGTTTGTTTTCCTCTCATTTGCCTGTGTGCTGATAACTTTATGGGAAATATAGAAATTAATGAAATCAGTGCTTTAAGTCTAATTCATTTGTCTTCATCTCAACAAATTGTGTGAAATGAGCCTCAGTGAGTGTGGTGTGAAATGTAATACCAAGATACACACTGATGTAACATCGCAACATCAAGTAATGTCTACAAGTGCGAAATGTAATTTATTCATGGGAAATTAATGTAATGGTAATTTACACAGTAGTTTGACTAAATAATCTGAACTCGACGTATAAGCTTTTTTCCCCCAGAGCTTTCAACTATATTTGATTATATGTTAAACAGTTTTTTTTTCTTCTCTCATTAGAACAATGAACTTCCTACAAGGTTATGATGATGACGACAATATACAGAATACAGTATGCTCACTTTTGTTAATGTGACTGCGTTTAGTGTGTGTGTGTGTGTGTGTGTGTGTGTGTGTGTGTGTAGCCTATTACTGAAAAATCCACAAAGCATTTTTGTCATCAGTTTGTCTTCCATAAAGAATCAAACAGTCCTGAAGCTTCTAAAGCTTTTATCTGTTAATGAATTACACTTTGCTTCAGTAAATAGAGTCTATGGACTATCTATGTGCATGGTTGAGAAACACTCACTAATTTGTATTTGTTTTGGTATTGATTTCTCCCTCTACTTTTTCATCTATTAAAGAGATTTACTGAGCAGTAAATGCTTTTATAGAGCCTTTGTGGGCAGCACATTACAATGCATCGCATGACGGCCAGTCAGCATTTTGTCATCAAATGGAAATAAACATTTGCCCTTTTAAAATTCCTGTACAGTTAGAAGAGTGAATTACTCTCAGGGCTAATGCAGAGAGTGACGCAGGTGATTGAATGTTGCAGCAGCAACATTTCCTTCAATTTGTGCACAACGTCATCGTGTGTTGTTCAGAGTTACATTTCATTTCCGTCGGTTTTTAAAGGTGCACTTTAAACTGCTGAGGTTTTCTACATCACATCTGCATTGTAGATTAACTACTGATGGTGTTCCCTCTAATCAACAACTAGGTTTGTATCCATTCATGGTCAATAAGAATTGATTGGAGTTGCATCTTGATTGTGTGCCTGAGTTTCCTCTGGGTACCCCCCCCGCCGGGTTAATTGGACACTCTGATTTGTCCGTGAATGGTTGTTGTTTTGTGTAAATGTGTCAGTCCTGCGATCGACTGGCGACCTGTCCAGGGTGAACCATGGTCTCCCACCCAAAGTCAGCTGGGACTGGCCTTCCCCCTTTAAGAGATTAAGTTAGTGAAACAGTTTCCTTTCTATAACAACGATAGATTAGACAGAAAATAGAGTGCACCATCCACAGTACTTATAATAAGAGCAGGATCTCTCATGAAATAACTTAAACTTGCTCATGCAAGTCATGGACATTGTGAAATGCACCAGTGTCTTCTACTGAATCTTTTTCTTTTAATAACATGATATAATATATATGGTTTTCTTTTAATAGCACAACATATCATTTACTGGAATGAGTTTCTTAACTGAACAAGAGAAGATGTTGTTTTCAAATGTAAAGCTATTTAATATGGTATGTTTATCTTTGCATTGTTTCTTTTGCATTTTGATTTTTTCTGACGTTGAGTTTACGATTGGCTTGCTTGGAAAAACTTGATATATTTATGATCTGTTTAACTTCACCTTTGTTTCTTTGTAATTCATATAGCAATAAAAAAGGATATGATAAAAATGTCATTACATCATTGTACATTAACGCTTTCTCCTCAGTGCCTTTCAGATTTAAAGTAATCATCGCTGCCAGTTTGTGCAGCGTCACCTTCACCGGTTCATTTCATCAGAGTTAGATCTTCATGAAGAGCACTGCTTGTACATTTTAGAAGTGAGTATGTGTGTACGTGTGTGACAGTACAAATAGTGACCTTGTCAGCACCAGTTGTCCTGATGGGGACCAAAGTAGTAACAGTTGTAATGAGGTAGAACATCATTTCTGAGGTTCTGGTTAACGTTAGTGGTAAGATGTGAAATGTGGTTGAGTTAAGGTTTGGCGTATATTAAATCAGTTATGGTTGAGTTTAGGGATAAGTGTGTGTATGTGTACGCGCATACATTTTAAAGATTCTTGACACTGATTAGACCAGAGATCAGAATCCATCTAATCTCCATTAGTTTTGCTTTACTGACAATTTCCGGAGAACAGAGCATATTTCAAGCCCTGCTCTATAAATATCCTCCATCCCTGCTGTCATTCAAACGTACGGAGCAACTAATTGATTCTCTCCTGCTTTCTGGTTCCCATATCAGGGCAGCTGTCAGCATGGGAAATGGGAAGCATTGAGGGGTATAATGCTGCTTCAGCAGATCCGATGGATAGGACAAAAAAAAAAATCATCCCTCATGCAGATGTGCAGAGAAGGAAAGCATCTTTTTTCCTGAGGAACTTTCTTTTACACAGTGCAGCATTGTGTTTCTCACAGATTATTGGAGCTGGTATTTCTATCTACATCGTCTTGTGTTCAAGCCGTCCCATATGTAGCTGAAACAACCAGACCCACACACTGTTTGCTACAGGATTGTAATAATAATAACATACAACTTTAAAGATGTGCAGCAGCTTTGTGATGTTTTAGATTGATTGATTTCAACGTTTATGGTTTGAGGGGTTCTCGTAAATGAATATAGAATTTTAATGATTAAGTTTGCTCATGAACATTTTACAAAGTGTATTACATGAATACATTTATTTTGAGACCAATATTATAAATAGCCAGTAATAATATCGACTATATATACTACATATACTATTGACTATAAAAATATAGTATCAAAACTTTTTAGGATGTGAATTCCATGAATACATATATTTTGAATATATAGTATCATTATTGCTACTTATATTTTTATAAATTTTTGCTGAAATTTAATTGGATCAAGCTAATATGGACAAACTGCCGTATTAAATGGCTTCCCTCTTGAAACTTCCCTTGGACCATAAAGCAGAATCACTTTGATAGTTCATATTTTCTTCCATTCGAAAATAAATACCCTTCTCCCACATCCATTAAGCATGAAGGACATTTGCAGCAGGACAGTTGAGAAAAGAAAGTTGGGTGTTTCTTCCTCCACCCTGAAGTTATAGTGCAGAATCAGATCATTACAGTTTATATCTGCTGGTGATCCACAACAGCTCAGGACAGCTCTAACTCCGGCTGTCCCACAACCTGTGACAGACCTGTGACACTGCAGCTGATGCACTGCAGACTTCATCAAAGTCTGCAGATATAAAACTACAGCAGAAACAATACAGTAAAAGTTTCTATGCGGTATCCTCATCTTTTTCCGTGAGCTATAGAGCAATAAGCATCTTCAGAAGGCTTTACTGTACAGCCCTGGTAGCAGTACATAAATTAGCAGAAGAATGCAGTGTTCACTTTAGGACATTATGCAGAGAAGGCGTCAGGGGCTGTCTACACCGCCACTGCAGCAACATTACTTTGATTAATGCCACTTTTCACCTATCCCAAAGAAGAAAAGTCCTGAAACTGTCTCTTGTCCTTCCGCTAATGCACCCGCTAGTTTGACCTAATTGTGGCTCATCTCGAGCTGGAAAGCCGCTCGCTGAGGCTGTTATTAACTATCCCATTTCCCTGTCATGAAATCGCAATTGCATTAGAGCATTTAATGTTTAATACTTCTATAAATTTCCCAGCATGTGTCCTGTTCAGTTGGAGGCTGACCCGCCGATGCAATTCCTCTGCCTCTAACTGTGACATACAGCCCGCCTTTTTTCCCATCAGCCTTCACTGTGTCTGGCACAGAGGGTGCAGTACATCTACAGTGCATGATGCCGTGGGTGCTCTCATAGCCAGAACCGTAACAAGCAAAGTCACTGAGTTATTAAAGGTGGGAGCAAAGGTTCCTCTCATTCCTCCCAATTTTATTTCAGCTAATTCTGATGTTTACTATCATACTCCTGCACCAAAAGAGTTTCAATGTACATTCTATATATATTCTTAATTATATCAATACTTGATGTTGTTTCATACATCATCAGATATGAAAGAATAAATTTAAGTACATCTGTAAACCTCAAGGTGGCAGCCCAGCCACTGCCTTATACTTCCCACTGAGAACTTCTCATAAACACTCAAATCTCCTTCTGCCAACAGACACGCTGAATAACTGCTCTTAACAAGACAGTTTGGTGGGGTGCATGTCCATTTCCTGACCAAAATCTGTTTTTCTTTTCCTGTTCCAACATCAGCAGTGCGTCCCTCGAGCGTCAGCTGGATTAGCCGTAGTAAAGCCGAGTCTGCAGCGCTCAAATTAAGTGGCAAGTGTTTTATTTTTGGGGCACTTCTTTCTTCTCCACATCCTCAAGAGTTCTCTTCAACCCTGCAACTCCCGGCCAAACCAAACACATGGCTGGTCCCAATCTGTCCCCAAATGCAGTCCAGCTGCCTGCTGTCTCCTACACTGTTGGAGGAGGTTAATGAAAGGGTCCAGGGCCCATGATGAAAAGATACAACCTGTGCTGGGGCTTATTAGCTCGCGCAAGACCTTAAGCAGGCCTTTGAGCCATCCATAAAGAGGACTTGTAATGGTGATGCATCGGTTTCAAATAGAGGAACTGATTGTCCCTTTACACAGGATGCTTGATAATGATTTTAATGTGATTGATGCCTGCGTGGCCACTGAATAACGTGCGATGTTTGACCTGGATCTCTTTGTACTTCAGGCTCAGCAAATCATTCTCATATCGGTGTAAATACAGAAGCACACACGTTTCATTGACATGTGTGACCATCAAACTGCCTCTTTCAAGTGAGCATGTGAATGATTTCATGCTAGTTTAGCCATAACTCTTCAATGACCAAACTCACTGCTCTGCGATAACAATACAACATCCACCATCAGTCCAATACAGAAGGGGACAGATAGGCAAAACAGTCAGTCCAAAAAAAATTTTTTTCTTGCTTTCCCTGAATTTCCAAGCTGGTCTCTCAACTCAATATTCAGCAGGGTCACACGCTGCCAAGAAACAAGAACACACAATGTGCCATCTGGTAAATCATAGTCCTCTAATCAACTCCGTCCAATCTGGAGTCCCTCAAAAAATGACATCAATACGCTATTTTGACTAGAGGGTACAAAATGATATTGAGCAGATTGTAAAAATGAATGAACGAGGAGTCATGACGCATTTCTTTAAAATGATTAATTTCATGTCATCTTTTTTTGGTTCTGTGCTGTGATTGTCGTGTGAAAATGCAAGAGAAGAGCTCTATTAAATACTCAGACGTGTATTTGGAAGTAGCTGTTGAACATGAAGTCAATATTCATGCAGGAGAAATGTTTTCTGATGTGTGAAAAGAGGCAATCGCAGCCATGCTTGGCTTCACTCCAGTGCTCAAATATCCAAAAAGGGTGTGTGCCTGTCTCTGTCTATCTGACTGCGTTGCCTGGCCACCATCCTGGATTTCTCTCATTTTAGGCTTGGGAGATTTAAACATGACCCATAATTGAATGCGAAAGGGTGCAAAGGGAGCCCTGTTTCCTTTTTTTCTGCCTGGCGCCGACTGCAGAGGGAGAACTGGACAAATGAGAGGAGGGGAGGGGCAGTCCCCTCAGTTCACCAGCATGCGAAGGGTGGAAGACGTGGGAGTTTCGCACATGAGGCTCATTTACATTTACAGCTTTTAATTGCCTACTTTTTAATCCTATTACTGAAGTTTTGTACCTGTTTGTTGCCTGCGCCGTACGGTCGTCTCCGATTTGAAATTCATGCTCTGTCTCAATCGTCAATCACACTGACAGCTCGAGAGAGGGCTCCAGCTGCCATGGAAGCCAAATGCTTTATAGTTATAACCCTAAATATCCCTTATTCCGCTCATTATAAGTAATATGAAGCCTATCAAGAGGACATCATTAGCAAAATGAATCATAGAAAATAAACAAAAGAAAGAGAAAAATGTTGCATAGTGTATTAAAACATACTATATCCTGTTATTTCATTTCATTAGGACTGGATAGGATTACATAGGATACACACACACACACACACACGCACACACACACACACACACACACACACACACACACACTATAAATAAAGTATGCACACCCAATCCTAAACCTTTGTAGCTGTGCCACCACGTCTTCATTCTTTGGTCCCCACACTCACCTTAAATATCCACTGATGGAGTCAACAAGCTCTGACAAGAAATGCACAGCAGAGTTTCTTATGAAAAAAACAACTCTATATTCTCCACATGCTTCATCAACAAAGAAGAACAGCTACTTTCCAGCTTTATGGCAAGCACTTAATCTGTGATGGAGGCAAAGGTAAAAGGCAGGTATTATCTCTGTGGGGTGCTGACTAACTTTCTGAATGCTCCTGTGGATATCCATAACTTTTAATCAGAGTTCTAACCACTCAATGTGAATATAATATTATGTACATTAGTAAGTCAGACCTAATCAGGACAGGGAGCTGATAACATTGCACCATATGATTACATACTGAATATGTAAATTTCTGCTAACATAAACGTAAATCTCATTTAAAAATGCCTGAAGGTTCACTGAGGTGTTCAGGGTAACCTTTATGAGCCATTGTGTAACATAAGGATAAAATAACATATTCAATATCATGATGGAAAAATATATTTTTCTTTTGTTTTAGAATAAATATGGAAAACCTTACCAATTCCATTTGTATCGTGCCAGATCACAATAAATATTATTTAATGAATATTGGTAGAGTAAAAAATTAGACCCTTTAAATATTGTTGAGAGAACTTAACAGCTCCCACAATGAGCAACCACATGGCGACAATGGGTAGTACATTTCCTTTTAACATAAAAACCTCCAGTAGTGTGGCGGTGTTCATATTTAAAGGATAGAATTGGGAACTATTAGGATAATATGGCACAATGCTCTTTAAGATATGACTTAAGGGGTCATTAGGGGCTTTGGGAGAATTATTTTGAATTCTATTCCAGATTTTACAGGACTGATAATTAAAGTGAATTAATTTAAAGTTGAAAAAGCTTTGGGGCATACAAAATACTTCTATTAATGTGAAAAAAAGGTTTTGTGGGGTCTGAGTTTGCAAATAAAACAAGGAAGATGGGATAAAAAAACGAAACGTATTTTGTTCTGCAACATCGATTTTGATCCTATTTTAACTTTCCATTGTGAGTCCGACAAGAAGGAGCAGTCGCGTCGTTCTGAATGTTCTGAGGCTCTTTTGGAGCCAGTCTCAAGTGGTCATTCAGTGAACTGCAGTTTTTGGCACTTGCGCATTGGCTATATATTTCTCAGAAGTTGCAGCTTGTTTTCTTTAGTTTATATTTTCTTGTTGCGTGTGCTGCAAAGGGGCAAAGGGTACCGCAAAGGCCTCGACTGGCCTAGGAACGGGCATTACAAACCAGCTTACATTATTAATACTGCGTTATGTTGTATTCTTTCATGCTATAGCATTGTCCCAAAATAAACATTACAAAAATAAATAAATCATCAAATGAAGATCAACTTACTCGTCATATGGAGCAAGGAAATGAGATCAATTCTGCATTCTGTACATCAATGGTATATTATTACAGTATCTCAAGCGACATGCACAGGCAGGTCTGCAGAACTCCTGTGCACTTTTTTTATCCTCTTGTGTTACTGTTTCACTAATGCTCCTCAAACCAGTAAACAAAGTTGAGGTCATACTTATGAGCTGCTCTTACAACATGACTGATGTCTCTAAGTGCAGGCGGCTAACAGCATGAAGGGCTTGGTGACTTTGGAGGTGTTTGTACACGTTGAATGACATGCAGCAGATGAAGGGAAAATGTGACTGAGCAGCATTTCCCCCAGGACTTAACATCAAAGCCTCTCCAACAGGAAACATAGTTAATCTCCCTCGTCTTCCTCCCCAGTGGGGTACTCACGGCACAATGAGGAAAAATGGGCCAAGTGCACCAGGCCTGTAGAAGGATGAACGCATATGTGCACAAACAAAAGTGCACAAGTGTACGTCCAAATAGCTACATGTAAACTAACACACAGTTTAGTCTGATATACATGGGGTGCATTTGCAGCTCATATCGCTACTTACTTTTTCTGTAGTTGTCTTTTAAAGTTCCTCCTAAAAAAAAACTCATGTCTCAATCCTTCAGGATTATAGATCTCAGACTAACTTCAAAAAGAGGAAATAAATTCATCAAAATCCATCACAGCAGCCGTGACACTGCAGGCCTCAACACTGCGCTGAGAGGAGAGAGCTGGGGACACACCCAGGCTTAATGGCTCTCCCCCCTGTGAAAGGAAGCTATAATTAAAGTTAAGTGAGCAGACACTGAAAGAAAAGCATTTTTGGTGATAATAAATGTGGTTTTGAATTTAACACCTCGGGCCAGAGGAACCCTATCTAAATTACCCCGAGGCCCCTGCCACTTCTACAGTACGCCATGGTGCTGTAAAGTGCGGGGACAACACCCTCTGCTTCCACTCAGCTCTCCTCCCCTTGCAGCCCGCTGGCTAAGGTTGAAACCCTTCTGTTTCAGCAGGGATTAAGTTACTGCACTTAAGTGTAGCAACAATGTCAATGAAATTGAGACCAGTAGTGTTTGCATTGTAACTACAAGATCGCTACCCCCAACAGTATAGGAAGAGGTGTGGGAAGGGAAAAAAAGAGTTAAAGCTGCAGTATTGTCACTGCAGGAAAATCTCTAAGTGCCAGGCTGACAAAAAGAAGAATTATTTAATTGAAAATCTTGCAAACAAGCATAGATTTGCATTTTAAACATTTCCGCAAAGAAATTGGCACGTCTTCAGAAATTGTGCTTTTGGAATGGAAAACAGTTAAAAAGTGCCCATGAGATTATTTCCAACTATTGAGGCAGAGTCTGAATTAAACCATATGATGCAGATAAATGAGATCCATTACACACAAAAATACAACAGTGTGTGTGTTGGCAGGTGTAGTTTCTATAGTTTGCAAACATTTAAATAAATAAATACAATTCTCAAATCTCTAGAATATGCAGTTTGTACATGATTTGGATGACAATCCTTGTCTCTGCCGTCCTTTTCAGGGCTGGTGGATGATTTTAAGTGCTCTGCAGTTGCCTCCTTTTAATTGCGGTTCAACCGGAGGGTAAGGAGACCCTTCAGGAACTGGAAGGGGAGGACCCTCTAACCTGGAGCACAAACAGAGCAGGGGTCCTTAGATATCAGCCACCCCCTGCCTAGAAGGGACCCCACCAGATCCCCTCTTCCCCTGTTTCTGAGCCCGAAGTGTAGTCTGCCTGAAAGTCTGAGCGATCCCGCTGCAGCCCACCTCAGCAGGGGTCCGGTGCAAAGCTCTCCAGGCTCCAATCTGGAGCAAAGGAGCAACAATAATGTCATTAAGAACCCGCTTTTGTTTTTTCATCAACACCCACTCGCACGTCTGGTTTTTCCTCTCAGCACTGAAGGATCGATAACATGATATTCTGCTGTAGCTTTTCAATTTAATGCTGGTTTCTCTCTGCTGCTACTCTCTGCCCTCCCCTTCTTATCAATACACAAACCAAAAGTTACCCAGGTGGATTTTCTCTGCACGTTTTGTTTTCTTAAATGCTGTTGTAAAATGTTCTGCCTAATTGCTTGAACGAATGAGATTTAAGAACATTAGCTTTTTACTTTTTCTAGGTTTTTTGAAAGTTGTTCATTACCCCAGTGAATAAGAATAGTGTTGACTCATTGCTATGCATTAAAACCAAGCACTAAAACAGATTTATGGAACAATAGACCATATGTGCAAGGTACAAAAATAAATCGTAGCCTAATGTACAAAATTTTCCATTAACGATTACTTACTTTCACATGACTGGGGCGGCACAAACGACTCACAATACGTGCCAAAGAAATATGATTAAATGGGTCTCGTCTCTCTCTTGGTAGCGAATGTTTATTTACAAATTAAAATCCGTACCTATCAGGACTGTAAGTGCTTTATGAGCGGAATAATGCAATGCACTGTGACTGTGTGTGTTTATGTGTGTTGTGTCAGTGAGTGTGTTTTTGTGACGACGTGTATGTGTGTGTGCGTGTGTGTGTGTGTGTGGTGGTGGGGGGGCTGCATGGGGAGTGGAGGTGGATATTTTGATTTCCATTTTTCCTGCTTGGTTTGCATATTGTTCCCCTCTGGCAACAACCCATTAATGAGACAAGCAGGTCATTCCTAGCAAAGGATGCTTACCATGTGACTGCACATGAAAAGACACATGCTTTTTGCTCTTTTTTTTCTTTTGTTGTTGAGTGCACTCACCGTCGCACAACTGCTCAAAGACACACATTCGCCTCATGCACATTCAGAAACACATCCCAGCTTGCTCTCCGTGCATCTCCTCAGTCATTCATGACCTCCGGAGAATGCAAAGTAAATCAGCTGCACTTCGATTCATTTGACCTTGCGCTGACACTCGGCTGCGGTGCAGCAGTCGGGCATAGATGTAACTCGTGCTTTGTGCAACAAGGATGTAAAACCCAGCTCACCATGTCCGCCTCACTCTCCCTTTGATTTCATCGCTCTTTGTGCTTACATGTCCTCGTCCACCACCCCCTCTGCTCTGCAGCTGTGCAGATCAGATGGCTGATACATTAATGGGACCTGTGCTGAGTGATGAGCCAGGATTGGAGTTTGACACACTGACCCCACCCATCAGTGCTGCTGGCCACCAGGAACCCCACAGGATGCACTCTGGGAAATGTCTCTACTGCTTATTGGAATTTCTTTGATGAGCCCAAGTCTCGGGTTACGGAAGAACATGATCTGCACTTTCCACCGGGCTCTGGATGACTCCGTCTTGTTTGTCTGAGCCTCATA
The DNA here is from genome assembly GCF_024713975.1 of Paralichthys olivaceus. Taxonomy (NCBI): domain Eukaryota; kingdom Metazoa; phylum Chordata; class Actinopteri; order Pleuronectiformes; family Paralichthyidae; genus Paralichthys; species Paralichthys olivaceus. Next base: position 12,004,568 of record NC_091110.1, read on the forward strand.
AGAGGGAAGATTTACAGTGTGCTATGGCTGCATTTTCTCTATCACTCAGATGTTTCTCTTCTTGGATTTCTTTATCTACTATGAGGCCGTTCACCTACGCAGTCAGGAAGTAGTTCGTCAGTGGAGCAATGTTTCTCTAAGATGTTCAGATTAAGTTCTTTGGCATTTTTTTACTCTGGACTGAGACAGTTTCTCATGCAATATCATAAAGAATGGAATGTTAGAGGGTGTAATGGATTCCTGTGTGAGCCTTCATTAGGTGTCATACACTGTGTTTACAGTAGCTCACTCAGGCTGAGTCCATTACCATAACCTGGCATTGCTCACCCCTCAAGCGTTCATAAATCATTGTTAACAGACAGACCTGACATCCCGCTCATACATCACCACGCAGGCCTTTACTTCTCCGTAATTCAAACGCTGGATGTACAAACATCCCTGGCTGTGTCGTGTCAGTTCAAAACACAGCTGAAACTCACACCCCAACAAAGGACAATAGGAGTGACTTTCCGCCAAGCCAGATGAAAGCATCTTAGCGTAAGTGGAGAGCTCTTACTCTTCAGAACATTATGCAGCCCCTTTCCTCTTTCATCTACCAGGAATTTGGATTTTTTTGCAACATCCTGCCAAATGAGAGTGATTCAGACTTCTGCAGAACTGTTAATTAGAGGGTTGGCGAGCAGGACGGGACAGCAACTACACCAAAAAATACGTTACGATGAAAACAAGCCAAATTATTTTTGAATCATCAATATCAATGATTGAAAGAACAACCCAAACGGGAGGTGGAGCCATGAGTAGCTCAACCAATCAGGAGTCAGTTTCTGCTGTATTCAAAACCAAACATCCTGAAACAAATCAACCCTTCGGCATATCTCTGTGTGAAGAACTACTTAAAATGACAGAAAAATGTAGTTGACTTTCATTTGTACTTTGTCGGTTTAGTTTATTCCATGTCCCAACCGCTAACATGGAGGCATAATTAATGCCCCATACTTCAGCCAGCCACTAGGGGGCGATCGAAATGTTTTAGCTTCACTTTTGAGGATCTGTCATGTCGTCTATCTCTAAATAAAGTCTGCGGGTGTGCACTGCATTGGTTTTCTAGCAAGGTGGCATTTGTTCTACATAAACATTAGACACTTTAAAAAAACTGGGAGATAAAAACTTTTAAATGCTGGCAGCTTTATGGAGCTTCGGGTTATTAAAGACATGAAAGATAAACTTTCAGTATGAAATCTGCTTTTTCTCTCCTTTGCAGTTATCTCCAAACATTTCTTGGTAGCCATCTGGCTGATTGTAATGTGTTGCTCTTGCTCTGCCAATGCTCCAATTGTTACCCAATTGTCACTTAAGAGGACCTTTAAAGCTGCTAACTTCCACAATGATTTATTTGGCAAATAATACGTGTGATATGGGATCTAATGGCATAAACAAATTTATAATCACCCCTATAAATAGCAACACTAGTGAAGTGTTGTGTGAGGCTGGATTATGTGACTCAGTTTGAAATGTGCATGCATACTGAGACTGTAGAGTTTGGTTAATCATTGTCCACCATGACGATGAAACAGACTGAGGTCTCCTCATTGATCACTTACGAGCTGCTTTTAAACCATCAATACCTTTTAAAGCACCACTTGAGATGAGCAGCATATGTCTCCCTGCTGCCTGAGTGCTGCTGTCGTAACGAGCTGGAGACCGGCACAAGCTGTAGCGGCTTTAACACATGAAACGAGCCTGTCGAGGGGAAATTCACAAAACTTAACAAAGTACAAACAATGATCAGCATAAATATTTTATCTAAAGATATAAGTCCACCTTACTACAATAACTACACGTGTATCAACCTTTCCTAATGCTATTTAATGGAAGGGGACAAAATCTGCAGTTTTCATTCAGTCCAAAAATGCAGTTGAAGTTAATGCGATGCAACCTGAGTCTTTGTAGTACAAATTTCCAACTATGTCTAAGTATGCCTCTGCTGCAGCTCAGCATGGAGACACTATTATTACAATTTTGGAGGATATCGACTTTGGCTCACACTACTGAAACCATGCATCTGCTTCAGAGAGTTTTGCCCCATTAAGTCACATTAGGGAGGTTTGTTTGAGACTTGTAATGTACATACAGGTATAAACAAATCAATGAAATACAATGATGACTAAAATGATATAAATTATAATAGATAAATACAATTTAAGAGTTGTTTTTAACAAACTGTTGAAAAACAAAAGTTTGGACCTGTCCTTTAAAATTGTCTGTCTGGGTGGACCTAATTAACAGCATGAAGAAAAAAAGCTGTTCATCCTTATTAATCCCCCTAAATTTCCTTGAGGAAATGTCAACCTCAGGGTGGCGCTATATGGGCAAAGTCAATGGATCTCTAAAGTCATTCTGAAATCTGTTGATCCTTTAGTTAATTGTTGTGTGTTCACAGGATCAGTTGAAAGCTCTGACCTATGAATAAAAGTCTGATGATCACCGGTGTCAGAGGGTTCATTCTCTTGGTTCTGCAGAGCCATCTTGGTTAAACACTTACCTACGGTGCATTAAGGGAAATTTTTGTTTTGGAAAAAGTGAGACAAAATAATGACCCCACTTCTACATGTTTATGTGGCTCGGGGAGATGAAGTCATTTGTTGAGCTGGAGAATGAAAATTGTTTGCAAAGAGCCACTCAAGCTGTGGCCGGTCTCTAGACTTAAAATGAAGAGAATTCAAGCGCAGACACGTCCTCTCCGGTCATTTCGATCCGAGTTTACAAAGCAGAACATATTTTTTCATTAGTAGAATAACATTTCTGCAGTTCTCTCTGTCAACTCTAACATCAATAATATTAAGAAAATAAATAAGTAAGAAAACTGCTGTGGTATTTTTGCACCCTGGTACTTATCACCTGTAATGTAATGCATTTTTTATGCGTTTCAGCTCCACATCTTTCTCGTCTATTCCTTGCCAGTAAAAATGGCACCTTCATAAATAATTCCCACAATACTGGAGGTGATGTACAGTACATCAACGCCGGTGATTCTAGTTAAATAGCAGATGATGGTAATTGATGACAGAGTTTGGTGGTCGTGTGTGAGCGACGTCTTTATGCCACCGTGTTTCACTCATGTCCCGAGTATACTTGGACTAATGAGCTGAGATTGCAAATGAAGGTGATAGCTGTTCAGTGTCAGACTAAACTTGACTTTATTATCCCTCTGCCATATTTTGGCTCCAATAGAGTAGTATTATGACACTTGTAACACACTATAATTTTGTATTAGGTGTAATGTGATGTATAGGAATAATACATTAAAACATTGTATGTATGTTGAAACAAACAAGTTATTATTATAAATACACAAAAACCACAATATCCTTTTATGCATTAATCAAAAAGCACTTTAAAGAAGGTTTTAATGTCATTAGTTAAGAAGAAGAAGAAGTAATTCTGATTCAAATGGTAATTGCACTTTCCATTCATGGTTCATAAACTGTGTTAGATCATGTTATTCATCCGTCTCCCAGCTAATAATGACTGTAGCACATCAAAAATGGAGAAATCATAAATATTTGTCCTCATTTTCTCAATGGGGGGGTTTACATTATCTTGAAGCTCTACCCGCAAACTTTCTGCCAAAAGTAGGTTTGGCGCCAAATATCAAAGATCTGAAAAGTCAAAGAATGCAAACCCGCATCCACGTCTCGGTTCTGTATGGAGAACACAACAGATCTTTTGCTGACATTTATCAGAGAGAGTGTGTGATGTGTTTTTTTCTTACTCTCTCATCTCTCATATTCATGATAGATCACTCATTAATTTATGCTTATCCACAAGTGTGATCTCCTTTTATTCTTCAAAAAGAAGAAGAAGAAACAAAGAACTTGCTGTCAGCCCACTGCTCCAATTTAGAGCGGCGTGTTTCACCCAGAGCCAAAGTCCCACCTCCTCCTCTCGCTGTCCTTGACACACTTATCCAAGGTGGACACACTGACCCCATCAGCTGGTGCTGTACACATCCCATAGGGGGCTGCAACACCCCGTACCCCTACTACATCTATCTCCTGCTCCCACGTGCCTCCGTGTGGCCCCCTTCAAATGCCGTGGGCTGTCCCTCAGACAATTCCCTCTCAAGGAGTGATTAATGCCTGTTTACTTCAGAAAGGCCAAACCATCTCCCCAGATGAGGAGGGGACTGTGGAAGAGGAAAGAGAAGGAAATAGGAGACGAGGAGGGATGAAGCAGATGTATGGACGGGAGCCTGTGGGATGCTGCCGATGCCGCGTGTGCCTTGTGAGTGTGGCCTCTGAGCCCGGGCGAGCCAGCGGTAATCAGGAGCTCTTATATGGTTAGCAAAGGCCAAGCCGGAACCTCTGTGGATTGGAGTCACATCGTTCAGTGGAAAGAGAGCAAATACTTCTCTTCAAGGATGCACATGTGTTTATTAAACAATGATTCACATACAACTGCCTTGTGGATACTGTAGCGCTGCTTTCCTGTTGAAGTCCCACCAGCTGCTATCCAACTGTTTTGTTTGAGTGACTGTAATCCAAAGAGAGAGCCGTGATGAACTTCAGTTTCCCAGTGAAAACCATTGACAGGGAAACTGTGCAGAGAAAGTGGAGCAAACATGAACGTATCCTGCTGCATATTATGCAACATTTAGTTCCATGGGATGTGAGAAAACAGTTAGATTACAAACCACTGATTTATCATTATTTCTCCCCAAAAAATGAATGTTGCACAAGATTCTTTTTTCAAGCTATACCGGGTAGTTTCTAGAATGTGTAAATTGGCTGTGCATATGTATGAGCCATTGGCTTGTGTGTGACCTGCTTATGTTTGGCACTATGTTTGCCTTGCGTTGCTTTTGATGTTTCAGTGATAAAGACATTTACCCTGGAGGGATTAATAATGTGCTTCTTCTAAGACCACAACAAGTGAGATTTCTGCTGCTACATCAGTAAAAATGCAAATCTTCTGACCATATTTTTGCTCATATTGTCATATATGCAGTGGTAGAGAAGGTACTCAAACATTTAACTAATAAGTATAGATAAATCGACAAAAATGTGCACAAGTAAAAGTACCATATTAACTTTTCTACTTTAGTAAAAGTCAGTATTTGCTTTTAGATATATTTAAATTGCATTTTTACTTCTTGTATGATCGAGGAAAGTTTCATCCACAAAAAAGACAGACCATGAGCAGTGGAGAAGATATGTGTTGTTGAGGGCTGTATCTGGTCTGACGTGTTCAAATGTGAAATCTGACCAACTATCATCGTCTGGTGCGCAGGCTCAGTGTCTGGCTTGTGTCTGCAGTCACGTTGTAGTAAGCCAGGTGGTCTTATGAGCCGTAGCACGTCAGTATAATCAGCCACGGTACTATACATGTGGTATAAGTACAAACAACATTAGTGAACCCACATCATGGAAGACCAAAAAAACTTTGGAAATTTGAAGTAAAAACAGTTTTGAGAACCACCACTCAGGTGTTTCTGGTATATTGTGTTTAATTTCCATTTTGGCCCTGAACCACTGTCTCAGTAAAATAAGTCCTATATAAAATATTTAAAACCCCATGCTTCACTCTGAGCACGATCTAAAACCAAAAAAATGATGAATAAATGAAACATTCTCCATTTTGATGTGTTCAGTGGTTGTGTAAAGTTCTTTAAATTTATAAGGCCAGCAAATTACACATTCATTGAAACTGAGTCGTGACACAAAAGCATGAAAATACAATTCACTACCTATAAGGTGCGTTCATCACATGACTTGCAGATAATGGAGAATTCAATTCAATATCATGACGCTTTTTATTCAAAACGATTGCAATTATGATGCATTTCATATTTCAGTCTTGTTATATTACATAACTGCAGCAATGGGAGACACCAAAAAAAAAGCATGTGTGCTGATTGTGTAACTGTCATGTTGAAACACACCCCTGGTGGCAGCAGTGTCTTTGGCTCGGCGTGTTTTACAGGATGACTCACGATCGTGACGGACAGGAAAATCGATATTTTGACTTTGGCCACTGTTTTTTTCTCTTAGAGGAGGAGCAGCGGTAATGGAAGAGGACTGTAAATAAGTGGAAGGTTCTTGACAAATGAATCCATTAACATTTGCCTGTGTCGCCTGGCGAGCAGATTTGCTGTTTTATGGAGCAGGAAAAAAGAGCTAGTAAATCTGAGGGCGCTGTACGGGTGAGGAGCTGAGAGCAGGCTGGGGAACACATCTCCCATGATGCAGCACTTTATCTCCTTCCCAAATGGCATCTTTATCTGCCTAAATTAAGTTTTGATTCCTTGCCACATATGGAGCTACAAATCACTTTTAATACTGATATCAAGAGCAGCAGTAAAATGTGCCCAAAGCGACGGAAAGCAGCTTTATTGTGTGGCACATACTGCCACATACACCAGCAGTCACTGTCTCTCTGTGGCTCACCGTTGTAAGAAAAATCAGCCCCCAAACCACTGCTTTGTGTGCAAATCATATTATGCCATTTGTCACCATTCGAAAATTCTCTCTATCCTGCAGCCCTGCACATGGAGCAACTGCAGCTGTCTACCTGTAACTCTGTGGATGAGGACGAAGGATACCCCTAAAGGTGACTTAATTTATAGCTGTGATTAATTTCCAATTCCATTTTCACCCTGTGATGTTTATCTTTCAAATTAGAAAGAAGCTGAGGCCAGGTTGTGTGTATGTGGGCGGCGATGGGAAGGGGGGATGGGTCGGAGTTGGGGAGTGGGTCCCACACAGAAGCTGCATTATGTTGCCTCGGCATTATCATCAGTCTGCCTGCATATCTCACTGTTTGTTTGTCTGCCTATCAATCTGTGTGACTGCCTGTCGCTCTGTCTAATTGATCAGCGGCCTGACGGGAGAGACGGAGGGCCAGTGAGCGCTCGGCTGCAATATGCGATGTCTGACATGTGCTGCGCTGAGAAACATTTGACGTAGAATTAAATGTTTGGTAAAAGGACCAAGGGTGTTAAGACATGCCGGCAGCTCTGTGAGGCTGAAGGCCGACATCCATGTGCTAACATGTACAGTAGGTCAACATGTAAGATGAACATGTTAACATGCTAACATTTGTTGCAAAAAACGTTACGTACAGCTGGGGCTAATGAGAACATGTTTTGTTAGTGTTTCGGCCATAAATTACATAAATGAACAATGTTAGATTCAGACTTAATGATGGCACTGGTGGAAAGGTCGAGGATCACAAAGGGGTAGACACACACGCCTTCTTCATCCATGTTTGTTTTTCTTCTGAAGTTACGTTTAATCACGAGTGTCTACACTCCAGTTCAGAAGGTGGCGGTAATGCGCCTAAAAGAGAGTTTGTGTGAAATTTCAAGTCTCTGGAAATCGCCACCGTGAAATCGTTTCCTATAGCAAGTGTGTGGTCTGACCTCTTAATATACAGTCTATGTGTCTGACGTTCTGGTCAAATAGTTCAGTGTGTGTGTTCTGAAGATTGTAAGATTAATAATGGGTTAAATGTGTCATTATGTCTGTGGTCTCCCACGTTTTTGAAATCTGTCAAGAGTTGAAAATCCTCTAGTGTCCAGCAGAGGAAGAAGAGGGAGAAGAAATTAGCGCGTTCACCCGGGTCTCATGTTTCCATCACTGCTGATTGGAGCCAGAGTCAATAAAAACCGTCAACTGCTGCAGAGTCATTTGACCCATTGTAGATATAGTATAAGCCAGATGCTAGTGGGTGGTAGATGGAGATTCACTCAATCACTAATGTCTTGAAGCATTCTGATACATGCCAGTAAAGGTTGGTAAGACAGAGCTTTTTAGATGTTGATCCCCTGATTGGCTCTGGACTGTACAGCTCCCCACAGCTGAAAACACAAGTCCACATTTTTACCAGTCCTTCCAATGTGACACAGAGTTTAATGCTTTTCACACATTTATTAGTTCACGAGGGTGAACGTGTGAATTTTGGGAGAAATGAAGAGGAAATTTGTTCACTCTCTGTGTTTATCTGAGTCCTTCCCATTATAGCAAACAGATAAGTGACTCAGACAGTGAGTCATGTGTAAATAAAGCATAGTTATAAAGCATGCAGAAAGGTTCAGGGGTGCGGGTGCTGTTAAGCTGCAAGCTAAAATGGGTAAGATATTTGATTTAAGTGGCAGCTCCTTGGTCCAGACGCTCCACTTCCAGCATCTCAGAAACGCCTGCCCTCTTGGGGTTGTCTTCTGCCACAGTGTCAAGTTTCCTGTGAGACTCAAACATCCATCTAGCAGCCGTCCTGTGGTAGAAATGCTTTTTGCTGTGCATGTGAGGAGCGTTATTTGCTGAAAGGGGCCTATTAACAATCTTTGGGGCGTTAACACCTCAGGATTTTTATGATAGCCTCACTCCTGATGCACTTGCAATGTCCCCTTTGAAGAAGCTTACACGGGGGAGCAAAGGATGTTTAGGATTACATGAGTGTTTTCCTCTTCTCCAGAAAAAATTGAGGACATCTTCCATCCATCTCTCCTTTATTCTCCTAACACAATTTCAAACCTTGCAGCTTTAGAGCAAACAAAAGAAGATATAGAATGAATATAAAAATATGTAAGTTGATTTGAGTTCTATGTTATTATGATGGTTTTGTACTGCAACTAATTTAAAGGAAGACGTGCCGATTCCCATATTTAAAAACTGTTAATATTAAAAAATCTGCTTTTCTGCTAAACAGAAATTTAGATTATGATTTTGTTGAGAACCTACGTTGCTGTTCCCCATTTTCAGAGTCTGCACCTCAGAGGCTGATGTAAGATGTCAGAGGAGAATGGCAAAAACTTGTTCAAGTTAACAGGCCACAAATCACTGACAACTCAGTACAACAGCAGTGTGCAGGAGGATATTTCTGAAAGCACACATCATTTAACCTTGAATTGGATGGGCTGCAGCAGCAGCAGAGGGCTATTCGCCACTTTCCACTCTAGTCAGCAAAGAACAAGAAAATGGAGCTGTATATGTGAGTCATCACCAGGACTGCTTGACTGAGGAGTGGAGGAATAAAGCGCGATGTGAGAAATCCTGGTTTGTGATGTGACCAGCTGGTGAGGATGCCATGATGTGGCCTTCGCTGTGACACTCCCTGTGTACAAATTGACACTTGCAGCAAGATGAGGTGCGAAAGGGGCGACCCAAACCAAACAGCCCCCCCACCCCCCCAACCCCCACCGCCGTGGAAGAGTTTGAGTCTAGAATAAAAGCAATTTCCTGCATAGCACACCTGTAATTGAAATGCCAGCAAGACGACAGCTGCCCATTGACATCAGCGTACATTAAAAACACGGTGATGGAGGGGAGGAGAAAATCATTTTTCTTCAATTAGATTCATATTTTAAGTTATCATGTTTCATTTTGCTTCAGAGATGGTGTCAAGCTCATATTTCACATTAATCACATCGTGTTGGGGGCATTGCCTCGACATCTGTCATGCATGTGTAATCACTCATCAGCCTTTTATCGGAATCACTGAAACAAATTTCCCCCTGCAAAGCTTCTGTGTGTGTGTTTGTGTGTGTGTGTGTGTGTGTGTGTGTTTGTGTGTGTGCGTGTGTGTGTGTGTGTGTGTGTGTGTGTGTGTGTTTGTGTGATTGTATGGCCGTTAGGGTGAACTCATTATTGATCAGACACTGTGACATGCTATTACTACTTCTAAATAACAATTAGAGTGGCTGAAAGAAGGGCGAGAGCAGGACCCAGGCAGATAATTTATGCCTTCCTGTTGCAGTGGCTGAACTAAATTAATGACAATTTATGTTTTCAAAATACACAGAGGGACCAGGAAATGGAAGCATCTGTTTACAATTTTTCAATTTCTGAGAGTACCCAACATAAGAAGAATAAGAAGAAAGAAAAAAAATGTGCTTCCCACTTCACTTCATTTGTTTTGCTGGTACAGTTTTGAGCTCATGTTTCAGAAAAGAGATGGTAAAGATTCCACCAAGGAGACTTTTGCCCTTTCAACTTCAATGAAATGTATGAATTTATTCAAATAACTCAAATAACTCAAAGAATAAGGAACTTGAGAGACACAGATTTTTTTGTGTATATATGCCTTAGAATATAGATTTATCTCCCTTCTTCTTCGAGTTCAACTCGTCAAGTCAAAGTTTATTTCTAGATCATGTACTGAAGAGGCTGAAAATACAAAGAGCAAACAGGGTATAAATCTAAAATACAAAAAGCAATGACATTTTTTGTGTTTGAGTGTTAAGCTCTTCATATACAGTCTATGGTGTTAAGATATTGCACAATGTACTAGAAACCAAATCAAGGTCTCAAACTCAACTTGAATTAAAGACCAGTGAGAAGAAGTAGGAATTCAGATGACCCCTCAGGTTTACATAGTGTACTAGAGTAATTTTACATTGTGGTAGTGGTACTTTAACTTTAGAATAAGTGAGTAAGTCAATTTTATTCATTGAGCACCTTTTAAAACCAAAGTTACAAAGTGCTGTACAAACATGAAATTACAGAATAAACACAAACAATCTTGCAAGATATTTTTATTTTACCAATGTTCCGTAAAGGTTCAGTGTGTAGAATTTAGTGACATCTAGTGGTGACGTTGCATGTTGCAGCTGAACACCCCTCACCTCACCCTCTCCTTCCAAACATGAAGAGAACCTGTGGCAGCTTCAGTCCTCATTAAAACTCAAAAGATGTTTAGTTTGTCCAGCCCGGGCTACTGTAAAAAACATGGTGGCCTCTGTAGAGAGGACCTGCTCCAGATGTAAATATAAAGTATTTAAATATAAAGAGCTCATTTAAGGGTAAAGACAATTTAGGTGATCACACACTAGTGAAAACATCACAGGTATTTATTTTATTTTATTTATATTCAATTTATGCCAATAGATCCCTTCGAAGAACGAACCCTGCGATAAATACATCTATTCAACATATTTTGTATAGATGCATTTTTCTATTTATGGATTCATATAGAATACAGAGACTTAATCAACTAGGTGACTGCAGAATCCTCCCTGGAGCATCAGGGATTGTCACATTCGGTTGACTTCCCAATTATCATGGAAGTAATAAAACTCCATCCATTCCTCGCTGCTGTCCGGGCCAGGTTTTGATACAGAGCCGCCACTTGCCGGAGCACTTGGATTGGCTGAAGGAGAAAGGTAGCCCGCAGAGACTGCTCCTTCCTCCTCCTGCTCAGTCCTGTCAGTGGAGCGCAGACGGCGCACACACACATGTTCCTCTCACACACTCCCACACACTCCTGCACGCGTGAAAGGTGCCACAGAGGGGGACTCACCGGAGGACTTTGGCTTTAGTGTGTGCGGGACTGACCGGAGCATGAATTTGCCATTAATAAGACATCGATCCACACTTCTCCACAGACCAAGTGCAGCTTCCAGGGGGAGAGCGGACGGCGGCAGGTTTTAATGCAACATCTTCCTCACACGGAGGGCGATGCACCCGCCTCTTGATCCGTAGTAAACTGTCACACTTCGTATGTGCGCAAGAAAACACAGCGCTGGATCCATTTTTACGCAGAGCTGCTTTCTTGTTTGTTGCGCCGGGGTGAATATTTGGCTGCGGCGCGCAACGACGACGCGTGTTTGAGCGCATTTTCCCAGTGAGACGGACTTACTGGCTCTGAGCGGAGTTTGACTCCTCGTCATGAGGTGCGGCGGCGGCGGCAGCGCACAGACTCACAAACACGGAGGAAAAGTGCCAAGATCCTCACCTGAGATGCGGACCGTGTCCTGGCTTTTGCTGCTTCTCCTTGTGGATCTCACAGTGGCTCAAGGTAAACGCACTTTCTTGACCCGTGAACTTGGAATCGTGTACTCTCTTAAAAAAAGTTGTGTAAAGTCCTGTAAGCTTCAGCAGGGGGTTGGTGCGCATCAGGAGGAACCACCTGAGCAGAGTTTAGTCACACACGTATCAGAGAAATTGTCTTTCCAACCATTTTGGTCACAGGCTTTCATAAAGATTAGAGGATAAATCCAGCCTTGAGTCTGCAATGCTTCAAAACAAGTGGGCCTACTACAGGCTAATACACCCTCACAGTCAAATAATATAAATCCAGAGTGCAAATAAAAGGTTCCCTGAAAAAAAAAACACGTTTATCATATTTAAATTCATTAACAAGAGTTGAAAAAACGTGGCCACTGTTTCATTTCATTTCAAAAGAAATTCAATACTTGTGTAAAAGCACAACAAGCATTTTGTAAACAGAAGCAGTCAGACTATTGTATCTGTTTCTCCAAGGAAACAAAGTGCTGCTCTATACAGAGCTTCTCACATCCAAATAAAATGTGTGTTTTATAACCCACTTGATTCTAACCTCAAACACTGTTGTGAAACTGAAATCATGGGGAACAAGCTGCAGGATATAATATGTACGTAATTATCATTATTTACTAAATTAAATGTAAGTTCAGATTCTCGGCCACTTTTTAACTGTAATTCCAAAAGGAGGTCACAGGATGAGAGGCTGAACTTTCATTCACTCAGCTCTTCAGTTCCCATTGTGAAACAATAAAACAGTTATTCAGCATTGCTCTGTTTTGAAATGACGTATAAATAACCAGTATAACTCCACAAATGTGATTTGCTTTGTTTGGGAATAAGCGCCCCCTCCTCTGATATCAGATTCAAGCTACATGTAAGCTGTCATGGTCCTGACCTTTGCTCTGAGAAGCCGTCTTTATCAGGACTGAATAACATGTCTGAAATATGAAGCGGTGAAACACAGGAATTATCCATTTTTGTTTTCAACACGGCACTTCTCATTTAAACGACTTTAAATTTGTCAGCGTCAGTCAGTGAGCACATTTTAAACCCTCGGTGCGTCCTCAGCCTTTTTCCTCAGTCGTGTGTTGAAAGATATTTTCTGTGAACCCCACAGTTGCCGTCAGTTATGGAAAGCGCAGAGATAATGCCACGGCACCTGAAGCCATTCACTTAATCTGCTCTCTCCTGAGTGGGATTGTCTGTCAAACAAAGGCAGCTAGGAGGAACCCATGTGTGTGAGGGGTGTATGCGCATTATGATGTGTTTGTGCATGTGTCTCAGATGCCAAGTGTGTGTATGTGCTGCTGGAGTCAAACGTAGGTGGTCTCTGCACTGCTCTTTCTGGAATGAGCTGTGGCTGAATAACATGTGGAGATGGGTGTGGGGGGATTGAGGAGATTTTTGGGGGCTGCAGATGACAGACTTCTACAAGGAAACACCTTAGGTAGAGGTTTTCTCTGTGGCCTAATATGTTTTTTTTCTTTTTTAAGGCTAAGGCTTTGCTGCTCATGCAAGAGCAACACGCGCTCAAATTTGCGGTCCGAGCACATAGCCGAGACAGGGATGAGGGTCTGCGAGCAACCTTATCTAGCCGCCCCAGACCTCCATCTCTCTCCTACATAGTTAATGAGCAAAAAAAGCAATGGGAGAGGAAGAGTGTGGGGGGGAGAAACAGCACAGGTCCGGTTTCTGAAGGGAAGGGTGAGATGACATAATACCCATTCCTAAACCCCAGAGAGCCCTGTGTCATTGACTGGATGGGAATACGAACAAGGTCCTCCTCTGTCCATTAAGAGGTCGATACAGCAGGAGAACATTGTTTGAGACTAATTAATGGGCCCTCGCTATTTTTGGGCTCCGATGAGCTCCACACGTTTTCCAAATCGCCGGAGAGTCACTTCTTCAGTGTAAAACTACTGGTGATTACAGTGGCTCGCTTACCCCGGGGCGCTCCTCACCACGTCATCCCCCCTTTTCCCTGCGTATTTGAAACGTATTTTCCGTACATATCATGTGGCTGCTGCTTATTTTTACCTTCTGACTTTGCCCTAAGAGGAGGTGCACTCATCACACACACACACACACACACACAGGAGAGTGAGCACTGGGGAAATGAGAGCGCTCATTAACCTGTTGAACTCTTGACAAAGGAGACAGGTTGAGACAGATATAAGCTGGGAGCTGCCAGAGAGGTAGCCGAGAGCTCTGTGACAGTAGCCTGATTGGAAACCCCCGGTGCGAGAACAGATGAACTTCTGTACTTCACAGCACAGAGGCAGAGCTGTAACGTTTCTGTGCAGTGTCCGTGTCATATGTACATGTTGTTTTTTTAAAAGGTGTCGAGTTGTGATGGGAGTGCCTCCCTATTAAAGACAGGATCATATGTGGAAACAAACTGTAAGAGATGTTTGCAGCATGTTTGTCTCCTGCTGGGGGAAGTAAGATTGTAAAAAAACAGGCTTCTCTTCTAATTGGTGGATCTGAAATATTAGGATTTATTTTATCCATTAAACAGACTGACCATGCAGCTACACTTTCTTTTATTGATTTCACATATTAAATGTGCCTCCGAGGTGAGATGGGCTCAAGGAGGATTTCCAAACCACCGCAGCAAATGAAGCATTGCAGTTTTAGGAAAATCATGACCTCTGCCCAGGAGGATATGTATTCTCTGCTGTTTTATTTATTGGTTTCTTTGGGAGAAAGATTTTACAAAAACTAATGGACAGATTACTCTGAAAGTGGTTTGAGGAAAGTGGTATGGGTCAGGGAAGAACCCATTAAATTTTGGTGCGGATGGAGCGCAGGGGGTGGATCAAGGAATTTGATATTTTTGTGAACATTGTGAGATGTGGTGTTTTTCACCATTTTCCTTGATTTCTCAGGGAATAATTCATGGGCCTTGAGAGCAAAAAACAGCCACATTTACAAAAACTGCTTTTACGACGATATTCTAGTGATGAATGAAGTATACTAAAAGGTGTATTCACTATTTCCCTCATAAATGTGGTGGAGTAAAAATAGAAAGTAGCATAAAAGAAGAAGCTTGAGTAAAGTAGAAGTATCTCTAATGTGTAGGCTGCTTAAGTACCAAGGATTTTTTTTTTTTAGTTTTTTTTAATACAAGTAAATTATTTAAGATGAGTTTTAATAACAAGTAAAAAAAAGAGTTAGGTATACAATTATCATTTTTTTAAATAAGCAACACATTCTAACAGTGTTAGAATTTACAGTGTGATATCTACGAGGGTGTAATGTGTGGTTCAGCTTGATTGAATTTAAGTGGACGGTTGGTTCTTGGCAGACGCATGTGCTGTGAGTGCTAGTTCAAGATGTTGAATGTATGAAGACGGGAGGAGGAAGTTGTTCTTTCATCGATCCCTTATTTCTTTTCACGGCCGCACGTTACACACGTTAACACTGACGTTTTCATAGTGTATCTTCGTGTCAGGCAGCGGACTTCATTCATAAAGCTCAGCCCATGGGTGCTGGCCTTCCTGGGATAAGTTCAGCTTTTCCACAATGCTGCTTTTCTTTTCTCCCTCTTCCTTTTCTTACTCTTACACCATGTTCCCGTCTCTCCACTTTCTGATGATGTGTCCTCTGAGGCCTGTTTATGGAGGGAAAAGTTGAAGCCTCTTTTAATATATATTTATATGGTTTCTGAAATGTTGTGACTCAGCGCACAGTAAGACGTTGTGCGTGCAACACTCTCTCTCAGACCGATCTGAGCGCTGCCTTAACAGTGCAGGTAAATGCCAATGTTATTTCTATCGTTATTATTCTAACAGGCTTCCATGTGGCCTGACAACTGGCTCCTTTGGGGCCACTAATTTCACAGCCACTGCGGTCATTCTATAAACAGGGCCTGTACGCACAATGAGCGCATTGTGTTGAAGGAGCAGTAGTTGGGAATTACCTCCTATGATAGCCTTTGGCCAGTGCCAGCAGTACAACACCCCTTAAAGTCAGGCAATTTGATGTAATTGAAGGAAATTAAGATTCGGTAACACACTCGCCCATGTGCAGGTGAAGAAAGAGGGCAAAGCAAACAGTCTGTACAGTATGGTCCGACTCTGCTTAGGGGGAGCAGAGGTGCATGCTGGGTGCTAGCTGAGCCGCAGACGTGGTGGTGAGTGATAATTACTGTGAAAAAGTGGCTGCTGAGTTTGCGTCCCTGCTCCGCATGATGTCGTGCACTATTGTTATTGAAAAGTTAAATATAAACACTGTGGCTATTTCCGGGGCTGGGAAACAGTTCGTGAGGATCATCTGGAAGCAAATATTGTTACTGTCATCGAAACCAGGATTTTAGGTGTGACTGAAGTTGTGAGTCCAAATTCCTGTAGTGCAACTACATGTTTCTTTTTTGATTTACAAGTTCTATTTATTAAAAATCGGTCTCACTTTTCTCTCTTTGTTCTCCCTGATGGATACATTCTAAATTACTCTGTTATATCTGAGGCTCATTTAATGCCTCAGTCAATGTTATTATATTTAATATAACCATCCCCCAGAATGCATCGTGTTTAATTTGTGTATTTAATGACAGTGTAAACGTCTCTGCAGGCTTTTTAAAACTCCCAAATTCACAGTCACAATTCTTCTGTGTGTCTTAGACAAAATTACAGGTCCCCAATAGTGAAGCCAAGTCATCTTGATATCCCCTCGGTGGTTGATTGTCACATAGGTCTTATGGCTTCATTTTTGCACAACAAGAGGAAGTGGCGATGAGTCGTCCATCTTTATATAAAGTGTACAGTATGTCTCTAACCAGCATAGTGGAACGGTGACTGTTCCAGCAATGTAAAGTTTTTGTTGGTGGTTTCGTTGTCATTTTTATGTGTTGCTCTTGTACTGCAAACGTTTCAAAGTAATTAAACTTGAGGGGAATGTAATGATGATTCCAGATCCCTGTGCGCTATAATCTCCCGCCCTCCCAGAGCAGAAGAGGAATGATGGTAAGAGTGAGAAGAGGGTGATAGCAAGGACACAAGAGAAGCAAATGGGACAGAAAGATTAGTGGTGAGAGGTAGAAGAGAAGGAGTGAAGGAGAGAGAGAGAGAGGGATGAAAGCAAGATATGGAGAGGGACAGCGATGGACAGGGGAGGGACGGAGAGTGTGTCATTAATCACCCTGTGTGACACGCTCAACTACAGGGGAGCTTCACAGTGCAACATTCACTTCTATTAGCAGTCCATTAGCAGAGCCCGGCACAAGTAGCAACACTTGACAGGCAGGCCTGTGCCAGAATGTCTGACCTGTGTGTCTGCACACAACGTCTGCTGCACCCTGTAGATAGTGTGTGTGTGTGTGAAGGCTTGCTTATGATTTTTGTGAGAGCAGGGTGAGTCAAAGTGCAGCAGGGGATTCATTTACTATATTACATTGTCAGGATTTGAGCTTTTTAGGCCGTAGACAGCAAATGAAAATGATTGCATAAAAAAAGTCCCACTTAGAAGTACGCAACCGGAGGAGATGGGACATAATGACTGTGAGGGTGATGATAGTGGTGGTGACCTGATTTCCTACCTGCGATATCCCCCTCCACCAGAAAATGGCTCTTCAGAGTTGAGGCGGCTGATGCATTAGAGGTGCAGTCATTTGTCATTCAAAAGGCTTGTTGGCCTCTTACTCGCCCCAAGAGCCCTGTGATTACGGGATCCCAGCCAGAGGAGGGGGACGGGGGGTGTGGACCACTGTCCCTGCTCTTGATCTACAGTTCATTTATGATTAGAGATCAGAGCCGGAAAAATTTGGATGAGTGGGTGGGTGGGTGGTGGCGGTGGTCAGGGGGCACACTAGAGAGGAGGACAGAGCCAATGGGGGAGAGAGAGAAGTGATTACAAGTTAAGTGGCCCTTCTCATGCCATTATAAGCAGCAGGGCTGACAGAGCACATCATGAGTGAGTATAAGTACATACTCCACTCCTGCCCTTTAATTTGGCACCATGCCCCCCCCCCCCCCCCCCCCCCCCCCCCCCCCGGTGCGTAACCGCTAATGTCTTTCTGCATTTTTGTGTTCCTAACATGTCAATCACTCATGGACAGGTCATTACAAACACAGGTAAAGAAGAATAACTAAAAGATATTTTATTGCTATTTTGCATTCTTGATTATGTACAATTTGGTGCACCTTGATTGAATTTGAAGGGACTATTGTGGTGGAGGTTTTCTCTCTTCCGAGTGTTATTCTAGTTTAGTAATAAAGTCCACATTTCTTATCTGCTTTTTTTCTCGTTCGTTCTATAATTGTGACAAACATCAGCATTTTTCCCCCATACTTTAGCTCATCCGTGGACACAGCAAAACACGAACGTCCTGTACTGTTGCCATACATGCTATTCTACCTAGTAAAGAGGATTAGGGTGCAAAATAGACAGAGTTAGGGATTTGAGACGCTGCTGCAGTGCTGCTACTCTTATGCATGCACACAGACACTATAAAAAGCTCAAAGTGCTGATGAGCGGTAAAAGGCAGAGTCGGTGGGAATGCTGTTATTTCCCCAATGTCCTCTAACTGTGTTCCCTGCAGTCTCAGTTCCCCCCAGCCCAGCGTGGAGCACGGAGCAGCCTTGGTAACATGGCAAGCGCAGACCTAATATGGCACAGCGAGTTCAGAGAAGCTCCGACGGTGCACTGAAAATTTAGGACACACATGTCATGCATGCAGTCTGAAGGTGTGAGATGATCCCGGCTTAACTCTGCTGTTGGATTTCAATTGGACTAAGTAGAAGCTCTCGTCAAAGTTGGGGAAAACCATCCTTTTAAAATGGACGGTTGGTCCTAAACTACACCTCATAATTTACAATATATACAAAGTTTCCAAGTGCACTGTTTACAAAGAATTTAAATTGCTATAGATCAAACATTTGAACCACGTCCTGTTTCGTGCCCACAGCCAATGTTGTAAACACACTTGAGAACAATTTTACTGTTGTGGACGTTTGCATGCAACGGTAAAAATGTAGGAAAAAAAGTGTAGCTTCAGTGATCCTGTCGACTTTCCAATAATTAACTGAAACTGAGCTAATCTCAACGGCACAATAATAATAATAATAATAATAAATTCTATTATTGGTACATAAATCATTCACATTCACACAAATGAGGTATAAGAAGAAGTAAAAAGACCATAAACATTCTGTTCCTTTTAAATTAGGACATTATAGTTTTAGTAGATGATTGGATCATTCAGAGACTCAGTTTTGAGAGTTCAGAAAAACAGTCCAGAATACAAATATCATCATTGCAGCGTTCTTTTTCAATCCTCTGCTCTGTCGCCACCGGGACACCTTTTGATGTTAAAGCCAGGCTATATGTCCAGGTCTGATGAGAAAGGCCGACATACCACTGAGGCGGTAATGAGTGAGATGATATCAGAGGTGACTCACAACACCTGAGTCACACGCGCAGCGCGGAGGTTTTGGCAATCACCTGAATTTTCATGCCTCCATGGAAATCAAGCGCACGCTCTCCAGAATGGAAATACAGCTGCTGTCTTCCCCTCTGTTCTGACTCTGATTGACAAAGCTAAACCCTTAATCCTGGCTTTGCCCTGTCTTGTGCTCAGAGCCGGAGCTCCACTAGTGGAATGGGACTAAAGCAAATCTATGAATACCCTCCTGAAGAATAGGAACAATATTCATCTGTAATAAGTCATTTTCCGAGCTGCCGTCTATTTCGCTAAGCCCTCGAGTGGATACAGCCGCACATTTCATATACCTGCAGACTGACGCGTTTGCTTCATTTTGCCGTTGAGTGTGTCACATCTCTGCATTGTGAAGAAGGGTGGTGGTTTCCAGACGCTGCACTAATGTCTGGTTGGGAAGGGTTGTGGTCTATGTATGTCAGCAGAACAGAGAGGGAGAGGGGGGGGGGGCACAGGTCCTGGCTGAAACATGAGAGCAGGAGACCCACGCTCCCCATTTCCTGTCTCCACTTTATCAGCATCTTGCTCTCTGTTATTTCTGTGCTCTTAAAGCATCCAGCGAAAGGCTTGCAACAGATAAATGTTTGTTCCTCCTTGTACTTTATGGGGCTCAAATGAGGGACTTTATCCGCCCGCCACCCCCTCCTCCGTCATTCCTTTTTTCTTCCTCCATTCCTGTGTCTGCTTTGAGATGCCACAAGAGAAGTTATAGCCTCTGGTTTACATTACAGTTCCTTAAAGATGGGCTCGGGAAGCCTAAAAGGACAATGCTTGTACTTGTTCTTCAAAAGGAATAAATGTTGTTATACCAGACTGTAGGGAAAGGGCAAGAGAGACGTTGGGTTTGTTCAGTTACAGCACATTTGTGTTTATTTTGCGAGAAATAATTACTTGCACCAACACAGCCATTCATTAAGATCTGAGGGACGAGAAGTCATATTCGTTTTGAAAGGAAAGTCATTGTTGCATTCCTGACATTTCACACTCTTTCTGCTCTTATCACCTCGTATAATATTTTCATTCTGACTCACATAATTCAGCGCACTTCGGTTTTCTTTGCTCTCTGTACGACCATGATGTTGTGTAGGTGTGAGTCTTTTGTTTGTGTTGTCTGTGCCTGTGTGTGTTTGTTCAACAATAACCAAGTCTCTTTCAGATAAATCTATGCGAAAACCAGACCAGTCATCCCCAGGAAATCAATCTTTCTCATAATTCCCTTCATTTTTCTTCCATCTGTTATCTACCGAGCTGCCAGACTTTTAAACAGAGCAGACCATTACCAGAGGGCAGAATTAAATGTGTGTCAGAATGCCAGCCTGTAAAGTTGTTGTTTTTACTGAGTTAAATGAGGTGCTAAATTAAAGCTTCACAATTGGTATGTGCTGTTGTATGATTAACCCCCTTCTCATCCAACCCTCCATGTACCCCTGCTGACACGAGCAGGGAAGAGTCAAAATGAGTGTAAGAGTTACGCTGCGCTACTGAAATCACGCTTGACTGTCGCAGGCATGGAAAAAATGGGTGTTTTCGACATCTTTTTGTGTAATTACACCGAACAAGTCTCAGCAAACACTGTGGAATTCATGACCAGCGTTGTGGAAAACGTCCTGTTAACCACCCAACCCCACCGCCGCCCCGCCACCACCGCTACGATACCTCCCAACACCCCTCAACCCAAACACCCACACTGGATGACCTCTTTTCTTCATTTGGGGCTTTGTTACTGTGAGTCCAGTAATAGTTTGCAACTCGAGATTGCTGGTGGGTGTTAGCACTTTCCTGTGTTTGCACAGCGTGTGTTTGTGAGCGTGGATTTGTGTGTGTGTGTGTGTGTGTGTGTGTGTCTGTGTGTGTGTGTGTGTGTGTTTTTGCCATATCTCCACGATCAGTCCCTGGTGACCTAAAGTACTGGCAGACTGTGTTTAACTGGGGCAAACTCAATGGGTCTAATTTAAATGGGGCCCAGACAGAAGCCCCACAGTGAAGAGTTACTTTATGACTCCTTGCATGTAAAGCACACTGTTGAAGCTGCTACGATTTGTCTGCTTTTTCTTCATCCCCTCCTCCTCCTCCTCCTCCTTCTTCTTCTTGTTCTCCTTCTGCTTCTTTTTCCCCTTCGTCCACTTTTCCCTCTTGAAAATCTCCCAAATTAGAGGGTTCCACGCCGAAGCTAAGTGTCTGTGTTGTCTTTGATTTGTATGCATTCTTCATTTAATGAATACTGCAGAGATGAGGTTGATAATGGCAGAAAGCAGCCTGCGCCGCTCTGAAAGTTCACCGCTTTAAATGTCAGAATTATTAATGAGCTCAGAGTGTCAGTCCCGAGCTTGTCCGACATCATGTTCTATAAAGGATTGAGGAAGAAAAAAAAAATTCAAGTGCAGCTGCCCTCGCCTTCACAATATTTCTGTCTGCATGTGTGTCTTCGTTGGCTGAAAGCGTTGCATTAGGAGAGATGTATACTGCAATGAATGCAAATCCTCCAAGTCGTGTCAGGGATTGGCAGTTGACGGGAGCCTCCAGCTGTGCGTTTGCCCCTTTCAAGGAGTTAACCAAACAGTAGGCAGAAGGTGAATAATGGATGTTGTTGTGATGATTGCTCTGAGATGCAGAAAGAGGGAGAAAAAATGCAGGAGTTCTTCCTAAACCAGGTCAAATGTCTGAATTGGCC
The DNA here is from genome assembly GCF_024713975.1 of Paralichthys olivaceus. Lineage (NCBI taxonomy): Eukaryota > Metazoa > Chordata > Actinopteri > Pleuronectiformes > Paralichthyidae > Paralichthys > Paralichthys olivaceus. Next base: position 12,026,454 of record NC_091110.1, read on the forward strand.
CTATTTTGTATACAGAGGAGCGTTCTTGCTCCAAATTCCTACAGTAAACACACAAGTCTTGTTTGCTGTTTAACCTCCCCAGGCTCCCAATCTGTTCAGGCATAGAACCCGCAATACTGGTACAGACACTTACTGCAGCATGTATGCCAATACCCGACCTCACTGTGCTGCCTACAGATTAGAACATGCCCTCAGCAGTACCAAAACAGGAAGGATCAATTTCTGCATTTTCCAAATATCGTTTCAAGCGTATGGAATCATTTTTATGACTTGCCAGGAGTAATATGGATGTTGATGAATGATTAGTATTTCTGTAGACATATTCTTTTCATTAGTTTTATTAAGAATCATTTGGGTTGGTGCTGACATAGCCAACTGCTGGAGGATTTTGCCCCCCAAGTCAAGTTGACGGAGAAATTCAATCTGTTTGGAAAAAGTGACCATGCTCAGTAAGATGATGGACTAGTTTCCCTAATTCCAGACCTCAGTAAACTATGACCCCATACAGTACACCAGCTGCACATGGCGTCAGCACGCTCGCTGTAAGCCGATATGCCATAATGGCTTGCTGCAGATATGCCGGACCATGTGCAGCGGAAACCGATAATTCAGTGGTGACACACCATGCATAGGGGTTCCCATGGTTTTTAGTCTGACGTGAGGTAAACCGATCTGTCAGGTAAAAGCTGACGAGGAGGGGGGTGTGATGCGGAGGGTTAGGCCAACACAGGGTAACCTCTGCTGCATAAAGGAAGGAGCAGTGCACTGGTAAATCATACCTCCTGATGAGTTTCCTTCAGTAGCTGCTTGTTTAAAATCCGACTGCACGCATTCCTCGCGCCTCTCATTTAGAAAGCTGCCCGTTACTAAATCACGGTATTTTGGTTTTTACAAGTCTGCAAAGACTTCCCGAGCTTTTCCGCTCACCGCTGTATTTTTTTTGTTATCGCTGTTTTACCAGGCCAAATGTTTTATTTAGCAGCCTGCTCCCTGCACAAGACCTGTACCAACAAAAGCAGTGATACCGGCCAAAAGAAGAGGCTGAGACAAGGAATAGAAATGAGACGGAGATAGTGGAGCCACTCCTAAGCTGCGTGGCTTTTACCCACAGGATGAACAAACTGAGAGCATCCACATTCGAGACACATTAACCCACAGCTATTCTGGGCTGCTTTGTGTGGCTTTTTGTTCATGGAAAAGAGGCAGGAATCTGGTAAACAAATACAACAATGTTGAACACACCAATGTGTTGTAAGGATTGGGCAGCTTTGAGCGTTACCGGCTGCAATGCGTATTTCATCCCTCTGCAATTTTTGTGAAATTTGGCGGTTTAATCCGAACCTTATTGTCTTGCAGCTCTTGTGAAACGCCAGATACCAGCACAACCTGGTTTCGGTTTTGCTGTCCATTTTTTCTCGTTGGCATGTTGATTCCACATTGATTGAATTTGAGGGCGAGGCCATGAGAAAGTCGACTTGGAATATTTACACTGTAGCTTCCATTTTCGCCGTAGTTTGTTTTAATAAGAACTTGACAGAATGCAGTGTATGCTGTCTGAGGAATTTCAGTGGGGCAGTGTCAGATCCAGGGAGCATCAGCGGTCACTCCTTTGACACGCTGTTCTGTCTGAAGTCAGTGGTCGTGCAGAGTTTAGTGGATTGGTCAAAGCACTTCTGACATGCACGCGGTCGTGTAACAAGGGCCGGACATGTGGGAGGACAAAAGTGATCAACACTCTGATGGATGTGTCACAATGAGGGGATGTAGCTGTCTAACATCCATCAGTGGTAAAATGTTTTCTTGGCACAGCCTGTCACATCCAGCTTTACTCTTCATTTCTCCTTTCCCTTTGGCCCTGTTGCCCCCACTCTTAGTAGAAGCTGGGTGTCAGACAGAAAAGAAACAACCTTCTGTCAGAGCCTACACAGAGTTTTTATAAATGCTTACAAGTTTATTTGCTGCTGCGCGGCCTCAAGTTAGAGGCAGACATCTCTGTCCTTTGTATCGGGGTGGTCTCTCGGGAGCGAAGCAGACATTTTAATTCAATCAGCTGCAAACAGCAATAATCCACCCCCCCCCCAACCCCTCCTCCTAAAAACTCACTCATCTCACTTCAGTGATACAATTACGAGCAGAGCTGCACTGGCCATCTTGTTGTGATTATACGTGTTTACATGAGAGGGAGGTGTTTACTGTGGAAACTGGAGCCCCCCCTCCCGCTGCTCATTTAGCTACTGGAGAAAAAGAGCTGCTGTGAGATTTAATTTATTTATCATCATCTGGAAGAGAGTTACAATGCTGCTCTAACCACCGTTACGATTGTGCCATCCCGAGTCCAATTCCCTTGAGACGAGTGGCTCCGTCTTTAGTGTAAAAACAACTCCACATAGATGCAAGGACACATGGATGAATGTGTTTGTATGTGAGTAACAATTTAAAGCAATTACCTGAAATAGTCTCTTCTTTTTTTTACTTTGGAGAATAATCAAACTAAGTTGTGCAGAGTTTTGTGTATCTGATCCATTGTGTCAAATTGAGTTCTTTTATGCAATCCACAAAAAGTACAAGGGGTTAGTAGTTATGAGTGATTGCATCCACAATCTGTCTCTTAAACTGCACAAGACTTTTAAAAAGGACAAATCGAATCATTTGTTTTCCATTTCATATTTTTAAGTACCCGTCTACCACTGGCCTTGTACCGTTCCATTACCGCAGCATTCAGGTGATAACGGAGCCTCACTGGTCTTACTGATGGTCACGTTGCTTTTTTCAGGCCCCAGCACTCTGCTTTATTGGTGTAGCATTACGTGCATCGTTTCGACCATTGTTTACTCCACAACATGTCACTTGTTATCTTCCGCAGCAAATGGCCACGTCTTTACCAATTTTGTCTGGCTTTTGTCTCCTTCCTTCTGTTTTTTTCCTCTCCGCTGGATGAGCAGCCATTTAGCGCAAGGGTCAGGGTTGTAATTGACAACCACCACTAAACAAATCTGCTCGACTCGGCGGTAGACCGACCCCCACCCCCCCCACCCCGCCACTCTAATCTAACTAATGCACCCATGTGTGTGCCGGAAAGTGAATTAAGCATAGAAAACTCAATACCTGATCCATCTGACAGAGCTGCCTGTGTGCACATTAGCAGTTTCTCTGCAGCCTCTGTAATTGTATTACACAAGTTGGCCGCTCTAACGATCAGGGCCTTACACACACTTACACACTTCTGCACACTCTCCCTGTTGTCGTTAATCGCTGCCTTCGCTGGCCCCGGAGGCGTGTGGCAGGCCAAGAACAGAGCGATGGAGGAGGATGATGATGAGGCGAGGAGTTCAGCTCTCCCTTAAGGCTGACATGAAATAATGTCATAGTGTCTGTCTCTCTCTTTCTCTCTGTGTGTATGCGTGTGTGTTCTGAAACTGGTGTTTTGCATTGCATCTTCTGTTGTCGTTCTGTCAGTATCTGCCTCTCTGCCTTCTAATCAGTGCCTTTCTGGGCACTCCTGCTGTGTGGCCCTGTTTCTGTTTCTGCTTTATCCCGCATCCCCACTGCCTACGATCTGCAGTGCTGTCAGTAGTGGAACCATGGTGTGATACGACAAGGTTTCACTCTCCCGTCCGTCCTGCCCACTAATATCCCTTGACCTATGCTGACGTATGCAAGGTTAGGAAAGTAAATCTCTGTGAAGGATCTCCAGTAGATAAGGGGTGATGCAGATGTAATCAGGGGATGGAGATGTAATGAACAATAAAATTTTATCACGTGGATGTAGTAAACACTGTTCGGACTATTTTTCCTCCTTAAAGACTTTACTGAACTTTATCAGACGGCACGGAGGAGGGGAGGAAGACAGGGGAGGAGAACAAAAGGGCCGAGAGAGGGTGATTAAAGGGGTTGTTGTGTTGATTTGCCGTGTGTTGCCATGCAAGCAACCATTTGCTCCGGCCTCACTAATGGAGACTTCAGTTTGAATCCAGGGAGAAGCTCTTTAAAATTTTATCCCTTCTAACAGGCTGATTTATAATGATGAGCCCCAGACTCTCTCTGGCACAGCAGGACATCACAAAGAATCCAGGGAAGCGAGGGAACTATATATAGCGAGACCAGGAGGGGACTTGCTTCAGGCAAGGGGGACTGCAGCAGATAGATGGTGAAAGATGACCTCGCCACATGCATAGATGCACTGTGTTGTCCGACAGACCTTTGTGACCTTTATGTAACCACTAAGGTCACGCTTCCCCCAACATTCCCAGCTCACAGGTTCCAGAGATATCCTACCTGCCAGATGACACCCCATGATCCTTTGCCTGAGAAGACGTCAAGTTTGTGTGCATGGGTAAAAGAAAAATCCCTTGGGGAGAACTTGTCAGAGAGCAGGTCATCAGATATGTCTGTCCGTGCGTGCGTGCGTGCGTGCGTGCGTGCGTGCGTGCGTGCGTGCGTGCGTGTGTGTGTGTGGTGCAGGGGAGGGACAGAGAAGAGCTGGGATGGGCAGCTTTATCATGCTTATCTGTAAGGTCACTCCGTCATTGTCGGGCTGCACTTTACAGAGCCTCCCTGTGGTGACCGCAAGGCAAACTGATCTTGGTGAGACAGACGAGGTAGAGGGGTCGAAAGACATTAAGTATACGCTTCGCTATAGTTTTGTTATAATCCGTTCAGTTGTTTTTGCGTAATCTTGCTTGAAAACAAAAAAACCTACCAAACTTCTCGCCGGATGTAAAATGCACCTGTAACTCATCTGTGGATTTTCATTTTAATCTTTATATCAGTGTGCATCCACATATCTGCAAATTAAACAAGAAAAAGGCTGTCCTTTGTCTTGTTTTGCCCTTTTTTTCACAATAAATGAAAAAGTAGTGTAGTGGAACTCCACGTAATGGGTGGAAATAACGAAATGGAAAAAATAAATTGGGGAAATGTGTCAAAAATACATGCGTGAGCTTAAGAAGAGTTACTTTAGCTTTAGTAGCGCAGTTATCAGTGCAGTGTAAGTGTTGGAGCTTGTTCTCATTGGTCTACTGCACGAGCCAAATCTCTGAGCGACACTAATCCTACTGGTTCTGCTGGTTTTCCCTCCTCCCTCCTCCTCCCATCATCTCTCAGCAGGTATTCCCCCACTGCCAAAGGTCCTTCTCACACACACACACACACACACACACACACACACACACACACACACACACACACACACTCTTTCTTCTCACATTCATCCCTCCTCTCCTCCTCAACCCCTCTCTCCTCTCCAGCACTGTTTGTTCACCCTTGTTGTCTCAGTGACATTAGCCACAGTAATCCAATTGAAAGTTCCTACGACCCAGAGCCGGGTTCTGTGGGGTTGAGGCGTTTCCATGGGGATTGCATGGATTCCTAATTAAGCTCATTAAAGCTCGTTATTAAAGCTCGTTAAGTCTCATCCTGACACGGTGGCGTGGCTCCTGGTGTCTAACTTTACTAATTCATACACTAACACCCCCATACACATGTGCACACACACACTTCCATATAATGTGCTTTGGTTGGGTGTAATTAAAGCTCCCAATAAGCCTTGAGGTTTTCCTGACTTCTTGGTTTGGAAAGATTTGTGTACAATATCATTTACATACCTAAACACAATCACTCGCTCTCGTGCACAGGTTAGGGCGAGTGGGAATTTGAGAAAATCCAGCTCCATTAAAATGTACAACACTTCATTCAAGAATGATGTTTGAGCCATGGGACGTGTGTATTTCTGTAAAATTGAAATTTAGGGAGGGCGGTATGGAAGTGCAGCAGTTGCCTGGCAATAAGACGTTTAAATTCTGGTTCACCCTGGGCCTTTTCTTAAGAAGTTTGCATGATCTCCCTGTGGCTGTTCAGGTTTTCTCCAGATACTTCAGCTTCCTCCAACAGTCTTAAGTGGTGCAGATTTGGTTTAGGTTAATTGGAGACTCTAAATTGACAGTAGACGTGAGAGTGAATGTTTTTTGGGTCTCTGTGTGTCAGTTCTGGGATATGCTGGCCGTACCTGTCCATGGTTTACCTTACCTCTCACCCATCGTCAGCTGGGATTTGCTCCATCATTAAAGAAATAGCGATATAGAAGATGGATGGATAGAAATTTAGGGAATGAGTAACACTCACTTTGTTTTCAGTCACACTGAATCATACTACTGTGTGCCCCTTAACCTTACTGAGTTCATGCATCATTTACAAATCTTTGGCTGCACAGGAGGAACAGTAAAGCATGAGGTTTTTGGGGTCTTCAGTGGAATGAATGGAACAGCGAGTGTGTGTGTGTGTAAAGAGAGGGAGAGAGAAAGAGAGTCTCCCCTCACAACCTGAATCAGCCCTTTGATGCTGACGGGCCTTGACATCAACAATGTGGCCTTTCACAGCCCTCACCCACCTCTGAGGAGCTTAGAACACACACTTATACAGTGTCTCTCTCTCTCTGTGTAGTCTTCACAGTTTATTTTACTGTAGTGTTTTTGTGCCCATTCACAAAAAAAAGGGGCACTTAAGCTGGGAAGAGAAAAGAGACTGTAAAAGGAAGAGGAGGGAGTCGTCACATGCATTGAGTGGAAAAAAAAAACCGAGTCCATCAGATTCGGTGAGAGATGTTCATTCGGCTTTTTCCCAGCAGAGCAAATGAAGCTCAGCAATCCTGTTAAGTCGTCTGCAGAAAATTACATTGTAAACACCAGAGAAATGAAAGGATATTTAGCAGAGTATAGAGGAGATTTGAGTGGGCCGGGGCCTGAGGGACCCATAAGACAGTGGATTTCTTAAATGCCCACTCGCATATTGTTTTTTTCCATTTGTTCCCACAAAATACTTCCTTCTTTCTGTCCTTGCTTTGAAATGAAGGGGTTTTGCATTGAAAAATATTTAAAATGTTTCCTGTGTTACAATGACCGTGCTTTAAGTGTCTGGTCTATAAATGAAGTCCACTCCAGATGGATGCTTAAACACTCCAAAGTCCTCTGAAGGGAGGTTCTGAGGTACGATCCTGCCAAGGGACATCCATCACTGACATTGCTGCTAATTTTGGTGACATAGTCTGCAAAACATGTCCAGCTGTCTGTGAAAAGAAATAAATGAAGTCAGTGTTTCCGTGTGGCTTTTTATTCTTTAATTTTTTCACTGCGTTCTTCTCGACAGCTTACAAAAGCGGACGGTTATATCAAACATGTGTTTCTTCAACGCTCCATGTGTGAAAAGAGTTGACCGTGATTTGCGCTGACAAATGATGTTTCCAGATGTGTGTCGGGGCCAGCGGAACATAAATTCTCTGAACTCAATCTGTGTTTACTCTGGGCACGCTGTGACGGACCTGTTAGCAATAATTAGCATCGGCTCTCCAGTAATGCGCTGTGTGCTACGGGCAGAGGATCGGCACTGCCTGCGTGTGCTGTGGGCAGAGACATTTATGGAGGTTGATGCAGCTTGACAGAGGTGAAGATCGCTCCTCAGGGCTGTGGCCTTCTGTGAGCTATAATGACATTAATAGTGCAATGATGACACTGACCTGGGGTTTATTATGCTTCTTTAAATATAGATTGATCAACTAGTCTAACTATGAACTAGGTGCATGCTTAAAATTCATGTTAAACAGAGCAACTCTTTCTAGTTTCTTCTTTCTTTCTGCCGACTTCTCTTCAAAACCAGCAAGAGGCCAGTGGTTAGTTCGCTACCTCTGTCTCCTCTGACGTGCACAACTTAAACACATCTCACAGAGCATGCTATTTCCTGAAGATGAATAGTACTCTGTGATGAGGCGAGCTAAATGCATCCAGTCTTTTCCCCCTGGAGCACGAGTCTGTGTTTAGGTGATGGGTTGAGCTGAGGATGTGGGCAGTTGCAGTACGGCCACTTTGGTGCCTTTCTCCGCCTGCTTTTTCGGCCTCTTTGCCACGTGGACGTTAGGCCATCAAATCGGATGTTTGTTGGTTGGTTTTTTTTTTCCATCCTTGGCGAATGACTTGTGCGGTCAAGCCTCAGCCCAAAAAAACCTAACCTGGATATCACCAGAGCCAGATGAAGAGTTGTACACAGAGTGGATTTGATTTTAAGGAAGGTACTTTTCTCCTGATAGTGAAATTCAACTTCCCATTGAGCCTTCCAGCATTTTAATAACCAGGCTGCTTCACTCCAACTGCCTTTCTGTCTTGGCAGTTGCTTCGATTTTGTGGAGTTGTGCATGTTGAAATACTTGTTGAGGTGGGGGGTGGGAGGATTGTGGCTGTATCACTTCTTAGATATTGTAAGAGGCTCCACAGAGACTTGTACAGCAATCCTCTCTTTGTAACTTTTTGGGAAATTGTGCAGCATATGCAGTGAATTTGAGCAAGTTTTGGGCATTTCTTCAAGAGTTTTACCACTGTCACTAAATGCAGTTATTACTGCTCTTGCCGTTTCATGAACACCAGCTCAAACAGGGTGGTATGGTGGTGCAGTGTTAGCACTGTCGCCTCACAGAAAAAAGGTACCCAGTTTGAATCCCGGGTTTGGAGTTTGCATATTCTGTCTGTGTGGATTTTCTCCAGATTGGGGTCAGGTTAATCGGAGGCTCTAAACTGTCTGTAGGTATGCATGTGAGTGTGGTTGGTTGTTTGTATGTCAACAGCCCCCCCCCCCCCCGTCCAACAATTACAATTTGCAATGCATAATCAATTAGTGTCTGGGTGATTTCATTTCCCACTTAGAGCGCAGGGATTACAGTAATGGCTACAGTGGACATCCAATCCTTCCGCTGTCCACTGATGATTTAGGGAATCTTGTTTTCTCAGCCTGTGAGCACTGGGTCTAGTCAGCTGCTGTCATGCAGCCTTTGAGCTCTTCCCAGCTGCTGCCTACCCGTGTGCCTGCATCTGCAGCCTCAGTGGTCAGAGGCTCATATTCCAGTCTTTCTGACTGGGCTGCTTTGCTTTGATAGTCAGGTCTGTTTACCGCTCCATGTCCTCAGGGCTAACTGGGCTCAGATCACCCTCAAATGAACTGAAGAGTGAGGGAAATATTCAACACAGCTGTGCTTACTCCGAGGGCCGGGTCCAGGAGAGACACGCCACTATATATGCTTTCAGGTACAGGGCAGGTCTTGCCTCTGAAGCCGTCTTCAGAGAGCCTGTTTGCATTTATAAAAATGTTTGCTTGGACACGAAAATAAGGATCTCCCCGATGGTAAGGGATGGGAATGTAAAGAGAGAAATTGTGCTGGATGGTGATAAAAGAATTTTTAACAGGTAGGAAGGCAGCTAACTCAGTGGCTGCTGGGGAATATAGCAGGAACTCAACAGAATATCAAAGGTAGTGGTAGTGTTAAGACTCTAGCGGGCAAACTATCCTTTGCGTAAATCTATCCAGTCGCTCTGTAGAAGCTTAGATTAAGACAAATTGTGTTGTGAATGTCATTTTCTTTGCCTCCTCCATATGTCTGATGCAGGTTTGTTGTAGACTCCCAGTTGAGCAGCATGCTCCTCATCCTGAATGGCTTTCCGTTTCACTTTTAAGATTTATGTGCGATGAGGAAACATTCAGCTTCTTCTCCCTCACTCTGTCAAGATTTGTCTCAGCCAGCTTTGTTGCTTTTACCAAGTTACCATCTCAGTGTGTCTGCACAACTCACACAGAGGCTGGCAGCAGCACTATGAGTGGCAGAGGGAGACTGCCGTGTAATGAATAGAGGGCATGACTAGCTGTTTGGCAGGGGCTGATGGGAGGGGATCACATATGCCATCAAAGTGGGTAGATTCGAGAATTATGACAGGTAGTGTGGAAACTGCCTTGACCTGCCAATGATCGACACTCATCATGTTTCCTGCACAGTTCTGGTTTAGTATTGAACAGCCAGCTGTGGTGCACTTGTCACTTGTATGTAATTATGCTGCACGGTGTTGCTAGATGTACGATAATTATCATATTTGTAGGATAATTTTGCCTTCTGTACAATGTACAATCAATAATGCATGATGTACGATAATTTGAACATAGCCAATCATTGTTGTGATGACCACAAAGTCCTTCCTATCTCATGCTTCAAAATAAGAGCCTTGTGCCTTGAAAAGGATCGTTTCTGTACAATAAATCTGTACGTATCTCGACACAGCTTCGAAATGTTGGTATTGAGCGTCCCATCCCTACTGTTGTTGCATACGTCGCATAATTTTAAGCTTCTGGCATGATACTTCAACATTTCCCATCTGGCAACGCTGATGCTGCATGGCCACGCGTAGCCTGCTCTAATAATCAATCTGTACTTAATTCATGAGCGTGGCCTTGCAGATTGATGCATACGTCTACATGCCCAGTGTTTGTTTGCCCAATTAGGATTCATAATGTGGCTCCTTCACTCTTACCCCCTTATTCCCCTTTTGTCTCTCTCACACATGCAAACCTGCATGTTTGTGCCAAAATAGACCATAAACAACTTCATTACTACATGATAGGCTTAGTTACCGTCGCAAAAAAAGATTTACATTTTTCCTCATTAATGCAAAACACATTTGACAAATGCAAATGTGCTGAATTGGACTGTTTCCATTTTGTTTTCCTGAATTTTCCGAGTGTTACCAAGGGAATTACTACCTATAATGTGAAACAACTGTTGTCAAGAGAAGTGGAAAGTCCTGAGCAAGCAGTGCGAACGAAAAACATGTTGTGTGTGTATCCACACTGCCCACTGTGTTGCTGGCGCCCAGGCTGGCCCCCTGTTTGTGTGTGCATCCTGTACCCCTCTGCTTCACCGGCCCTCCCTATGTTTCTCCATATTTCCACTAGTTCTTTCCATCCAAGCTTTGCCTAGTGTGAGTTCTGGCATGCCGGCCCTGCCCTGCCCCTCTCTACTCTGCTCCACTTCCTCCCCCTGGCTTGGTGGCCTGGCTGCCCGGCGGGGGCAGCCTGCTCACCTCCGGGGCAGCTGGCATGCCTGATGGCCCCATTCATCAGACCTGAGGGCCAGGGTTGGGGGCCCACAGTGGGAAAGGGGGGGTTCATCGTGGGCCTTGTTGTTGACTTTATTGGGATAGTTATTAAATAAGCCATGATGACAGGGGAGACAGAGGAATGCTTTCAACTCCCTCTGCAGGAGTTGTCCCACACAAACCCTAGGACTGGATGGATTTCAGCAAGGACGGAAGGAAGGAGGGACAGAGCAAGGCAAACAGTAATTCTGTGCGCCTAAAATCACTGGAGGAGGCAAAAAAACAAGCAGAAAGATATACTGTATTTACCGAGACAGTGACTTCGAGAAAATGAATTGGAGACTTGGAAGAGAAATGGAGCATTAGGGAAATAAGCAGAGTTTTGAGGGTGGCGTGTTTGTTGTCATTTAAAGACAGATGACTTGCCCAAGGCGAGGGGTTGGCGGCTCGCAATGTTGAGGCTGGTGGCTGAATGGCTGATGACTGAATGACAGAACCCCTCCTGAGATTGGCCATTAACACACTCACACATAGAGTCCATTGAGTGTCCCAGCAGGGGGAGAAGACATAGCCTCTGGGCCAGGGGCCAGGGGAGGGATCCAGAGGGCAGCGGAGGTCTCCCCGCAGTTTCAAATACAGCCAGAAGTTAACTATTGGCATGGGAAAATCCAGCCCTGTGCCTCCACACCCTCAGCTGCATTCAAGCCTAACAGTAGCACATCCTTGTGTGTGTGCGTGCAAGTCTGGGTGTGTGTGAGATTCTCTTGACCCTAACCCTGCTCCACAGCTGTTGAATAAGGGAGGAAGAAGGCCGTAGTACCAGAGAGAAAGCGAGGGACACAGAAAGAATGGACGCTAGAGATGAGAAAGCTTGAATGTAATCCCTGGGGGACATATGAATGACTCACTGACATCCTAGACTCAGAGGTCTGGTTGTTCAGTACAATGCTTGAGGAATAAAAAACTTTTTCATTCCACCGCATTTATTGCCACATTTATCTTTCAGTTCTTTGTACCAGACTTTTATGCTAATACTCTCTGGACCTTCTAATGTACAACATTACCTGGGCTTTACATTCATATCTGAGGGTATTTTTAGGGACCATTGAGGATGCGTTATGCAGAAGACAAACACCACTTATCTTAGAAATGCAGAACAGGGCCACACTCCTTTTTAAAGACTGCACCAAGCATAACATTTTTTTTTTTGAATCTGTGAAATAAGGCTGACTAAAGAGAGAATCTAATCTCAAGTGTTGCCATGGAAAAATATTCTTAACAGCTCTGCCTCCCATCACCATCCCTATTATTTACTTGTCTGCTTGAGAGGACCTGTCTGCCTATCACAGGGCCCATAACTGTCAGTCAACAAATGGCAATTCACAGCAATTAAACAGCAGGAATTGACACTACCTGTCAGGTGTCAAGAATTCTGCAAAATAGAAGGATGCATAGGCTTCATCACAGATACATTTGAAAGGTTATGGTCATCTTAATATATTTTTTGTCTTCTTACAAAAATGCATTTGATTGCTGTGTTGCTATAAAATCAAAGCCCTTGACCAACAGAGTCTGCTTTGTCTGGAGAAATGTGCTTTACAGTACAAGTTGCAATACATTCATACTGTGCTTCTATTCACTGTTCTTTTTATATCACATATCATTCACACAGCAGGCACAGCCGTGGGGGGCAATGAAGAATTCAGTTAAGGACATTTCAGTATGTTTGCAGATCGAACCACCCCCACCGACCCTTTGGTTTGGGGATGACCTGCTCTATCCTGAGCCCCGGCTGTCCAAAAGACATGATTATGGTTATGGATTTTATGGTACTTTACTTGTAGGTTTTCAGACGTGAATGGTCTGTATTTATATAGAGCTTTTCTAGTCCTGATGACCACTTACCTGACCTTCTGGTTAGAGGACAATTTCCCTAACCTCCGAGCAACAGCTGCTCCTTGAATGAATTGTCTAAACACTTTCCAGACTTTAGCTTTCACATACGTAGAACATAGCAGGAGACTGTCCAGGACACAAAAACAGGAAAATCTTGTGTGGAAAATTAACAAGTTAGAGCCAAGTTTCCCCTGAAAACAAATAACCCATGTTAGCTGCTCATTACAAATAAACAAATAGAGCTGGCAGCGTAATGAATTGCACTTCAGAGCATGTGCACATGTTCTAGAACCTGTGTACACTTAGGTCCTAAAAATGCACTCACAGGCAAGCGTGTGCCACTAACTGTCGGTTTTAAACCTTTGCCTCAGTCTTGTAATTATCTTGTCAATTAACCTGGAGGAGGAAGGATAAGTGGCACACTTGTCTCCTTCACTCGCCTGCCATTTTCCTCTCCTTTCAAATCCATGCTCAGTGGACTGAGAGGGAAGAGAATGATGTACGTTATGAAAATCAGGCACTTGCGCTGATGATTTCAAGGTTGCTCTGTTGGATTTTGTTTGATTCCCTCATGATAGTCACACTGGCCCATTTTGCAGTGCACAAAAATGAAAACAAATACAGGTACACGGTTCATTTTGTTTGATTCCTTAGTAGAAAATAGTGATTTGTGTCCCATTAAGCAATTGTGCCGTAATGTCAACAAGCATTCCATCTACAAAGTGAAATATTTCATCATTTCCAAATCCCCCCCCCACACTTTTATGAACACAGACACCAAAATGCTTCTTTCATCCACTGAATCAGCCAACTGAATAGATTTACTGTATGTTGTGTTTGCTTTGTTCCACATCTGCAACCGTCTGTGTCACATCTGCACAGACTCAGCAGTGCACGCTAAACAAATGAGTCCGTCTGTGCGTCATCTTTTCGGGAGGAGCGGGGACAACACAGTCGCATCTGAGCAAAGCAAACCACAGTGATGCTCGTAGCCCTGTGGGATCCAACTCTCTGTGTGTAGTGTTTCCTTCACCTCAACGGTAATGACAGCCTCCTTATTGAAAACCCCCAAATCGTGTGACAGGAGATGAATAACTGAACCGTCTTATTCATTTTTAACAACGTGTATCAAATGAGATGGTGTATTTGTTTGGGGAGTTGAAACTCGGATAGTGTTTGAATGACGAATGACACATTTTATTCAGCCATGTCCAACGTGTCAAAGAAAATCAGAAATGTGCAAAAATGTTCGACAGGTACCCCAAGGACGTACACCGCAACTAAAACTTGAACTCAAATGTTTCGCATGTGAATGCATTTTCTTTTCCCGTACTTTGGAGCTCACACTCATACTCTGACAATCTGTGGAAGTCCCTTTTGTGTTTACTAACTGTTCTAAGGAGAAGTCTCTGAATAGAGATGGACAAAAGAGCTTGTACAGTCAGCGGAGGCAGATAGTCAATAAGGGAAGACAGGCTTGGCAGCTTGTTTTTTTCCCCCTCCCCTGCTAACTAACTCATTATTCTGTATGAACTCATCGGATGTCTGCTGTCAAAACATGTTTGTTTACAGGCAGACCACTGCTGACAGATGTGAAAGGCATTTAATAAGAAATATAGCAGCTAACATTATTACATCAAGGATAAAGCAACAAGGACATGTTTAACTCCACATATTAATGATTTTCAGTTTGCATAACCTTCTGTGTATGTCGTTGTTGTGAGTTAAGAACAGTATTTGGTTGTTAGTGGCAGGTTGGGAGGATATCCAGCTGCTCAGCATTTCTGAGATGATTATATTCACTTTCTTAGGAACACCATAATAATATTGGCTTGGGTTCCACCTAATGTCAGAAATAATGTTTTAAAATTCTGATCCACGTTGACATGACTGCATCACATAGTTCTGCAGATGTGTCAGATGCACTCTCATGTTGTGAACCTCTCGTTTTACCACATCCCAAAGGTGTTAAGCCGTATTCAGATTTGATGACTGGGGAGGTCACTGAAGTGAACTGAAAGACGTGACATGACTTTTGCTTTCTGAAATGGAGCATTGTATCATACTGGAAGACGCGAACACCAGTATTAGTACTAGGTAGACTGCAGCATTCACAATGGCCTATTGGCATTAAGGAAACAAAGAAAACATCCCCCTCACCCCACGCTACCTGTCTGCATTTATGACACAAGGAAGGTTGGGTCCTCGGAGTCACGCTGCTGACGTCAGATTCTGACCCTACCATCTGCAGCCTCAGCAGAAATCCAGACTCATCCAACCAGGTATATGTTTTTTTCAGTCTTCAGCTGTCCAGTGTTGTCCACCGCAGCCTCAGTTTTCTGTTCCTGCCTGACAGAAGTGGAACCTGACAACAAAGCCTATCCCCCTCAAGATTCGACGTGATGTGCATTCTGAGATGCTTTTGTGCTCGCCACAGGGCGGTTATCTGAGTGACCGTGGCCTCTCTGTCAGCTCCAGCCAGTCTGGCCATTCTACTCTGACCTCTCTCATCAGAAAGGTGTTTTTCTATCTGTAGAACTGCTGCTCACTTTTTTTTTTTTGGCACCACCATGATTCCAGGAGAAGCAGCCTCAGAAATATGCAAACGAGCATCAATAATCATGCCACTGCCAAAGATCCCATTTATTCTTCATTCAGATGTTTGATGTGGACATTACCTGAAGCTCACTGCCCTGTATCTGCATGGTTTGATCGAGGTTTACACTGTATATGCATTTTTTATATGTGTACATTGACAGCTGCTAGAAATAATCAAATACCCTAAATCCACAAAAAAACTTTTTTACTCTATACTCTTTAAGATCATATTTTTATTAAAGGAAAACCCAATAACCAATTTGACCATTGTGTGCTGTTTCATAAATGGATAACAAAATGTACACTAGGCAGGAAAAGTATTCACATACTTTTTTTTTTGTAGTAGAACCACTGACATCTCTGTGCCCTCAATTCTCTGAAACTGAATTTGCCGACTTAGCTCTGCCAGTGATGCACACCAAGACTGGGTAATTGGCATTCTAACACTTTGTAATTGGTATTCTAACACTTCAGAGATGAAGTACTGACACCTTGCCCCTGTGACCCTGCATAACAACGCTTGATACCTCACACTTCACTAAGCAGAACCACCACTGGACGTGTGGGTGTGTGTGTGGGAGCCGGCGTGGACGGGGAGAAAAAGATGGAGAATAACAGAGAGAAAGAGATATGATCTGTCCATCAGGAGCGTTGTCAGTGCATCTGTCTTGTTGGTGCGGACCTGCAGGTGCTCACTCCACTGAGCACTCAATCACTGGGAATGGTTTGGGTGAATTTCTCCATCTGACTCAGAGCAGGAGGAATGAGGGTGGGTGGCGATGTGTGTGTTGCACGGTTACCCATGTGGAAGCCGATCAGCACACCGAGTGCATTAACACCAGTGCTGTGCGTGCGCGTGTGTGTGCGCGACGTGTGCCTGCACGCCCGGCTACACGGCGCTCTTTTCACAACTCCTGCACATCATGTCACTTGTGCTTGGAGTGCAGCTTCCGTGAGCTCAAGCTTTTAATTTTTCAGGAGCTCGTATGCCTGTTAACTTAACCTCCGGGTGACCTCGCTGATGTTGGTCTCCGCGGACCGACCAAACGCCGCCCCCTATTTTCCTCTTCCTCTTCTCAACCAGCCTGCAAAATGTGTCAGAGATGGATTCAACAATAGGAATGGGATTTAAGTACAGAACAGACATGAAAGGCCTCCGTCTTTGCATAGCATGATAGTCCCAGCAGGGCATAGTCATATGATCGCAACGGCTTGGACAATGTCTTTTTGTTCCACTAACTATCCTGGTCTCGATAGGGACACAAGACAGGAACAAGCTTGTAAATATTTTCCTTTTTAATCTTTAATATTCCCTCTGACATTAACAGTGCTTAGGCCGGCATTTGTTTCAGTGGTAACATTTGAAGGTCTGCAGCACAACCCGATACCATCCTCGCTTTCTTCGTCCCCTTTGTTAGATTTTGCAAAATCATATAGATGGATGGTGAGCGACAGGGGGAGGAGAGAGCAGGAACAGCAGGAGCCGCTAATGTAAATGCAGATGAAAAGGATTATATATTCCTCTAAACACAGAACACATGCTGGTGCTGTGGCTTCTGGATCTTGTCTCTGTGTAGAGACGGCTACAGCATCCCCCCTGAACTCCTCACGTCGTAGCCGATCAGAGCTACGACGACAAAAAAGAAAGAAGGGAGAGGGAAGGGAGGAAGGAAGGAAGGAAGGCAGGCAGAGTGGAGGGATTGCATTTGACATTCAGCCCCCCTCTTGCCCCCCAGTCATCCATTTAACCCTGCCACTGCGGCTGGTGCAATATTAATGCCCTTAAACGCAGATGAGGTGAAAATGTGTCTGAAGGAGCAGATCCCTGTAGGGAGGGTCACTGCTTGCAAGGGGTTATCGCCACACACCACACACGTACGCACGCACACGTACATGTAGAGCCCTGGATATTCAAACACTCTGTCCACATGCATAACCAATACAAATTCATTTGAAGACATTTACATTCAGATGGTCTCCTCCGCCAGATGTATGGATGTGTACGGCCTCTATACTGTACATAATCTACTCAGCTGCCTGCCTAAGTGTTCGAGCAGGCCCTCCTCCTGCTGTTTGAAACTGAAACAGGCTTAGCAGAGATTTAGGGATCAAGGTGTGTTTATGTGAAATCCTAAACCCGCTCAAATGCAGGCTATTCCTCCAAATACCCCCGAAGACTCGCTCGTGCGGCCGGGCCCTTTGCACTCTGTTTGGAATGTTGATCTGAGAGGAAGAGGAGGCAGGTGAGAGGTGAGGGATGAGGGCAGGAAATCAATTTAGTCCCGTGTTCCCTGAATAATGAATAAGGGTCTGCGTCCTGAGATTAAAGAACTATAGCTCCTACAGGGAGATGGTTGAAGAAATGTGTGTTTTTAGGTCCATGTTGGTTTGAGTTTACTGCACTGAAGTGAAAACAGGTATTTTACTAAAAAAGACATGCTAGCTGTTTAGCGAGGCTGCATTTAGACTGCTCTGATTCAGGTTTTCATATAATCATGTATGTACAAAACCTGAGTAGCTCTTTAAAGCTCCTTTTTCCACTGGTCAAAAAATCTTTAACACCCACTAACATCTGGCTTTTGTTTGCTATGGGAATGGATACCATCGTCATTCACTCCTGGGTGAAATTAATTTGCAGTAGACGCAGCTTTTTATCAGCAGTGATGGAAACGTGACACCCGGGTAAACACACTAATTTCTTCTTATTCTTCATTTTGGCAGTCTAGACTCTTATCCGTCTTTCTCTTGCAACACGTGGAGCAGTGATTCGTTTATTACTCTTATCATGCAAAATGCAACACTCGCTTTCCATGTTCATGACGTCAAACGTTACTCACTGGGCAAAGACACAGTACGGTTAACTCCTCTATTGGCAATGGGTTTTACCTGTGTTTAAAAAAACATTGTACCTGCTAACTTTGGTGTTAAAGAGGTGTATTAAGTATTAACCACAAAGTGGCCACTCCGACAAGTGCTCCCAGCAAATTTAAATTTTGTTTTATTTGGCAAAACAAGCCTCTTGTGTGATGCATCTTGCAGGGCTGATGGAAGTGTTGTTAGGGGGAGACGGGGAAGTGCGGAACATGCGAACATGGGGCACTTTGGGAAGAGTGGGAGTGCAAGACAAATCTGTAACACTCCGCAGCCTCGAATGTTGCTGCGAAAAGAGCGAGAGGTTATTCTGTGGCACAAATACTTAGCATTAAGATCCTCTGAACCTCTGGGAGCTTTCTGCTGTCTGCACCACCCTCCACTGGTTTTTAGGGTGTGCTTTGCTTGGATGTTTTATTGACACGTTGGTACAAAAAAGAAAAAGTAGCACATTCAGTCATGCGAACGAAACATAACAGATTTGAACTTCTGACACCGGAGCGCAAAGGGAGAGTGAATACAGAAAGACTTTTATATGGGTGGTATCACCAGCACTGACTGTGCTAGATGAGGTCAACACCCCCCCTCCCCAACACACACACACACACACACACACACACACACACACACACACACACACTGAAAGCTGAAATCATGCAGTTCAAATATTCACTTTTGCAAAAGCGTCTTTCAAACTCAGCTCCCAAGAAAGCATGAAAATGAGGAAGTGCCCTGTGAGTGACCCCTCCCTCTTCACATCTACTGTACACACACACACACACACACACACACACACACACACACACATAATAAGGATGTTTCCAGCATGGTGATGGGGTGACAAAGACGGGTCTAATATTGGCTCTTAATATTTGATGTGCTGAGAGGAGCTTAGTGTGTTTTTCATCAGCATGGTCCTCATCGTCTCTCTTCCTCTCCTCTCTCACTGTGTCTGCAGGTCAGACACTGTAAAGAGACTTTACATCACTTAAAGAAATAGATGGTGCTGCAGTGTAATCTTCTTATCTATATCATTGAATTATCTTTTTTGATCCAAATGTATTTCCTTTGTAACCTTAGTCCAGGTTACATCTCTTCATGGAAAGAAGCCTCCTAAATGTTTATCGACAGTTTGTCTACGCATTAAATCAACACTTATTGTAGGACAGATATCACAATTCAATTTAGAGGCTGCTCTCTCGCTCTTAATGGAAAGCTGTCCATAATCCAAAGACTTTTTTTCCCTTTGGAGATCCCAGAAGACGCAGTATTTGATGTCATTGTTTGTTGCAGGAAGGAAAGCAAGTGTGCGCTACAGCCCAAATAATTGGTGGAGGATTCTCAGCAGGGGAAGGTAAACTGAAAGTGACACCAGGGCGGAAAGCTCGGCATGATGCCGTCTCCCTTTCAGCACTTCAGCTAAAACTACAGACCCCTTACGGTTCCAGAGGAGCGCAAACGAGAGCTCCCTGACTCGAGGAGCGAGAGAGAGCCTCTGGCAGACCTGAGCGCTGATTCCTCGCCCCACCTCCCTCCTCTCCCCTACATTAATATTTCATATCCCGGGCTAAATATGAGCCGAAGTGATGTGAAGCTGCGTCTGTGTCGGGGGCAGACTCAATATGGAGGGGGGTGCTGTTGAGGTTAAGTGCTCTGGTGTCTGCGACTCGGGGGACATGAGGAGAAGAGGAAAAAAAGGGAGTGTGTTCAGGGGAAATTGAGGGTGGGAGAAGAGGGAGACAGAGGACGAGTGAAAGATCATCCCAGGAGGGGAGACCTCAAAGCCAGGGTGAGGTTTGATGAGTTTGGCCTCTGTGCCACACATGCATGCTCACACAGATAACATGCACAGGCACGCACATATACAGGTGGTGAGCCTCAAACAAAAGCTTAACTAATCCAGACAGCTCTCATGTTTCTATCTGTAAAGATGTCCAGGCTCATCTCAGAGGGGGGGGGGGGGGGGGGGGGGGGGGCTGTAATACTACAATACTCTGACTATTGGGATCCAGTTGAAGTTTGTACATTTTTTTAAGTTCTCACAGCAGAGGATTTGATTTCTGGGTTTACTGCACATCTTCACAAGGTCCCTCTCCAGCTTTTTCAAAGTGCTGTATGATGCTGTTGTTGGTGAAATTTAAAGAGAGGCGCTGGGGATGCAGTAAAGTGTACAGTAACTCCTGCCGTCTCTTACTTTGCCTCTTGCTCCGCGCTTTTATACACATGCACGTACACACACACACACACACACACACACACACACAGAGGGTCCCTGCTGTTTTTATATATTGCACGATACTAGATAAAGATTAAAGCCTACGTCTGAGTCTCCTTGTGTGCACGTGTTGGTGTGCGTGTGTGCACATGAAGCAGAATAAAGAGCGGCAGAACACATCCTGATCATCATATCAAAACAATAATGAGAAAGAAAAGTCAACATTGTTCTCTGCCACGCTCCATTAACAACACAAGAATCCATAATCGTATTCATTTTCAGGCAGCTTTATTTAATAAAGTGGAATAGGCCTGGTACCTCCATTAACATAATGCTACTTAACATTAATCTTGGTCATTAAAGAAGACTGATACACAATCCCCAGGCACCCGAGTCGAAGGAATTAGGGATGAACTGAAGGAGAAGAAGTTATTATTATTATCTGTTTTTGTGTCTTTGCCTCAGATTTTCAAATTGAGAGTTGCAGGAATTCAAAGGTTCAGAAAGGTCCAATATTGTGGAAAGTGAGATTTCCATGTCTTTTGAAAACACTCAACCCACTGAGAGTTCCTATTCAGAAACTGTGTCTTTAAATGAGGGGTCAGGACCTGTTTGTTTACCTGGAATCTGCTCTATTTATTTTTGCTCAATATTAAGGTCTCGTCTCATTACTGTTTAGTTCAGCCTTTCCAATGATCTTGTCATCATTTGTTTTTTCAGTTACCTGCACTTCTGAGTGTACAGATCTGAACACACCCAAGTGCGTCCTGAGATCCGATCACTCTGAGGTGGTCTTGGACACATGAGGCCACGTTCTTTTGTTGTGTGAATGCACACACAAACATTGTCATCTGACACATCTGTAAACCCAGACTGAGTTGAAACAACATTATTTGCTTTTGGCGAACACAAATAACCTTCATGTATATTTGCATATGGAGCGAGGAAGTGGTCCTAGGAGACACATTCAGGATGCATTTTGATGTCAGTGTGAACTGACGAACCTAAAGCCGCCCACACATGATCTGATCTCTCAGGATGGATGTTAGTCGTGGCTGAAGACAGGCCTCTCCTCTCGATGTCCGACCAACACATCCCCTCCTGTCCTTGCTAGAGCTCCGCAGAGAAGCAAGAGAAAAGACGAGATGAACCTTGTTTTGGTCTTTGAACCACAAAAATATCTAACGACATCAACATTTAAAATGAAACCCCGGAAGTGTCATAGTGTTAAATATGGGACCTTTTTAAAAGTATCGTATTGACGCTGCCAACCATGACTCGGAGGTGAGGGTTTGATCTGCTGCGCTGGATGTAAACAACTCATTAGGAGGAGAGCAGGATTCCTGCTGACTTGCAGGGACAGCAGGGGTGCCTGGGATAGCTGGGAACATGTTAACTCTCTCACTATCACTCTCTCTCTTGCTCGCTTTCATCCCCTCATCAGCCACCAGAGGCTTACTTTAGAGAATTGTGTCTTACTTACAATACCCACTCTCTCGCCTGTACCTGCTGATTGAGTCTGAACCTGCTTTCAACTCCCCTTGTTGCTCTTCCCCTTACGTTTAAGTCGTTCCTTTTCATCACACCTTCTTAACTCTACCTTTCTCTCCCTTGCTTGTCTGTTTCCTCTCGCACTCTCCTGCTCTCTTAATCAATAACCCCCCCAGCTCTTCTCAGCATTCTTCATTTCCCCCTTTGAAGAGGATGTCAGACAGTCTTTCCTCACACGGAGCCATTTTCTTATTTGACTCCCGTCTCTCCAGAGGCGTGACCTCTCCATGCACCTCTTTTTTTTTTTACATCCCTTATCCTCACCTATGGTATCCCTTCATCGCTCTTGTTCCTCTAATTCTCTTTATCGAGTCACATCTCCTCTCAAACTTAATAACAGAGAAATTGCGTGGTCTTCTGATTCTCTTGTCTTGGCCAGCGATCAGTAATAAACAGGGGTTGTTTGAAGACCTTGATTACTGTTACATCTTTTGTGGCCAAATTATGGATTTATGTATCGTATTCAATAACCTTTTTTACTCTAAAATTAGTGATTGTACACAGATTTTTGATCCGCTTAAACGACAATCGTCTCCATTCCTATAGGGTGTTCTTTTTGTTCCTTCTGCGAGACATTTTCGACGTTACAAATGCGTCTGAAACCAATTCATCGGAAACCTTTTGCCTCACTATCGTCTCATCTTCATCGCGCACTATTCCCAAGATGTGAAAAAACCATGAGAGCACAGATGTTAGTTATTTACGTGCCAACCCCAGGAAGTTCAATACAATAGTGTCAGAATACAGAAGAAGAAATCAGTGCATTGACCTGAGTGTCAGGTTTTCATCACTGTCGCTTGGAGCCAGAGATGATTAAAAAAAAAAAAAAAAGTATCTACTGCAGAGTCATTTGACCCGGGAGTGAGTGCTGAATCTATCCATTCCCATTGCAGACATAAGCCAGATGATAATGGGTTATTTTGACCAGTAGAAAAGAGGCTATACTCTACATAGCATCCCAGGCAGCTCTTGAGCTAAATTAATTTCATTCAAAGCACTTCAGCAATGTTTTTATGATTTATTCCTGCAGTTCTCACAGCTCAACCCACTAAAAGCACAGTTTCTGAGTAACATGCTGCTTCAGCCGAGGAGCCAACTTACAAGTCCATTTTTATTTTCCCTCTGATCAATAATTAGTGCTCTCACCAAGCAGAAAGAGTTGCCATTAGTGATATATTGATCGGAGGTAATAGTTCATGCATGCTAATGAGTCCTCTGATCCATAAAACGAGAGCTTTAAAATCTGAGTTTTACAATGATGATGTCAATACTGATATCTCTGCTGCTCGAGGAGAACATGAGGTATAGGACACAAAAATGGATTTTTAAGTTTCTGTGCTTTTTGTGTGTCCGGCTGTATCATCTTTGATTTATTGTTTTTTTTCTTTCCTCTGGATGCTCTTCTTACTCAGCAGTATGTTTAATCGAGGATAGTCTCATGTCCTCGCCACATCCAGCCAGTCAGTCAGTCGAGCTGGGATTAGTGTCTCATTGTCCCCTTACTTGCAGCACAGACTGTGACAGACTCTCCGAGGCACCGGAGTCCCATCAGATCAACCGCAGCAATTAACTTGTTTAAACAAACTGGGGGCGAGCGTCAGGAGAAAAGCTTTCAGTCCCCTTTCAAAAAGCTATTAAAAGAGAACGGGGAGGGGAAGTGAGTGACAGAAGTGGGGTGGTACGCAGTTTTATCAATGGCCTGGAACCGGAGCCGTTTTTTTGTTTATATGTGTGTTTATGTGGCAAAGGGGAGACGATTAAAGGGCTCCTGTGTTTACGGCGCAGTTCAGTCAAGAATGAGGTGATTTCTGAAGAATCCCAGATGCAGGCAACTTAACCTTTGACCTCTGTGTACTGCGCTCAATCACAGATCACAAACACAGATTCAAGAGGCAGAGAATACGAGGAGGAGCAAACGGACGACTTAAAAATACCTCAGGGAAAGTCCTGGCCACGCAGCTTCATTGTTAGCTGTGTTTAACTTGATGATTCACCTCCACTCATACCCAATGAATCAGCTGCTTTGTTTCTGCTCCCAGACCAATAAATGTGTTTACTTCTCTGGGCTGTGCACACACTGATATAATAGTGATTGGCACATACCAAGCTGTTTCCAGTGCAGTAACTGGTTTTGCAGCAGTGATTTAGTGTGTAGCATCTGATTGAAGCTTCTTTATAAAGTGCCAGCCGCACAGTCGCAGCCTGCACTAATGAGCTCAACTTACCACTGCTGCAACAAGCTGTGGCAATAACTAACACAGTCCATCATAGAGTTGTGTACGGTATATGATGCATGCAACCTTTCCTTCCTACACATTCTGTGTGTCTGTGTGTGTGTGTGTTTGTGATGATTGGCATTGTAATTAGAAGAAGGGCTATTACCCAGTAAAGATGTTTTCCCCGGCAGACCTGCGGAACACTCGCCTTGAGGATTTTGCAGGGCTGAGAGTTAATAATAGAAACGTTCAGGTTGAGTAGAAGCAGCCTTTCCACAGGGCTTCGTTTAGTAATAAAAAAGCCTCCGTCAGAATGCAGTGGAGACTCACACACACACACACACACACACACACACACACACACACACACACACACACACACACACACACACACAGAACTCCTCTGACATCCACATCGAGATGTAAAATCAACTTTTGAAAAAGTTGTTGCATACAAAATTCCTCTGCCACTAAATCACAGTTTACATATACTATAAAGGGCCTCATGGTATAGCAGCACAGCAAACACACATGAAGAGTCGCGCAGACGAAGCCATGTTCGAGTCACAGATGCCTCGGTGTGATGTATGATCTTCATTTCCCCCCCGTGGGCCGTCTCCAGCTCGACATCAGCCACAAGACAGACAGAGGAAATGAACGCAGGGGAATTTATCTCCCATGCTGGCATTGTTTCTGCCTGGTGAGCTCCGAATTAACACATTTATTAAAGTGCCAGGTTGAGACCGCCACTTATTACCGGGCAGAAGTGCTGAGCATGGATTGGGTGTTATAGTGTTTTTGTAAAAGCACAAATTGAAAGCAAAGTGGCAGATTAGCGAATGAAAAGGTTGGAAAATTAAAACGAGGGTATCATCCAAGTATTTCTATCAAGGGCTGTGGACAAAATTGAAACAGACACTATCAGAAACAGCGTACGAGTTTTATATGACTAGCGCTGATATTGTTGACATATAATACTCTTGACATATTATTTATTGTCTGCCTAAGTGATCTTGAGAACAGTTTACCACTTCTTTTTTTTAAATGTCTTTGCAAAGTCGCACAAGAAGTCACTGCTGTCAACGTTTGTCACTTCAAAGAAAGTCACTCTCAAAGACATGCTGGAGCTGGAGGGAAAGCAGAGGTCCTAGTTTACAGGATTCTGTATAAATCAAGTATTTAATTTCATTTTCTGTCGTTGTTACAAATTTATTTCCAATCTACTAATCTAAAAATCTCTCCGTCTGACTGACTTTGGCACGCATATCTGGAGAACCATTCACCTAATAGGCTTCACACTTTGTATGTGTATTGTTGAGAGTGTAGTGCAGAGTGGAGTTTAGTGTGTTTTAGTCACGCAAATACATTCAGTAATAATAAACTTTGAACAAACAGCCCTCTGAACCAACAACAACAGGTGCTTTCACGACAATAAAAAATGATGAAGCGTCACCAAAACTTTGAATAAAAGAGTGAACATCTCTTTGTGCAGCAGCGTTGGCTTTCGGGTTCTTTAGAGTCCTGCAGCAGGTCTTGATGCGACTCAATTACTGCAGGACAAACTCCAACCAGCATCACTAATCCGCCAAGCAATGACTAATAAATTAATTATCAGTCTAGTTTGGCCAAATTCAATCTGTGCATTTGATCATCTCTTGGTAGACTCATATGGATCTGTTGCATTTAGTAGTAGTGATTGTAGGGAAGGAGTGAACATGGCTGAATGCATGAACAGAAGTTTAAACCCTCAGGCACACTTGCCAATCACGCTCTCGTACACGCAGCTAATTAAGAACTACCCCGACAGTGCAGTATGGAGCAACAGTCGCCTTTATAAACATTCATTCATTAACCAGATTGGAGAATCTCTACCATCCAGTTAAGTGTAGAGAGGCAGCAGAGCAGGAAATGCTCCTGATTAATTGTTGAATCCGCTCATACACTCAGAAAGCAGGTTTGAATACCGGCGCTGGTTATTGATCACACTCAGATGTCCAAACTGTGAAGCTGTACACAGGCCTAGTGGTAATAAACCCCTTCTTGGTCTCGTTCTCATTTCCTGAGGTGTTTCCTGCTCCTTCCCCGCTGCCTCAGTCTTGATGCAGCAGTCTTTAACTTTGCCCTCCAGCCCTTCTTTCCTCCTCCATCCTGGACTGATGTCTCAGGGGCACCTCATCTCCTGTATCTCCCGCTCCTTCATCAACCCTGCCTTCACCTCCACCCCTACGGCCGCCGCAGTCAGCCAGGCTAATGGAGCCACTTACTGCCCCTTTAAATCTTAACGGCGCTGGTTAACCCTTTATTGATGTTCCGAGACCCCTCTGCTGCCCACAGGCTGGCCAGACTGTAAATCTACTACCTGTGCTTGATCGGCTGCTCACAGGGAGGCTTTGACTGAAGGCAGGCCTGGTCATTAGACAAAAAGAAAAAAACCTAACTGTAACCATTTGTCAAAAACTGAACACTGATGTGTTTTTCCCCTCTGCAAGCCCTTTGTTCTGGTTTAAGGCCGCTGCCGTCTGATGTCTGCTGCCACTCGAGATGGAACATACTGAACATTTCGCGGTTTGCCACTTTACACAATGACATGAAAGTTAAAACGTGGAAAAGTACTTGACTCCTCTGGTGTTCCCTTATATCTGCATCTAATTTGTTTTAGCTCGAGGCTCCTTTTTGTGTTTGTTTTTCGGAGCATGCTTTCCGTGACAAGCTACAAGCTGAATTCAACCCTCGAATGTCTGCGTCAAATACATCAGTCTCAGTGGCGATGGGTAATCTGATCGCAAAGCTATGAGACATACACATTAGCTGTAATCTTATGAGGCCCATTCAATGCAATATGAGTGAGAATTAAATGGGCAAAAATGAGAAAAGAGGGAGAAAAGTGTGTAAGAGCAGCAGTTGCGAGTGAACAATGACAGGCATCTAGATCACACGTCTCGGATCATTTCCCCTTCCATATTGGAGTTTATGGTTTGTAGATTCTACTGCAGTAAAAAAAATGTATTTTCTGAGGCAGATGTTGGCTTTTGATTGATTTCCTCTTCGCTGTGGAGCATCTCACAGATGCTCACAGATGCTCGCTCCGTGTTCCTGACTGTTTGCAATACAGAAATGGACTAAAGCCTTAAAACCATCAGTAGATCCCCCCCTGAGGCACATAGAGCTTTATGTAGTCTGGAGCGCTTGTCCAAATATCTAATAACCCATCTTTGGTCTTTAGGCTACATCCCACCCTCATCCTACTCATATCTCCTTTCCCCCCTGAGGCCTCGAATCAGAGGAAATGTGATTACCCAAAGGAAAATATGCTGGGTCACATGCAATATCACAGCTGAACCACCTCCATTGGTATTCATGTACCCCTGCAAGTATATCTACACGACAGGTGGCCCCAACTGTGGCCCAATAAACTCTGCAAGACTGCTTGTCTTCCCTTTTTTCCCCCCTCTCCCACTTCGAAAAGCTCCCGCCTCCACTCCAAAGGCCGGCAGTATCTTTTTACCTCGGGCGAAGTTGGTCCGATGGTCTGGGACATGTTAGCCAGCTGCCAAATGAAAGGGGATAAATCACGCAAATGAAAACAAATAGAGCCAGGTCCGCTCGACTCTAATGAAAGCCGGTCCCTCTGCTCTGTAAACTCTGCTGTGCTCAACATAGTTGATGGTGCTCCCGGAAACATGTGTTCCTCCTGAATTCCTCCATCTCTGAAACAGAGCCATGTGTGGGTGCGCGGGGGGGGCAGGGGGAAGCTGGTGCGGGCACTCGCACATTATTTAATCTCTTCAAACGTTGTGTTCTGTAGAATCGTTCTTCCCAACATGCTGCCAAAATCCTCCATTTATGTCGTTTTAATCTTGTTAAAAAGAATACAAATTTTAACAATGTGTTGTTTTGATGCACTGCAGTTTATTCTGTAAAATTATATTTGTCCTAATTTATATTTCTCTCCCTTTTTTCTCTCCTTCGCCACTTCACGTGTCGCTGCGTCTCGCCCCTCCACTTCATTTAGGTAAGCGTATTCTAAAATTTGCATTTCTGCCACGTTATTACTCATCTGTACAGTTCCAGTCTACAGAGTTCACACATGTGAATGTCACACACATGCACCAGAAGCCATCACTTTGGTGACTGAGCTTACATAACTGGAGAGCCAGACTAATGAGCACTGGCTGGCTACTAACTTAATGGGCTGTAGGGATTGGCCTACATGAGCCTGCCCCTGCATGGCATGTATCACTCTGAGTCACTGGCACTCTCTCATTTATATTTCAATGTCTGCATAGGGGACAATTTCTTCTGTAATAGGTCTATTCAGAGATGTGAGATGGAGTGTTTGTGTGCACGCGCATGCTTCATCATAAATCAAAGGCTACATTTAGAGGAGGAAAAGATCGACTTCTTTATCGTGAGTCAACCTAACCTGCAGCGTGCTGAGTAAGTGAAAGACAAAACAAATTGCCACTCTCCGTAATCCTTGCAATCACAGGGCTCAGAGGTTCCTCTATCCAGATTGTTGCAAAGGCTGAGAGTAGCTCAGCTGTCGTACGGTGGGAGGCAGAAGTGTGTCCTCCAGCAACGAGCATTTCCGCTCTGCCAGAATGTATCTGTACGCTGCCGCTCGGGGGAGAACAGGAAGACTCACTGACCCATGGACCAGTTCAATTAGCATTCGCCACCGACACCTGCTCTCACCAGCAGCGGCGCACAGTTCTATTCTTGAGTGTGTGCGCGTGTGTGTGTGTGTGTTGCGCTGGTATTACTGCACATCTCCATTAAATATTAAAACATAAGGCTGGGAGTGCACTGGGTGAGACCTCCTGTTCCCCTCTCTCATCAAAAATAAAAGGACAGCAACTGTAAAGTATTTGGAAGATGGAAAAAGGGAGAAGGGAGCTGAGAGAAAGGGTTCTATAAAGGCTAGAGCAAAACAGCAGGGGAACAACCGGCAAAAACACAAGCAGAAAAGTGAATAATCAGAATAAAGGAAAAAGTAATTATTTTGAAAAATGATTAAAATAAGGCTGCATGCTCCAGGTCACAATATGTATTTTTTTTTAAATCAGAGCCGTTGACTTTCGTAACACCTGCTGCCATACTGGGTCCGTTTCAACTTGAGCTGCTGAAGAAGAAGAAAAGATAGATGGAGTGTAGTGAAACGGGGTCAAGGGTCAGAAAGTGGAGCCACCCAGCTCGTAATGGCTTTAACCTCTGACTCCCAGCCGTGTCCTGAGTCATCTCTTAATGCGGTGTGACTGACAGCTCAGCGTCTTCAGCGAACCGAAAGAGCAACTCAGATTTGTGTGAATGTAAACAGATTACAGCAATGAATGAATGGATTGATGGGTTTTATCAGCCATCTGCATTCTTATTTCGTTTTTTGCACTGTGCCTTTCTTTTTCTCCCTTTCTTAGAATTAAAATGCATTGTCATCAGAATGCAAAATGCTGATTTTCAGGAAGCCCCGTACTGAAGCTTGCCATTTGTGCTTCCTTGGAGCCAACAGTCCCTCAGCTTTCTGTCAGATGGAACAGGGGACTTCAAATGTGACTAATTGTTATCTATTTGTTTGTTAATGTTCCTCTTGTTTGGCTTTGTTGGGAACAGATGTGCCTGATGAGCTTTGTGAAGTGGCGGAGATATGCAGTGGGACGAGCCTAATCAGTAGCGCAATTAGAAGTTGTGGAGTGCATCATCTGTGTGTGCTGAAGAGGGAAATAAAGTTGTTGTTGTTTTTCATTTACTCGTGCATGCTGCAGGAGCGTGGCCCCTTTTCACAGTTAGCTGATCTGTGGAAGAAGCAGAGACGTGCACCGTGTGCCCGGTTCAGACAGGGTGAGGAAGACAGAGAGGTGGGATGTGGGATTGAAATGAGGATGGATGTGTTGTTGGACGATGAAGGCTGGTGACATATTCCCTGACCTCTTATCTGACCCCTGCGTGGTGATGCCTGAAGTGTTCCATGAAGGCCGCGACCCCAGAACTCCGTGATGGATGCCTCAGGCTGCACCATGATGGTTTGTGAATACTTACTGGGCCTATGTAGATGCAGGAAAATGTCTAATGTTCACAAACAAACTCCAGTTTGAAAGCTCCAGATTTATTAATTGTTTTCGAAATGTTAAATTAGACAGTGTGGAATTTGTAGGTGAAGTAATGACATAACCCCTCGAATTAGCTTCACAAGACTCATTTTGTTAATTGGGTGACTCCATGTTAGCCTTCCAGCCAATTATTTTATTCTGAATGTGTTATGAATAAATACAATCCTCATCAACAAAAATATGTTCTTTCATGTTTACAGCGGATGTAACCATGCGCTGGGCGGTGGCCGCAGTTTTCTTGTTTGTAAGCGTTGACTCCTGTCCAGTAGATGACATGGATATTTCTCTCTGGGTGCGTGGCCTGGCCCTTGGGACGCTGCAGTGTCGCGTCAAGTCCTGGACGGCACCTGAAATGCGCAGGGTCTCCAGGTTACGTCAGGAGCTTGGCAGCAAAGGACGCAAACTCCTCTGTCGCTGCTGCAGCACCGAGACATGTTACATTTTGTGATCTTGTACAGAAGACACATCAGGCGTCAGATCATCCAGATTGGTGCATATAATATTTGTCAAATACATCAGTCCCCAGAGGCATTATTTTTCTATCAATGGGATGGTGATTATCAAGAGATGCACGTCCTTTGTTCGGCTCATTCCCCAGTGAATTTATAATGCTGGTGCCTACTCTTGAAAGGAGTAAACAATGTTATACTGCTTCTGTGTGGTTAGATGAATGCTAATTTGCCTTTTAAGTTGCTCTCCTTACAAATGTATTTGGGAAATCAGTCTGGATTTATATGGATTTGTTTGGCACTGTGTATTTCCTGGGAATCCTTTCTTTATCTTGCCTACTCCTCCACCTTGTCTCTCTTTATAGCTTATGTTTTGTCACAGCAATATTTCATTAATATTTGCTTATCCCCTATTAAGCTGTGAGAAATACTCTTTACTGCTTGCAAAAGGTGATTTACAGCTCTATGTCGCGGTTTTTCTTCTCTATACATTCTTTGCTTTGCCTGCCTCAGTTTGTGGACAAGAACCTTTCTTTTGTTACGCCTCCTTCTTAAGATTTCTGGCAAAAAAATTTTTATTGAAAAAGTAATTTCCAGTGCAGAATTTCTCTTTCATTGCTGCCAGTCCATCACACATTGAGTATGTGAGATTGTACAGGCTGTTACTGTGGGCTTTTCTTCTGACATGAATGCACTCCCATTATGTTTAAGTTAGAATAACGTAAAGGTGAAGGACCCAGAACTATATTCTTTTGGCACTCAGAATTGCAGAATTTTGACACCTCCAGACAGAGCTATAATGCAGGCTTTAAATATTGGGTTTTCAATATGTGAGGACAGAGTGCATGTTCTTCGTCCTCGTTCCCTGATTAGAGTAACCCTAACTGAACCTCAGCGAAGACTGAATCCAGATTCTTCCAATGAAGCACCAAATCTCTGCCGGCTCCCTGGAAAGGCCACACATCTAAATTGCATTTTTACCGCACAACACATCAGAGCACAACACACTTCACACCACCTCCACGCTCTGAATGATTAAGGACTCCTCTGCTGTCTGTGATGGAGGTTTTGAGGTGTGTGCATATCTGTGTGCAGTTGTACCCCTGAAGATGTGTGTGTTTGTGTGTGCATGTGTTTTTTTGCATGTCTGTATAATGTGAAGAGCTCTCCACGTGGAGTGCGCTATTATGAGTATGTCCCCAGCAATGTGTAGGAGATAATGGCGGCAGACAGAGGCTAATGTACAGTCCTATAAACAGTAATGGATCCTGTGGGTATACAGAGCAGAAATGAAACTCGCAGGCCGCTCTCATGGTATATTGCCTTTAATATGGCGCTGTTGACACACTGCACAGCACATGATGGGCAAGAATGTTTAGAGGAACAGCAGGAAGATGACATGACTATATTAAAAAGGCATTAGGAAAATATGACCCAGGCGCTGAGTGAGGCTCAGTGCTGAGCCACAGTCGCCTTGTCAGTACATGGAAGATCATTTTAGGATTTTAATAGTTTTAGATTATTTCAGCATGAAGCAGATAGGATGTGATATGATGCTGATTGTATCTCTGTCTTCCCTCCAGAGCTGTATCATCAATCTGAGCGTACATTCTTTATTCATCCTATTATTAACACATTGACAGACAAATAGACACAATACAAAGCCTCTGGGAAGTACATTCTTTTTTTTTTTTTTATGTGATTCATGGAGGACACTGGGGTCTTTCATAGTCCCAGTTATTACGCCAAAAAAAGTTATGATAATGTTTAGCGGAGTCAGGGACATTGGTGCTTGCATGCCCAGAAACACCATTAATCATTCTGTCGAGGGAGGGCTGGAGAGGGGGACGGTGTAGAGGGGGGTCGGTGTAGGGGGCAGTGACAGTTTGGCAAGGTGATGTGAGCTGAACTACTAGCCTGTGGAGAAGTCCCCACCCCCACCCCTCATCATCCCCCTCCTATAACACACCAACTCCGCTCAGTAGGTAACAGTCTGTTTCTCTCTGTCACCTTCTTCCCACTTACCAGTCGTGTTTTCATCCCCTCTATTAAGGCCCCGTGTTCACCCCCTGGTGTGTGTCTTCTGTCACTCACACAACCCAGTGAGTGTTGGGCTGCACATGACATGTGGAGATAGGAGAGGATGTATTGAATTTTTAGGTGGAACTGTGTTTATTTGTGTGAAACAAATGCAATGTGGGTACCAGTGTAGCTAAATTTAATCATATCACTATTTTCAATCAATCTATATAAAGTAGCAATACAGCTCGGAGCACAGAATCTTTGAATGGTCATAGTGTAAATAAGTAAATTAAAAGCAGATTTTATATAAAGGTGGACAACGGTTCTCCACCTCCTCCCACTATCCAGAAATGAATGCAAAATGTCCCAGATTCAAACACTGCCATCTGGCGCATTTGGAGCCAGAGTTTGTGAGGAAGCGTTTCGGGATAGAGTTGCCATAGCAAGGTCCTGCTCTTAGCCAATCTGTCGGTCAATCATTCTGCCTTTTTAAAGCATCAAATTAGGAATTTAGACCAAACTCAAACCGTAAAAATTAAAATACGTCATTGTGATAAGAATTACCATAAGCAGAAACCATCTTTGAGAAAAACGTATCAAGCATGCAATTTTTAATTTTAAGTTTGGTCCATGTCCCACACACTAACATGGAGAATGGCTGTTAATGACTCTAGTGACTAAAAACGTTTCTGTATTGTTGGATATAAAATAAGGTAAATGTGTTCTTGAACCTTATTTTAGGGCACATCATCCAGAGTTTTATTTTTCTTATGTGCATGTGACTATGCTGTGCAGGCTTGGCATTTAACTTAACGCAATTTGAGAGTTTTTGCTTTCCTGTGATTACTGACTAATTAGATCTGACAGTAAATGTCACTGTAGTCGCTCGTCTTCGTAGCAGTCGAGTGAAAACCTTTCATGTTTTAAATTCAGTTCGAGGATTACATGCTCTTTAATGGGATGAGAAAGATGTCCTCACCCCTGATTCACAAATCCATTTCAAAACCAATTAGATAAACGCAAATAAAAAAAAACAACATAGTCACCAAACTCGTGTCTTACATGATGGGCTGTCATGTAATTACTTCTAAGTTTTGACAGCTGAAAACAATGAGAGCGTTTATTTTTGAAATGAGTTTCTTTGGTGAAGCTGTACGTGTCTTACAGGAAAAAAAAATCGGTATGTTCTGTGGAATCCTGATATGAACTGTAAACAGCAGTGGTCATTTCTTTAACACAACCGCAGGGATGATGGATTTTTTCGGAAAACATCCTTTGGTAGATTTTCAAACGTTCTTTAAGGTTTATCCCTGTGTGTGTGTTACTCTTTGATCTGTCAGCTTGATTACCCTGTGAAGCTTCTGCCTATATATCGTGCGTCTGCATTAGTGTGAGCCATTGAATGCATGCTCCTGTGCAGTATGCATGTGTGTTTGCGTGCATTTTTATTTTTTGTCCGAGGGCCATGTCTACAGGGGCGTGTAACAGTGACATCAAGGGCTGGCCATAGATGGGAACCCGAGGGAGTTGCATCAGCTCAGCTGCCAGACACGCCACTTTCTGATGTGATTGTCATGTCCAATTTAACCTTTGAGTCTCATTTTTTTCATGGAATCTAAAATCCGCTATTGTGTGATATGGTAAAGTCATATGTGAAAAATCAAAAGGTTTTTAAAAAAAATGATTCTCTTATTTCTTTCCTACTCTATCACTGCTCCTCTCTCCCGGACTTTTTCTCGTTCTGCTCTACCAGTGAGGCTCCTGTGTCAGTCGTGTTTTAAACACCTGCTTTGAAAACAGAGATCAGTCGTGTGGAAAAGCCCAACAGAAGCCTTCAAGGGCTGTGGATCAGAGGCAAAGTCAAATATTTGGATGTGGAGCGGTGGGGAGGTGCACAGAAGAATTTTTTTCTTCTTCTTCATTCCTTCCCCCCCTAGATGAGGATTTCTGCAGCTGTCAAAATGCATCTTAGGGTTTTGGCGAATGAGTCCAGGCAGTCGACAGGATGAAATACATATACACCAAAGAGGCCAATTACAATATCTCTCGGTCGGTCCCAGCATTTCACTCATGTGGTCGTAAAGGGAAATATCACTGAATTTTAAACTTCAGCTTCTCTAAATCCCACTGAATGTTAAGTCTGTATCATTTGCACTGTAGAGAAGACGGACCTTTACAACAATGTTTTGTACAGCAACTTAGAAAACAAACCAGGACAGGAGAGAGCACTGATGATGCCTTAAAAAAATCCCAAAAATACTTGTATTTTCATGTTTGCATCAATTTTATATTAATGAAAATAATACCAGTATATTTTAAGCAAAGATTCACTTTAAGGTAGGGCTGGTCGAAGTTGATATTTATAAAATTTTTATATTAGTCAAAATCGATAATTATCACAATAAATGTCACGTTATTATCATAATTTAAAGTCTGATTTTTGCTCCTGAGTGAAGGTTCTGGTTTAAAATCGTATTTATAGGCAGAGAATTACATTTGCTGAACAACAAAACATTTAATAAATCTGCGGTAGATCGATGTGTTTACCTCCTTATATCAATTGATACAAATTATATTGTGAAGATTGTTATTGTTTTCTTAACAAGCTTTACTTTCAAGAGTTCTTAACGTTACACTTAAGTTAGTTTGGTAGAGTTATATACCTTTTGTCTGAATTTTAGTTAAACAAAGAGCTCTGGGTTTTTCCAGAGAAAGTGAAGAGGAGAGTTTTTATAAATCCACCTGAGGGCTTGGTAGCTGTTTCTTTCTTTTGGAGAGGAATAACATGAGTGTCTTCTGTGTAAGGCAGCACTTTTATTGACTGGTGAGAGTGAGGAACCTTGTAAGGTTGGCGTATTGGCAGCAATGAAGGATGAAAGATGTCTGATGAATGGGGTGAAGACAGAAACTTTAGGTAGCGATTCAAAAAAGTTTATCGCAGCCAAAAAGTCGCAGATCATCTCTCTCATCAGTTTCACCGACGTCTTCAGCGCAGGTTTCGAAAAGTCTTTTTAAACAATGAAATTGCATTAAACTCGATTACTAATCACTGTAGCCATTTTCAGCAGAATTGGTTGTGTCAGGATTTACAAACTTTCTTCTATTTATTTAGAAATCCCTGAACTTGACAAGAATAAGGCTTTGCCAGAAGAGCACTCTCAGGAATAGCTGCACATATGCAGTATGTGAAGAAAAGGACATCAGGGCAGCTGGAAAAAGGCTGCATGGAAAATGTTTTCTGTCATTATCATATATTAAATGCTGATAAATGTTAAGAAAGTTCTTAAAGAGAACAATCTGCATTGCTACACCATGGTGGAACTTTATTTCAGCTGCTTGTATCTGCACTGATGTTCAGTATGAAACCAGGATAATTGGCTGAGTTTCTTTATGTCTGTTGCCTAGTGTCATCTCCCTGCTCTAGTATTTTAGATATCTGCCAGTGGGGAGTGTCAAAAAGATATATGCTGTGTAGATGAGAGGAGGCAGCCTCCACTTTTTCGAGTGTGGAGCTCTCGCGATCCGTAGCTATTCATCTGCATTTCCCTGTGGGTGACAGGGAATGTGGCTGGGCTTGGCTCTGGCTGTGCTCCGTCCTTGGAAGTGGGTGAGCAGCGGACAGGCTGGGAGTCAGACAGATGCCCTCAGCTTACCACAGATCATTAATGCATGAGGGAGATGGAGATGGGCAGTATCCTGTTCCACTGGAGAAAAGGTCACAGCCAGTGGAGACTGCAGAGGAGAGGCAACATGAGTGGAGAGTGATGGGAGATGCAAAGGATACGTAGGATAACTAGAGAGGGAGGATAGAAAACTGGACTAGGGAGAAATTGTGAAGTGTGCTGATGGCATGTCTTTGTACACATGAGTGCATGTGTGTATTTTAATGCATTTGATCTTCCTTTTGAATGAAGAACTACATGGACTGCAGTAAACCAAGCCATTGATATACTTTATTCTAAACAAGACAGTTTTTAATGAGGCTATTTTGTAGAGTTTGCGAATATTCACAATATTCCGTAAACGTCTTCCATGACGTTTCCATAACATGTTTGTGGTTCCTGTTTACATGCAAATCAATGATGGCAGATGGTCCTCCCACTGCAGTATTCAACCTCACACCTTTATATATCTGTTGTGTGTTTTGTTTATCACGGAAGGTATTGTCATGCACATTTTGCACAATGCTTTGAACGTGTCTTTTTTCAGCTGCACAATACATGAGAGTAAATTCCTGTGAAGCATGCACAGAGGTGTAGCCCAAGGGAAAAGCACCATGATGTACACGCAGGATGTTTGTACTTGAGAGTTCCATTAAATGACAAAACAACTGAAGAGATGCAGAGTTTCAGCTCTTCCTAGAGGATAAATAAGTCAACATGTGTTAAATGTCATTAAGGCTTTGGTGAAAAAAATGCGCTCCAGCATTTTAGTTCAGTTCAGTTTCGCACTTCCTGAAGTAGAAATAAATGAGACTTTTGTCTTTGCTAACAGCTGAGGTGCAGTCGATCTCTGTATTTTAAAATGAAACCACAGCTTACAGGGACACAAGCTATTGTTCTAGCTGGTCCTGTGTCCAGTAGGACATGTATACCTTCCTGTTTGCACTGGCACATGCATTCCCAGTGTACGTTGAGTGGTCACGTGTTATACAGTGTAGAGCTTATGTGGACAGAGACCGTTTTACTTTGAACACGTAGTATGGATGTGGCCTGAAAATGTGAGTATAAGTTGATATACCTGGAGGATGTCACAGATGACATCTTGTAACCTTGTCTCTAGGTCTCTCTGCCCATATTAAATTGACTTTAACATTCAAAATGGGTGGTGTCCCTTTAACGTTGGGGCGTCGCAGTCCCCGTAAACAAATTGTTTAGCTTTCCTCCACCTCTCTTCTCTCCATCTTGCGCTCCCCAGGAGAACGACAGTGATGAACAATTTTGTGATTGCAAACAGTTCCACACAATACACACAATATCCATTATTAAATTTCTCCAATTTCCCTCCCCCTTCTCATTTAATTTTGTGGAGCTGAGCATTTTACATGGTACGAATTTGTCTTGTACGTGTGCACATTCCATATGAGACGCTGGAATCCGCTCTATCCAAGCGTGGCTGTGTAAATGGCTGTTGTGGCTGGAGGTTGGCATGTTGTGGCTGGATGTGCCTGTCTCTCCTCAGCCAGCCCCAGTGTGTCCATGGGGGGCCAGAGCTTGCTTCTCTGTTGTTGGATGGTAGAGGTAAGGGGTGTGAGCGTGCGGAGGGACAGGGAGGTGTGTGGAGGGGGGCGCATACTTGCTCCTCGTTGCCCCCTTCATTATATGTGGTTGACCTATTTCAGCAGTGAGCAGCAGAAAACTGGGAGGGGTACAGGGCAAAATCACAGGCTGACAGAGGTTCCCCGGTGAGTGGAGCAGGGTGTGTGATTCCCTAATGCAGTCTCTCTCACACACACAACCACTCACACACGCTCAAACTATCTGCCCTCTATCCCACTGAGTATCTTTTCCTCTTAACACATCCATTAACAGGTGTGAGATGCTTTGTGTGTTTCTCTGTCTATTTGGTGTCTGACCGTTAATCAATATGGCAACACTGCAGACACCACCATACGTTTTCTTGTGATACTCTGGCACAGTTAACGTCATACTCCTTTATTAGTATTGTATTATATTTCATTGGTTAGTACAATTGCCTCACAGTACATTTTTGGGGTTCGAACAGTGATTCCTCCCTGTCTAAAGACATGAAGGTTTACTGGCGTCCTTAAATTGCCCGTAGGTGTGAATATAAGCTTGAATGGTTGTTTCTGTCTATGTGTCAGCCATGTGATAGACTGGCCCCCCTGTCCAGGGCGTACCCCGCCTCCTACCCAGTGTCCTCTGGGACTGGCTGCAGCCTTTGTGCGACCCCTAAACAAGATAAGCGTTAAAGCTAATGGATGGATGGATTGTAAAACAAATGAGCATGTGTTTCCCATAACTGCCATATACAGATGGATGACAATGGAAGGTGTTACTGTAGAGATGTAGGGTCACCTCAACATATAAGAATAGTTTCAACAGCCTCCTTTTAAGAGGTGATCACTACTTGGTGCTTTGAAAAGAAATGGAGAGCCCTGTCGGACAGGCTTATGCTTGTATACATACAGCCCATTCATAAACTGGTGATGGAGCCATTAGGGTTCAATTTCTTGCCTAAGGACACTTTGACGTGTGGATTGGAGTGGTTGGGAGATATGAAAACTACGCAAAGAGAGGCCCCTGCTGAACGGGAGTTCGAACCTAACGACCCGTTCAACCCCCTGAGCCACAGCCTTCCGAATTATGACATGGTTAGGAATGCATGGGACCACATATGAAGAATGGCCTCATCCTTTTCGGATTTGTGTGGCAAGACAAAGCTCCCAAACACAAAAACAAAAAGTCTGTACCGGAGGCAAGTTTCCATCCTGTTTTTTTTATTTAGCCCCTCTCACTGTTGCACTTATTTGTAAGAGTATACTATTGTTTCCAACTGGTCCTTTGTTGTTTTTGATTGCTTTTGTGGCTTGTTTGAACCAGTACCAAAACAAAATGGGCAGCAGAATCGGTCCATAAGTGGTCACTCCAGATATAAACGTGAGATGCAGTCTGGCAGCAGCTATGAAAAGTCCGGATATATATGATGCTCTGATAGTGCTGTCTGAGCGGGGTCACACTGACAATATCAGTGCTGATGTGTAGACATGCCTTATGTCCACTTTCATCAGTGTTTATTACACCATAAAGAAGCAGCACAGTTACCGCACATAACAACAGCACCGCTCTGCTGTGGAAGCTCCACTCCCATCAATACAACCACTGTATGAGCCAAAGGTAGAAAACGCTGTGATTTCAAGGAGCAGTGGCTATTTGGTTTAGCAAGGACGCAGTTGATCACCCAAGCTGGTTATGATATGTTGACCTTCTGTGTAAGAGCCAATGTGCCCAATTCAATGCGTAATAGCAGCCATGTTATTCCTGACATTACAACGGAGAGGTGTGAAATAGGCAGCTTTCTTGTTATTCCTGTTGAGGTACAAGTATAAGAGGAGTGATTCTTTGATTTGCTTCAATGACACAGTGTGAGGTGCTGGACTTGTAATTATTTTGACAGCTATCTATTTTATGAAACAAGTGCAGTTCTCACTCTTAACCTGCCTGTTTGGAATGGGCTATTTGCTTAGCTTGCAGTGATGCTGGTTGCAGATTGTGCCGTTATAGTTTGAAAATTCCAGCTCTGCATTTCAGTCTGAACGTTGTTTGAGCAATCTGTAAATCCTGTGTCCAGTGGGACATG
Source organism: Paralichthys olivaceus (assembly GCF_024713975.1). NCBI lineage: Eukaryota > Metazoa > Chordata > Actinopteri > Pleuronectiformes > Paralichthyidae > Paralichthys > Paralichthys olivaceus. Next base: position 12,066,594 of record NC_091110.1, read on the forward strand.
CATGCATTCCTCTTTACAACGGTACGCGCATGCCTAGTGTACACGAGTGGTCATGTGATGAACTGTTCTGGAGATATGCTTCTTCCAGACAGACAGACAGATTGACGGATGTCCGGTATTATTAGATAGATAAAAAGAGATTGAACCAAGTGCATGCAAACTTGCGTCCTTTCATCCAAAGTTAGCAGGCCAAGATTTGATGCACCTCAAAACAACAAAGCCAAGACCTTACTGCGATTGTACATGCACCTACTGCAGCATATGTTTGGCATCCAACTACTGCTACTCCCCTTGAATGCTAAAAAAAAAAAACTTTTCATTTCATGCATGAGCCCAGCAAACATCCTGACCATCTCTGAATAAACATGCAGGAAGAAAACAGCAGTGAAATTCAGTGGTATCGAGACATTTCTACTCCACAAAACTACTGTGTGGCAGCCATGACATATTGTAAGTATTTCACAGAATGACGGCCTAGCAAGAGGAATGTTTATGATTTATTAATGTTCTCAGAAATGCAGATTCGGTGTGAGGCAGCATTAATTATTGTTTTAATTCACAGGAAATTATGGCTGCTGCTAAACCAGCTCAGCCTGACGCATGTGTGCGAGTGTGATAACTCTCTGCTGAGATGAAGGCCAGCAGCATGAATGCGTAATAACGTGCATGCCAAAATGCACAGAAACTCATAGAATTGAGTTTATAGGAAAATGAAGGTACCTGTTGAGATCAGCTTGCGTAGTAATATACAGAGACCAAATCACAACGGCACATAAGAAAACACAACAAATAAAAACTAAAAAGCAAATAAGAAATCACAAAGGGAAATAAAATTGTGTTTTGCACTTCTGGGTCACCGTAGTAATACAATGACAGCAGCAACATTAAGAAACCAACAATCAGGTTTGTGGGAGGACAATAAAAAATGCAGTATTAGTAAATTAACAGTAAAAGACCATCTGATAGTATGGTGACAGCTGTCAGTGTGTGCTGAGCAGTCTGCCGGAGAGACGGTCACTGATCAGCCGGTCAGGGTGGTTTTGACAGCGAGTCTTTTTACATTAACACCAGCGAGCTTCATCTGTGTTTACACTGCAGCCTCCTCAACAGAAATCATCCCCATCATGTTTTTTTTTTTCTCCAGAACCCCATCCAACGCTCTCTACAGTGAGTAAAGAATTAGCATGTTGTACAACAGAGAGCTTGTGTAACAGTATTAAGATTTTAACGGCATTACAGCCATATCTAACACTCGAGCTGCTGGGCTCAAAGCAGCATAATAAATTGCTGGAAAAGTGGATAGAGTTTGTGTTTTGTGTGGATTTGTATGTTGGCATTGCCATGTGTGTGCATGGGGATGTGTGTGTGAGAGTGTGTGTATGTGTGTGTGTATGTGTGTCATAACCCTGAGGGCCACATATAGAACCATGTCTATTAGCTGGCTATTGCGGCCGTGGTCTTGTTTTTATTATCAGCATCATAACGGTTCTGTGTGTGTGTGTGTGTGTGTGCCCTTTATAATATCACCTCCTGCTCTCCCTCTACTGATCCTGGGGCTAAGATTTATGATTCTGCATTACATCTGCCTTGTCACATTAATTCAGCCATCACACACGGACACATGTACACACACGCAAACACGTACCTCACCCCCAACACACACACACACACACACACACACACACACAGGGTTACGCCATTATAGCCGGCATTAGGACATAAAGCCGTATTTGGTGTATTATGGTGCACACTAATGCCACTGGAGTGAACATTTGAAGAGGAAGGAGAACTTTCTAAATCACTGTGAGGCTTCTCCTGGTTTCTCACCTTGCAATTTGATTGATGAGATGACAAGAATGAGATTTAAGAGATTTAGAAAACGATACATGGTGGAATGGAGGGTAGATTTGTGTGTGTGTGTGTCTTTCTGTGTGTGTCTGTCTGTGTGTGTCTGTCTCTCTGTGTGTGTGTGTGTGTGTGTGTTGTGTGTGTGTGTGTGTGTGTGTGTGTGTGTGTGTGTGTGTGTGTGTGTGTGTCAGGGGAATACACAGGCGGCCAGATTCAGTGACAGACATGGAGAATAGACTGTGCTCTAGGGACTATGTCTCACACATTCTGACACACTCCCAGTTTGCAGTGTCCTTCAGATAAAGTGCTGCCAGGGATTTTTGTGCGAGCAGACTTGGACATCTGAGTGCTTCAGGATATATGTGCGAGGTGTGCATGTGTGAAGTGTGTGCACACGAGTGGGTGGTGGTACATCCCCTCCTGCATAATGTCATTCTCGTTTCGAGAAGTCACTGCAGATGATTGCATGACAGCTTTTTCTTGCTTGGGAATCATCATCATCATTATCCATATATATTCACATAATACATTCTCTATCATTGAATTTGGTTAAAAAAACTGTGTAAATTAACCATGTTTCTGTCTCGCTGCTAGGTTCATCAGGACAAAATCTCTCAAACTGCTTTTTTCGCTTGTAGTAGCTTCCTGCTGTGGAGGAACATGTCACTGTGCGAGTATGAGTGAACCAAAATATTTAAGTTATGGGTTGTAGAGCTATAACAATGAGATACAACTGGCTATAAAGTTATGTGAAGCTGCAGACTGACTGGTTCATCCGCAACTCCTTCCACATTACTTTTGATATGAATCTTAATTTTGCACAGCAGGTTCTTGAGCTTTCGGTATGTTTTGCGTAATATATAAGGAATCATACATATGTTGTACTGTACCTAACACCCAGGCAGGCTTGTGTAAGAAAGGCTGATCAGATCGGCAGCCTTGGCCACACGCTTCTTTCGAGAGCTGTAGTTTGGCACCGAAAATGAATTAGTTACCATTCACTTTCTTTGATATTTAGCCCTCCTCCAGCTTTCAAAGTGCTTGCAGTGGTGGTGAATGGCATAAGAACTTGTGAGAGACTGATCCCACTGTCTCTTTCAATCTATTCCTTTGTCTCTTTCAATGCAGACGTTGTAATGTAATAAGGTTTTTCAATACAGCTCTATTCAATTGTTTGTTAATCATTTATAATTTGTTTTTTAGAGGGTTTTTGTGTTGGTGTAATTGTGATGTAGCTCTGTGTGATTGTAGGTTTTGCACTGTATGTTTTGCACTGTTGTCCTTTGGCCTTTCGCTGATGGCAGGATGGGGCTGCCCGCTGATCTGAGCCAATTAGCCAAAGTGGAGGCATTGCATCAACCTAGTGGGCACAGTGAGGGGTCAGAGCGCTAGTCACGTCTCAGTTGACAAGGACCACTCCACTCCATGGCCCAACGGGCGGTGTGGCGTAGGGTGATGGCCCCGTCTGGCTCTGGGCACCCAGGGGTGTGACATGTGACAAGTGAGCGGGCACGACGGTTTGTGCTAAAAGCACCAGTCGTTATGAAAGCAAGTGAAGTCAAGCACGGGGCTTCATGTGTGCAATGGCAGCCTTAAAAACTGTATTTAAGTATTTGTGCATCAATGAATGTGTATGTCCGGCCGGCGGTGGGTGGGCGGGGAGTCACCGGAGCGTGACACATATTCATATTGACACCTGTCATTGAGGCTGTGAAGCATAAACACTGCAAACGTTAAACCTGCATGAAGTTAATCAGGGTTTGCACTGTGTGTGTTTAAAGCCGTGTTGTTTGTCTTTGGAAGGTGTTGCTCCCCCCCCCCCCCCCCCCCGTCTGTCTTTACACCATTGTCTCTTCCTCAGACTCTACTCCGAGAGCGATGTCTGCGCCGCCCCGCACCGTAAATTAGTCCCGGGTGGTGACACGGTGCTTGCTGGGTAATTTGGACAATGGGGCGTTTGACAGCTCACCCATCACAGCTACAGCACTCCAGGGAGCCACTACTCCTCCTGAGCTTTTCTCTCTCTCTCTCCTTGCGCTCCTCTCTCCTCTCTGGGTGCTGATGGAGTGACTCTCTAAGTAGCAGCATCATTCTCCAATCAACCACCAAAATGGCTTTTCATCCAGGAGGGAGCAAATGGGGGTGTATTGGGAGGTGACGGGAGGGGAAAGGATGATGGAAATATACAGTATAGAGGGAATGTTGGAAAACCATAACAGCTGGAGAGTGAGAAGGAAAAAAGAGACAAAGAGAATGTGACATTTGAGAGAAAAGTGGGAAAGATTTATCAAATATGTGGATATATTTGGATTTGGATTAAAAAGCTTTCGATTAATGGCCAATTTAACAGCACACACACATACACACACACACAAAGAAAGTGTAAAGGGACGGAAGTAGAAGAATGTATAATACACACATGCAGATGATGAATATTTCGTGCATCAATGCAATGTGACCTTATCTCTAATATGAAAGTTTTGCATTTGTCTTATAGTTTATATTGACCTTTCTCTACCAGTTACTTCTTTATGTTACTTTTTCAACCAATTTAAACTCTATAACATTGGGTATTTCGGGGGTAAAAATAGGTATGAAATTAAAATGATGAGCCTTAACATTCCTGGTGCTTCGACCTTGTCTTTCCTGGCACTGTGATGTGGCGGGACGGACAGTGGCCAAGGCCTAGCATGACCACCAGCTGCCTCCTGCCAGAGTGCAGCCAGAGAGGGCTGAGTGAAGGTCAGGCATAAGGAACATGTAAACACCCCCAGTGAGAAAGACATGGCTGTACGTGCAATGACAGGGAGAGACAGAAACACGTCTCTGCACTGGAATTGATTACACAACTTAATGACTGCTTTTACTAAGTATGTTGTTGGGGTTGTATTGGATTCTCCTCTTTTCCATCCGCTTAATAAACTAAGAGGGAGATAGCGCAGGTGACAGGGAAACACAGGGCACTTTGTATCACGTGCAGAGTCCATTTCTCAGTAGAGGGAGTTGAAATGCTTATCTATAGACTAACTCCTCAGTTCTGCAACTGCCTGTTTGCACTTTACTGCGCGGGGCTAAATCAATTTGTGCAGATAATTTTTTTCCAATTACATCACATTCTCTGGTAAAGATAAAACCAGTGAATTGGGCCGTTCTATAATGGCCTGATTTAATTATTAATTAAGTTTATTTGATGGCTTGAGGTCTCTCCTGGTCTTAGGGAGTCTGGCCTGCGATGGAATGACCATGAGCTGTTGACTTGTAACTTGAGGGAGTGTCAGCTTGTTTTTCTTGATTTCTCCTCCCCACCCCCGCTAAGGTGATGTGATGTGTGATGTGCAGGATTCCCTAGAGATGAAATATGAGTTTGCTTTCGCACACCCCAGCAGCGATGCTCAGATAGAACTGGGCAAAGGAGGGGTCACTGGCCCCTAACCGTAATCAATAAATACCTGCTGCAGCCAAGTGTTAGATAGGACCCTGCAGACAACGTGTGCAGACGCATTAGTGCGTATAAAGCACTCTGCTGGAAAGAAACATTAGATTGGAAGAAAGCTTGTGCTCATTTTTTCTGTTTTTCGTGAAGCTTCTAAGGGAGTTTGCTTTTAAAACAACAGCCATGCATTGATTTAAGCCACTGGGATGTATGGGTCTTTACTTAATCCAATACTAACAAGTATTGACTGGTGAAAGTCATTACCATTGATTTATGTTCACTCAATATAATGGGTAGGTGTGCTCAAAGCTCATTTATAGGTAGGTCTGATTGACAGTCTATTTATCCTGCTTCAATTGACATGACAGCTGAGTGGTTTTTTTTTTTCTGCTTGACCACTCAGCTGCAAACCACCTCTTGTCCTTCCCCAGAGCGGCACAGCAAAAACATTCCCCCAGTAAAACTCCCTGTCGTCTTAGCTATTTAACCGACCACTTACCAGTTTTCCTCTCCATACTGGAGCAGGAGTGTATGTGCAAGAAGTATGAGCTGAGAGAAACATGAAAGAGAGGAAGGTGAAGAGGACAAATAAAAGAATAAAACAGGAGTGGAGAGGGAGGAGATTTATGCCGGCGCTCGTCGTTATTCATGCTTGACTCTCCCCTGATGGAAGGGAAACATTGGCCCTGGTGATACAGTGCTTTCACCGGGACAATAAATATGCTTTAGTACAGATAGAATAGAGAGAGCTTATCTTGCACAGTAGTGTCAGTGGCTAGCATTCAAAAGCTGTTATCGTCGACACTCAATATATACGATATGAGAAATACAGTCAGACAAGTATCCAGCAGAGGAGTATAACATAGGCAGACAGGTGACGGATCCACTATAGCATCACATATATATGTAGGTTACATAGTACGTATGGTGTATCATCTGTATATACTGTGAGAATGCATTTCAATATCACATGTATCCCTCTGTATCTGTTTGGTTTTCTATTAACTTGTGAAAGTGTTAATCTTCTTCTTGCTTTAGAATAGCAATGTGCGTTCTTAAGATTTATTTTTCAGTCTACGGCGTTGCCACCTTCTCCCGCTATCCAGAAATGAAGGTAGATATCCTGGATAAGAACGCTGCCATCTTGTCTGTGCAGTGGCGACTCTGGCTCAACCAATCGTGAGCCAGTCTCGGATGTCAATTATGACGTCTCACACTGTTTCTATAGAATCAAATAACTAATTGAAGCTTCTACTTTCTAGTTTGGTCAATGTTCCATCCACTAACATGGAGTAGGCAGGGGATAAACCTAGCCAGATGCCAGGAGCTGTCATGTTGTCCATCTTTATATACAGTTTAGAAATAAAAAAAGGATTTATAAATTATAATTGTGTCTCTGATTCTTAGTTTGAGCTGTTATACAATGCACTGCAAGTATTTGGAATCTTTAAAGTTCAGATGAAATTGTACAATGGTTTTGTATTGAGGAGAGTCAGACAGGTTTCTGAACTGTGTAACAACGTTGAAGACTAATTTCTGTGTGAACGTGGTTTCCTTTCTCTGATTGTGTTATGTCACTCTTGTTTTGACAGTGTTGACAGGTTAATTGTGCTGTTCTGAAAGGTTTCCAAGGAAGGTATATAAAATCTATATCTTTCTACATTCACATATAGGCTCTCTGAAGTCCTGTACTGCACCTTTTTGTCTGACTCCAACACAAATATAAGTACAACACGTCTTTAATAGTGTTGACATATCCAACATTACAGAAACAGCTTCGTAAGCAACACGGAATGCTTCATATCTGGATGGTTCTGATAGATTGGATGGATTTGAATTAATTTTCCTCTGTGATCATCGAAACACTTGAACTGGAATCACGTTGTTATCGGCTAAGTGTGTAATCTTCACTCGTGCGCATGTTTCCAGACGGGGGGGGGGGGGGATTTGTGAAAAGGTGTGATGGAGGAGCTGCAGTGGCCCAGGACACATCACAGCCCGGCCTGGACAACGACTCGATGTTTAATGTACTGTGGATGTCAGCACAACAGACCTCATTAATGTGACTAATGAAATGACAGCTCAGTAATGGTGGTGATTGCAGAGTTGAGGAGTGATTTAGGAGGTTTTACTGTAGCTCCCTTCAAGGTGCTTGAACTGCATTTGCCGGATGATTCCGTGTGCAGCCGGCCACAGTGCTTATTACCAATGGAAACTGTTGATGCAAGCTCATCATTATGCCCTCGTTGTGCACAAGAATCAGTGAGGTGACGACATTATAGGTAAATAGTGTCAATACAAGTTCGTTTTGATCATTTGGAGCGTTACCCCGTACTGAATAGTTAATGTGTGTGTGTTGCACGTCTGATGTGGGGGTTGCATGTATTTATGTAACACCAACCTGTTTTTAGCTGATGTTCCTCTTCATGTCTTTTAGGTGTTCTGCACGTCTTATCTCTCACTCTGTGCTTTAATATCTAGCTGTGCCAGTTTCATTAGCTTGGTTTGTCTTTGATTTGCTTGCATCAAAACATAATCATTCCTTAATATTTTTTTACTCCCACTGCTGTGGGGGTTGACTCGGGCCAAAGAGGGGCTGATTTCCAAGACCTTCTCATACCTCTCTTCACTCCCACCTGCCATGCTTGGATTAAGTCCATTATTTCTGATCCCTTCTTTAAATCCCTTTTTTTGTTCCATACCTGATGATGGCAAATTTCATTCATTGCTGTTATTATGAGAGCAATATGCAGCTCATTTATCTGCAAAACTTCTTTTGTCGTCGGGATGTGGAACTGCTATAAAATTCAACTAATATTCAATTTGAGTCTTAAAATATTCACTAATAAGAGCTACAATATGAATTAGGAAAACTCACCCCAATTACAGAGCAAAATACCATTTGAATAAAAGTGCTGCAAGGACATATTTCATTAAAGTTTAAACACTTAACATGGAGGCAGCTGAGAAATGTTTCTGATTAAAATCGAGCCGCAGAATTGCAAATGCTCATAAAAATCCATATTGCTCATCAAACAGTGGAGGCGGGAAAGTGTTTCATATGCATGAACTCTACACGTTCCTGCACTTGTTGAGTATTAGGTCTTTGCGACATCGTATCCTTGTGTATCTGCATGAACGCATCATGTTAAACACGGCCATCCCTAAACTGTTTTTTATCTTTCTCTCATGGCGTGTTGGGGGAGACGGTGAGAGGGGGGAGCCAGGAGAAAAGTAATGTTTCTCTTTGAGCTTTGCGTTGCTCTTGGTATTCTGTTCACCAGGGAGGGAGGTGCTGAGGAGTCGGGGTGGTGGGAGGGTGGCAGCGTGATTGGTAAGAGTCAGGGTCTTTCATTTTGTCATGTGGGTTGTTTTTTTCATATCGGAGCTGATTTTTTTTCTCTTCCACTGGAGGGCTACTTCCATTCACTTGAATGTATTATTTCCTCGCGACGAGGAAGTTGATGAATTCGAATATCTGTGAGTGAGTCTGTGTGCGCCCCCCTGCGTGCATTAATGCTGCCTCCGCGAGTGTGTGTGTGTGTGTGTGTGTGTGTGAGAGAGAGCAAGCCACGCTTTCATGGCTGTTTCAGATCTCTCCGCCTCACAGTTCGACAGAGCGAGGGAGCCAGGAGGGAGAGAGGGAGAGAGAGATGGAGAGATAATGGGAATGGAGGGTGAAAGAAGGCTAACACAATCTTTAATGAGTTTCCTTGGCTCTCTTTGCCTGTTTCTGGGTCAGGGTCCCCTGGCTGAGGATGTGGGTGGAGGACTGTGGAGCAGAGAAGACGAGAGTTAGCCAAGGTCTGCTGAAATAGACTTCTACATTAAAGAGTCATCACCTACATAAAGACATAAAGGATGAAAAGCTTGACTCTGTTTCAAAGTTGTTTTTCTTTCTTGTTTAGACAGCAGGGGATGAAAGTTGATCAGCTAATGATGTTCCAGCTCTTCATCACACAAACTGTGTAGAGGCGCTTTCTCTTAAAGTCAGAGGTCACTTGAGGCTTAAATGCGTCTCCTCAATTAGCGGCAGATTAGGAGCCAAGGAAAGAGATGAGCAAAACTTTTTTACACACACACACACGACATAACACTTTCATAACGCAACACAGACAAACCCCTCCTGGGGAGGGTGGCTTTGGTCACTCTCTGATTGGCTCCCGCTGCCCTTTCATTTCCGAGCAATCAGCTCCAATCTGCGGCAGGTATGGAGGGAGCGATAACATTAGAGAGACATCAGAGGGAGATATCTGCACAGCCGGGACGTTATTTAGTGCTCCCGAAGCATCCAGCAGGCAACCTCTGTCAGACAACGAGGCTCCGGCGTGTCCACACAGGACAGGGAGGCGGGTAGATGGAAGGACATGGACGAATTACTGATGGGCTGATAAACCCTTTCGTTATCTGAACAGCCTACCTTCCCGCGTGTCTTCTCCTGTGCTGTGTTTCTGCCCCAACTCTATTCCGATGTCTCAATCTCCGTCTGCCGACCTGAGTTACTTTTGCCGCCTCTCTCTCTACCTGTTCTCCCTCCGTCTCTCTTCTCTCTCTCACCTTCTGTTTCCCGCCGTATCTCTGTCTCTATTACTCTGCCTTCTTTCTTTCACACTTGTAAATAATTGATGTCTACCGGTTCGATGGTAAGAATAGAACAGTTCTGGAGGTGACAAATGGGGTGGCGAATAGGCCTCATCCTCCTCTCTTCAAAGAGTTGGAAAGTTAGCCGTGCTTGCTCGTGGGCGTGTATGCCCATGTATTTGTGTGCTTGTGATGTTTTGTGCCACTGTGAGCATTTGTTCATGTTTGTGTGTGTGAATGTGTGCGCGCGTACGCATGCAGTTTTTTGTGTGTGTGATTTAAGACAGGGAGATGAAAGGGAGCTGTAATTACAGGGAAGCGTATCTGTCTACTGCAGAAGTATCCGAGGAATGGCACAAAGTGGGCCAAAAGCCTGAGGTCATTAGATGTGCTGGATGTGTGTGTGTGTGCATGCGTGCATGTGTCTGTAAGCTGGTGAGAGCGTGTGTGTGAGTGAGTGAGTGAGTGAGACAAATGTAAAGAGAGAAAATGGAAGACAGAGAGAGATCAGCTTATAACTTCAGTTCCTCAGAGTCAACCTCTGAACTCTGCTTCTCATTATTGGCTCTGCCTCTCTCTCGTTTCTCAGCAGTAGCTGGTTGTGGTTAGACCGAGCAAAGGCCCGGTTCCTCTAAATCCATGCAGCCTTATTGCCTGAGAGGAATCCAGAATTTCCTGCTCTCCAAAATACACTTGTGTAAACATTCCACAATATCAAATGATAGGGATTTCACTGTGTACTGTGTGGATGGATAATCCCATGCAAAGACTGTGGTTCTAATTCACTGTCCCACTGTCTCTTGTCTGCTCTCCTTTCCCCCCCTACGCCATCTTTTCCTTCTTTCTCTTTCTTTCTGCCCCCTCTCTCTCCCTTCCTCTTCCCTTTCATCTCTTTATCCCTCCTGCCCTCAATCTTTTCGTCATCTCTCCCTTTTCACAGATGAGGATGACTTCATCGGTCTTGGTGATCTGCCGGAAACCTTCCCGTCAGACCCCCCGGAGCCCCTGCCCGTGTTTTTGATGGAGCCGGAGGAGGCCTACATTGTCAAGAACAAGCCGGTCAACCTATACTGCAAGGCCACACCCGCCACCCAGATCTACTTCAAGTGCAACAGTGAGTGGGTTCACCAGAAGGAGCACACTGTGGAGGAGCGGGTTGACGAGAACTCCGGTCAGTAAACACGTCAGCCGAATGCATATTCAAGTAAACAAGCCCTGTGTCATAGAAAATTATTCATGTATACAACCACTTTGCATTTGCAAATATATTGTGTATTCTGACCAGATTGTGTTTTTAACAATATAACAAGGAGATGTTTATCGAGCCCCAAATGTTTTTTATAGGATTTATATTGTTTCCCCCACAATCACTCCTATTGTGTGATTATGAAAGCAGTTGGATAGTGAAACATCCTGGCTTTGAAAAATTTACAGAAACATATATTGTAAATACTATATATATGAACCAGATTTAGTTTTGGTTTAGGAAAGACATAAACTTGGTTTGGAGCCATGGTCCAAACTTTACATGTGTAAGCATCAGTATAGATCTACAACACATGAGAAGCGTCATGCAAATCTTGATCAAGTTGCAAACATCACGGCATTCGTCAGTCTTCATGATTCACACAGCAAATGAGTTGCTTATAATCATATTTTTTTAGGAGGTAAGATTCATAAAAGACTATATACTCACAGTTTGTGCTCACTTAACTGTGTCTGCTTATCAGTTTTAGAGGTCAGTGTCTTTAATCATCTTCTGGCATCACCGTGTTTGGAGAATTGACTTTGACGAGGAGAGCCTCACCTTTATTTCAGCATAGCGACCCCACCTCTGCAGTTATGTGTGCCTCGGAGTGTCCTGGTATGTGTTAATGTACATGTTTGCGAGCATCTAGAGGAAGTGCAGGCAGTGAAGCTCCAGCAGGGTTGTTTTCGACAGAATTCAGCCCCTGAAGGCACCAGAGCCATTACACACAACAGCCCAGCACTGATTGGCTGCATTCAGCGGCTGTATTGGAAATTGAGTTCCTTCTGTCGCCCACAGGTACCAATCACATCACATTTACCCTTTTCATCCCACTGTTTTGCTACACAGGTCTGCATGGTCACACACAGACGCACTGACAGCTGTTCCTTCAATAAAATGTGGATGCTTCTGCACGTAAACACACACCAATGTACTAGAATGAACAGGGAGCATTTTTCCAAGCTGAAGCTGAGGTATTCAGTAAAAATACCTCTTTAGTGTTAAAATAAAAAAAGATGTATACTCATTATCATACAAAGAAACAAGGAAAACATTGTTCCAGAAGGAAAAAGTGAAATATCACATTGACTTAAACATTCACACCCTTAACTTGGTAGATAGAGCATCTTGGTGGTGATTACAGCCTCAAGCCTTCTTAGGTGTGACACAACCAGGATTTTCCACCATTCTTCACTGCAGATCTTCTCTGTCAGTTTGGATGGCCATCTTCACGTGTCTCCAGAGATGTTTCATTAGGTTTGAGACGGGCCACTCAAGGACATCACAGATTTGTCTTAAACCGCTCCTGTGTTGTCTTGGCTGTGTCTTGAGGGTCATTGTCCTGTTGGATGGTGAACCTACTGTTCAATGTGAGGTCCTGAGCTCTCTGGAACAGGTTTTCATTAATAATCTTTCGGCAGCAGGGTTGTTCAGTAACACATGAGAACACTTTGCATGTCAGCCAGCACAGTAATGTCCATGCTACTTATAGTGAGTCACGATTTTCAGTGAATGAATAAGCTCAGGTTGCATCAGAACAGCGTTTGAAGGTCATGTCACTGCTGTAGAGGAGAAATTCATGAACGCCACCACTACATCTCACTACATCAACCTTAATCAGCAGAATCACCAGTAACAAGCTGGGCTCAATTTATTTAAACCAGTCACAACAGTGTCCCCACCTATCAATATTTATATCTTTTGCTTGGATTCAGAATTTGTTAAACATGACTCATGAATTCTTCTCTGTTTCTTTAGCACAAGAAATTCCACATTGAAACAACATGGCACTGAGGGAATAAATTAAACATTAGCTCAAATAAATATATAACAAACTTATTCCTTCAGCTATGATGATTTTGTCACATGTTAGGGCAGATATTGATATTGATCATTTGTGCTTTCTACCATAGATTTGATATTGGCATTCTTCCACTGACATGGTGTTGCAGTCTGGATGTGATGCATATGGATGAGTGCTACTCATGCAGTCGATGTTGTTTTGCGTTTCTTGCATATTATTTTCCGATGTCAGTTGTCTAGGCTACGCTGTTTTCCCAATTATGTAGCGTTTTCCCTGTAATTATCTGCTCTGCTCACATACCTATCCCCCACTGCATTGCTTAAAATCCTATATGTTAAAGACTGTTTGAAACAAGTTTTTCCATCTGAGCCCTACTGCCCACCTCTGCTTTTCAACACACAGTATCGCCCTTGGTTTATATTGAAAAAAATAGAATTGCAATTATTTTAGCACAAGTCTGCATCATAAAATGTCAAGAGAGGTCTGAAAGCCTTTCTGAATGCACTATGCAAGAGGGGAGTTGCAGCCAGAACAAATCTAAATGTAGTATTTAAAAATCAACCTGAATCTCAACCTGAAATCCTGAAATCCTCTCATTTTGACAAATCGATTAAAGTAGCACTGGCTCTTTGCCTTTGTGTGAAAAGGTTTCGTTCAAAAAGCATCAACATGGAAAACAGCCCACACATCATACACAAACCCACTCCACACAGCCAGATCCACAGGCTATTTACCCAACACATATTCCTTCATTTATGCTCTTGCACCCCTCATGCACACGCACATGCACTACACAACTAGAGCTCATGTGGATGTGTGCAGCCTCTCTCGGCCCACTCCATTGCTCTCTGATTTCCCCAGATTGACGGAAAAGGAACACCGACAGAAACCGGCCAGCCTGGTCAATACCACTGATAGTGTAGCCCAAAGAAATTGGATCTCTCCCTCTCTGCCCTTTATCCTTTGTTTCTCCCTTTTCTCTCCTCTCTCTGTCTCACTTCCATGTTGGCACTGATCACTGAGAAACTAAGACGAAAATGAGATAAAATTATATTAAGGGAGCAAAATAGACAGAGAGAGATTGAGGATAGAAACTGCAGATGTTCTTTTAGACTGCGTCTATTCCATCCCAATCCAGATGTTTCACTTATATGACGAGTAAGGTGCCTTTAACTTTACATTCACAACATGACAATATAATGTGGGTATTTGAAATTTGAAATGGACTAGTAGTCCTTAACAGCTCAAAGGGTTGGGGTAATGTTTTTTTCTGTACAGTTACAATTATGAAAAAGCAACAACTCAAGCAACACTACACAAAGGTGAATAAAAGAACAAGTTGGGGGATGGATACAATAAAATCGTACGGTTAAATCAGTGGATAAGACAGCACAGTTGCCCATAGCAACATGCCCTCACATGATGCCCTGAGATAACATCTAAGAAAAAAAAAAGAAAATAACAAGCAAACAAAGCCACCAATAGAGCTTTTACAGTTCTGAGGGCGTTACAACGCTCTTACTGGACAGACTGTGTATACTGTACAACCACAGACGCCCAAGTGGTGGTTTTATTGCTCTGACAATAACACTCACATGACATCTTGTCTACAGTTCGCCAGGAGGCACACAGGAGATTCAAGTCCGCTTCAAGAAGCTTGTATGTCACCTGCTAAAAGCAAAATGTGTGCACCATCAAAAGGTTGCAATGTAACCAGCAAGATTGGACTTGATTCACTGATGGACTTTCCCCTGACAATTTTTCCGTGCAGTGTGAAACAACTCACTGGCCCTCGCTTTTCACACACCAGACCACATGTAGGATGCGACACACGGTGGGCCGCGTGGTGCATGTCTGACGCACAAGCACTTGACACAAAAGAAAATATTGTGACGTGATTACCATCTCAAGTGGTGTAATTGAGCAGCATCATTTTCTAAGGAGCAGGTAATTACATTAAAACAATAATATACCATTTGCTTGCATGTGATTATTCTTTGAGACGCAGCCAGTTAACACAATTAACATCAGAGAAATATGTGCTTTTCCCCAAAACATTAATGAAACATCAAATGAAAGGAAACTGCTCTGTGTGTCTTTTGGCTATTTGATTTTCCTTTTTAGAAACTTTTCGTAAAAAGCAAATCCAGTCTAATAGCTCCAGTCGTTCAACATTAGGCCTTGGATTACTCATCATCGTTGATACGTTTTCAAACCGTAGGAATAACTGCAGTCTCTGGTAGTTTTTGCTTCAGCAGTGAACTATAAAGAATGGGCCTTTATTTGTGTCCAGTTTGTTTTTATACATTCTTTATTATACGAAACAGAAAATCAAGCCTCTTTTTATTCAATTTTCATTCTGATGATGAAACAGAAAAAACATTTCACATGACCAAAAGAGACACGAACTGAAAAGGGGAAAATGGCTCTATTTCCACAGGTGACAGTTGGATTGTCGCTGTGTTTAGGTTGTTGTGTTGTTAAAGTGCAGCCGAGCAGCGGTAGGGGAGACATGGATTTTACCACTGATGATTCTCTGATGCAAACTGTAAACTGTTTTGCATGAAATAATGGGGACGCACATGAAAAGAAGCCGTACATTCACATCATGTGCAGCAAATGTGACTTAGCAAGAATGAAAAAGAAGGAGGGAACAAAATGCGATGGCAGTGTTTCCTCATCCTACTGTCACCTGACGTTTACTTCTCAGCGCAGAGGGCAGGTTAAAGTCTCCTGTGAGCGACCGGGAGCATTGATCTGAGCAAATGAGCAGCAAATTAATTATGAGTAGGCACAGCTAGTGTTATATACACTGGAGACAGCTTGTCACTCTCTTGGAGAAACGAGTGAGGAGATCAAGCAGGAGTGCTCTCCATCTGGGCTGATAATCACAGCACTTACTCCCTCCTCTTCCTCCTCCGGCTCTCCTTCGATGACCAATGCCTTCCTCCACCGCCTGACCCGTCTGATCAATAACGTTAGCCAGTGCAAACACTAAGGAGCAAGCATAGCTCCCTTTAATGACCACATGAATAATGAATCATCTCCAACAAGGCGCCCTACTTCAGCCGCCTATTAATGGGGACATATTGTAGAATCATTCCTGCGGCTAATGGCCACATCGGCGGGTGTGAAGTAGCCCCTCATCGCCCGGCCCTGACGCGGCCGTCGCTCGCTTTGCTCCTCTCGATTACAAATTGAGTGGATTGGTGTTGGGTTGTGTTGTTATCATTGTTAAGCTACATAGAGTGCATGAAGAGCTGCTGGCTGAGTAAACATATGAAGTCACAGGATGAGATCAGCCGGCTCGGTTCACTTCCACCAGAGAGAGTAGTGGGAAGTGTTTGAAGTGCAACACGTCAGAAAGAGTTTAATCCAGCTTTAGTAATGTCTATGAAATCACGAATGACTCTTAAAGCAGACGCACACCCAGGCGTCATCTGACATTACAGACGACCCATTGTAACAACATCAGACGGATAATTCACCACTGTACAGTTATTCAGAAACGATCGAGAAAAACCCCCTGATTCTGGCGTGTGTTTTACACCCTCAGAGGATTCATATCTACTTATTGTTTCCACTATTGATTTTCTCTCCACTTCTTTTTTGTTAGATGTTCTCCCAGTATCACATCCAACCCTCACATTTTCAAACTAACAAAACACAGCCTCTCAGACAAACAGTCAGACGGATAGACACGTAGAGGACAGACAGCCACGGTCACACACACCGTCCGACTGGCACATGCAGCAGACACACACACACACACACACACACACACACACGCTTGCATAGACAAATGCTCACGCCACAGACGTGGCTGCCTGTCGGCACACGGTGTAAATTTTACATGAGAGCTAAGCTGGTATGTGGGATGTCACTGTGCCTGCTGTGTTCACCAGAACACGGAGGCTGTGTGAATGCACTGAACCTGCAGTAAAATGGGCATGTTGATTTTTCTAACCATCCGCTCTCTTTGCATTTTTTATTCAGACGCACAGTGTAATTCTCAGACTGCACCTTAGGTCGTAAAACATTATGAACATTATGGTTATTGAGATAGATAGTAGATGATTATCAACATAGGAAGGATGAGACAAATATAAATATTAATTACTAAGATGTTTTCATGCTTGCGCAGATAGAAATAGTTTTTATTGATTTTTACATGATTCATTTAGTCTGATTTCTGTGACAGAGAAGAAACGAAAAAATGATATTGCATGCATAGAAAATGGAATCTTTAATAAATCAAAGGAGCATGACGGCAGCACTTGTTTGTTAGTCTTACGCCGTTTGAGCCCAGTGTGTTTTGTTGTAGATGGTGAATCACTATGTAATGAATTAGATTTGTATCAAAGATAAGGTGACTGAGTGTGGGAGTATAGGGAGGAGGGTGAGTCAATGACCTGTGATGCCATTTCTAGGCAGTGGGGCAGATAATGACATCACATCAACAACACATGGCATCTCTTAGGTAAGCTCAGTTTCTAAAGGCAGAGTAAAATAAGAGTATCCTATTTATAAATGCTGAGAATTATTGGACACTGAAACTAGATGGTGTGTTTAATGTTATCAACAAAGTATTTCACCATGTAAGACACAAGCTAATGATCAGCCCAAACACTCGAGGCTTTGTTGTTAAAAGCTTCCTGTTTCTTCTATTGTATAATTTATATACTTTGAACTGCAGGAATAAGAGAGATGTATAAAAAAGACAAGATAAATGTTCGTTTCATGGTCGACTATCGACAAAGGTAAAATGTGTGTGTACCTATGGAAAAGCTTTATTAGGAACCTACAGTTTTGGCCTTTTAACAGTGCAGCCACGTCATTAATTCCACCACTGTCCCCTGTTTTAATTAGCATGCACTCTGTGCAGCATTTTTAATTTGTGTCTCAGCAAGAGACAGCGGCCTCACCATCATTTCTAAATTAACAGGGGGATGCGGATGCTGGAAACTTCATCCTGTATATAAAACATTTTTGTAAATCTTCAGGTATTAAAATCTGCAAAACCCATAGAATATATACGTGTAACAATAAGAAGATGTACACATCTGTCCGTCCTGGGAGAGGGATCCTTCACATGTGGCTCTCTGAGTTTTTTCCCCACTTTTTAATGGATTTTTTTCACACCTTGTTATGCCCTTGAGACAAATTTTGAATATTGGCTCTACAAATTTGATTGATTGATTGATTGATTGATTGATTGATTGATTGACTGACATCCCTGTTCATCAGTTTAGTATCTTTGGGTTGGACATTAGAAGGGGGTCGAGGTCAAAGGGTTATGGTTAAATACTCTGGTAAAGAAAACCAACAACTTTATCATGTTTAATAGTCAATGATATGTTTCCTTCAGGCTGGTTTTGATTATAAATTACACTCTGGCTTCTTGTAGTGAGTCATCTTGCCAAAAACATGTTGATACATTCAGACGGAAGCATCATATGAGAAATAAATGGCAAAATTTTGTCAAAATTAAATGCAGCCAATAATTGTCCACATCAGCTACTGAGTGCAAGATCTGTGTGCATGACACATTAAACTTTGAATTGCATGAGTTACAACCACAACGCTCTCCCAGTTTCTGTCATGCTGTCAGCTACCAACAAAAATAACCAACAAATATAATAAGCGGTTGAAAAACAAAAAAAAGTGTCAGGTGTGATGAATAAGTGGTTTGGAAGCTGATGACAGGGTCTGACTTTGGTACACAAACAACATGGTTTTAATGGTTTGGGCTGGTGATGGTGGTGTAATGGGCTGGTGAATGTTTCACAGGCAACACAAAAGCTCCTTTAACAGCAAATAGGCATCGTTTGAATAGTCCACTTTCACACTGTTGCTGACCACGTACATGAGCGTGACAGTTCCAGAAAAATCACTCCAGCTTTTTTCCAGTGTGCTGCACTCGTCCCATATCTGAGCCTAATAGAGCAGCACTTTGGGAATGAGGTGGTGACGCTATTCACAGCATGTTCTTCTGAAGAATCGGGCGAGCTGTTGCAGCACTACTGAGTCCATCTGTAAAACGGTGAAATGTTTCCACTATGAATCAATTTGTACCGAAATTCAGGTTCTTCTGGAGGCGAGCAGCGTCCACCTGGAACTGTGGACCCCATGAGGAGTAATTCACTTCTGTTATCCATCCAGCTCGTTTTGGGTAAAATCACGACCGTATATAAAGATGGATGACAATAACAATTATTAATATGATTAGTATTATTATTAGTATTGTATAAAGTGTTGCAGCTGTCATTAATCTTTACCTCCATAATTATCACCCGTATAGTTTTCATCATAACAACTAGTCAGAGCTGAAACCTGAAGCTACTGTTCCTGGATCAAAACTGCACAGACTCTTGTTTCAAAATGTGCAAGATATCAATGTTCATATCCAGGATATTTTAGAATCATTTCTGGATAGTGAGAAGAAGTGGAGACGTGCTCTCCATCTTCACATACAGTCGATGGTTCAAACATAATGTCTCATTATGTCTCATAAGGTCTTACTAAGGACTTCATGATACCACCATTGTTTTTGCAAATATCCCGTCCACTCAAATGTGATGATGGATTTGAGAACTGAAATAAGGCGCGATACTGCATGGGAAGCATTAGTATATCTTCAGTGAATGCTCTCGCACCGCATAATACATATTCATTCGCTCAATTCATACGCTCTCACACATGCACACATATGGACACGTAGAGGCATACACGCACACAGTGTAGCAGCCTCATAATCTGCTCTAGAGGGGAAGCTGTGGGTAGAGGCTTTTGTTTTGGGGATGATTTGTTTGTTTGAGTCCTGGCACCCAGATGAGCAGTAATCAGAGGAGTTAGCAAACAGGATTGTATTAGCCATGAAATGCAGAGAATCCTCCCCCACAGGGGCCGGACCCAAACTGCTCAACGCTGGCTGCAGAATCGGGGCCAGGCCGACACAGAAATTCACACAGTGTCAAAACATGTGATTGATGTAAATTATACTTTTGATTGGATTCGCATCACACTTTAATCTGTAGATTTTAGATGTATATGATATAAACGTTAAATGTATTTTGTCTGTTCTAGTTACTTTTAGTTTCATGTGCCGATGTGTACTAATCTGAATTTTTTGTCATTCTCCTTCACTTTCTCCTCTTCTCCCTTAATTTCTCCTCATTAAACCTCCTTTTTTAATCATCTTTTCTATACATATTTTATTGCCATCCTTCTCCTCTCTCTCCTTGCATCCTTTCTGTCTGTTTCACCGCAGGCCTGGTGGTGAGGGAAGCCAGCATAGAGATCACTCGACAGCAGGTGGAGGAGCTGTTTGGACCGGAGGACTTCTGGTGTCAGTGTGTGGCCTGGAGCTCCGCGGGGACCACCAAGAGTCGCAAAGCCCACGTCCGCATCGCCTGTGAGTGTTCTCCCCGTCCCCTCAACCCATTATTCAGCCTTTATCTTCTCTCATCTTTGTGTTCCCCCAAACAAAATCTCTCGGCTGCCAAGAAAATGTGTCTCAAAGAGTGACTCGTGTATGATGACAGATTTATAGATTCTGGAGATGGAAGCAGTGAAAAAAGTATTTTTTTTTTTTTAACTCACATGGGACACAAATGTCCCTTTGAACTTGAGTTGGAGAAAAAACCTCTAAAATCCTGAATCGGTCTCCTTGTGTACAGTATAAACCTTGAGAAGCAGTGTGGAGGCAGGGGAGAGCTGTGGCAGTGTATACACAGCAGAGAGGATACAGCATATGTTTAAGCCAGCGTTCCCTCCTCTTCTTGTAGGTGGTCCTCATTTGTTCTCTGCCTGTGTGTTTGTCCTCCTACTGAAAAACGCAACACAATCGCTTCCAAGTAATGAGAAGCACTGCATTGCCTCTAAAGTTTGCGCTCATTTTTAACTGTTCCCTGAAGGATGTGCCAATCAAAAATCTGTAGTATCGAGCCCCCAGAGGACGGAGCAGAGTTGCGGGAGCATAGCTCGACATCAAGGCGACGCTTCTGCAACACAACACAAGTTGCATAACGGTTCACACGTTGTTATCAAACTTCCACCTGAAGGGAATTCTTTTATAGTATCATCTAGATCATCACACTCTCAGCTCCTGTCGAAGTCATTTAAAAACATTGTGACTGACATGTTCTGCCCGGTTCAGCTGTTGTGTGTTGACTTGTGGCAAACAGGTAGAAGTGTAAAATGGATAGAGATATTACAATATACATATATATATATATATATATATATATATATATAATATTTGGCTTCTGTTAAAATGATCCACTGTACAGACGAATCGCACAGTGTAGAGTCAATTTCCATTGTTTCCACCTTATCTACTATATTTAGAGGCGGTCAACATTTACAATCACGTTCCTCTGAGATTTTTCTCCCACCTAATTCTCTTCTTTGGTGTTTTCTTTAATATTGATGACTCTCTAACTCCCTCTGGTCCTGATTGCCCCATGTTTTCTGATCAGTTTCCCTCTAAATTCAGCCTATGTAATTTATATCAAACACCAGCAGCTCCTCTCGTGACTGCTGCTGTTGCACTATAGGCCGGTGAATCAGAATGATGCCTCTCAGTCTCCCACTGAGCCCACTCCCGCTGCTCCACCTCCTATAATCATCCATGATGAGCAGCCTGCCAGCACTAACCTATTCCTCAAATCACAATGGACCCCTCTTCCCCTCCCATTAGCCTCCGCTGAATGGATTAGCTCCTCGACTGGCTTCTCTCTCCCCGAGCAGAGCTTCTTGTCAGAGCCAGACTCCATCCTGTTAGGCTAATGGAAACTGGGCTTGTTTTCCTCTCCTTTCCCATAATCTAAACATATAGTTTCAGTTTAATCAGGCGGTGAGTCAGAGCCAGCACTGGCGAGTTAAGAGTTTGTTGTGTCGAGGAGTTGGCTTGCAGACGGGCTGAAGGTACTGTCACCGTGCACTCGTTGAAGGAAAGAGAGAATGTGTTAATTCCTTTTGATGTTCTTTCCTTCATGTGACCTCCACAAAACAGCTTTAATTGTCCTCCATTTTTCAGGGGGGCAGCAGTGATTGCTTGCCAAAATAGGAACAATAAAAGTCTGTACACAGAAGGAAATTAAATAAATGAATCAAATCAGTGGAAATGCATTTCAAAAGATTGCTGAAAGGTAATGTTTACTTAAAAAGCTTGAAATTCATTTTCAGGATTGTTTTGGACCTTTTTAATAGTGCTCACACACACACACACTCTCTCTCACACACACACACACACACACACACACACACACACACACACACACACACACACACACACACACACAGGGTAAAAACCTGCATTTTATTACTCATTTTCGTAATTATTTAAACCCAAATCTGGCCACTCTTTATTCCTAATCTAGACTGCTCCAGTGCTAGTAGCTGTTGCCAGCAAGTAGCCGAACATGCCCGCTGAAGATAATGGTTGTCATGTGTGCGTCTTCCTGGGGGGTGTGCGCGCGGCTGGAAGCGTTTGTGTGTTGAGGAGGGAATGGTGTGTGTCCCGCAGGAATGTCACCTCAGCTGGTCCCACGCCCTGCAGTGTCCCACAGAACCGTTTAGCTTTACGAGAAGTGAGGAGAGGACAGACATGCATGATTTAAACCCACAAACAATAAAAAAAATAAGCTGAGCACAATAATCACTTGCATGTTTGCAAAATCCTGAAATAAACAAACAATGCAATTAGCAAGTGTTTAGTTTTAGCCTAAGGAGTTGATCTACAAGAGGCGGAGTAATAACAGCATCAATATGTACAGTGAACTCACAAACAACGGCCTGTGCTGTTAATATTATCAGTGTAATTCAGGCTATTTAGTCAATTTTAGGTTGTGAACAATAGTGCAGACTCTTAGTGATGGTAACAGGCTGAGGTTAACACTGAAGAATTTAACTGCAGAAGACAGAGTATGGTATTATTTTCCTGTTCATGATTTTATAAGTGGATGTTACATTTTGTGTTTCTCAGCTTAAGGAAGTTTTGCTCAATTCCACATGTTTGGGGCAATGGACAGTACTGACAGCAGAAGAATGACTCATATATTCTATTCTTACAATTTCCATTTCCTTTCCTTTCCTTTGCTTCCTTGCCAAGTTATTACCTTTCCTTTCCTCTCAAAACAATCGTTTTGTCCTTGAATCACAATCCACAAAGCCAGGTCCCAGAATATGTCCCTCCAGTCATTCTGTCTTTTAATTTCATACCAGACATTTATGGAAACTACTTTCAATTCAGCAGTCCCCCTCTCAGCTTTTATAATACATTAAAAATTGGGGAGTTATGGCATATTCCCCTGAAGACACACACAGTCTCAGGTAGCACTGGGACAAACTCTCATTTAATTTGTTATTTTAAGGTTCATTTTTCAAAAATAGGAGAACCTTAAAATCCTGATGGATGTCTTCGGGGTGTAGTCTGATGGTGTATTCTGTAATAGGAACATGATCTAGTTTCTCCTGTAGGGGATTTGGAACAGTTAGCTGAACTATGAAGTGTCTCTATTTAAATATTATGTCTCCTCTTGAAATAAAAAAAAAGGAGGCATGTGATGAAATCAGTAAATTCCAGGGATGTCTCTCTTTATCGCAGGTGATAATGTGAGAAAATAGATTTGTGAGAATTACTGTATGCTCTGCCCTTACTACTCATACTTATGCTGTATATAAATTCATACACATACTTAAATCTCCCTGGGACGCTGCAGAGCATTTATTTACTATAATAGATACAGTATATGTGCACAGTGTCCTATTACACTTCCACAACCGCTGCTCCCAAGAGTAAGAAGACTTATTATGTTCAGCATGCTTCATCTTCTGATGTAGAAATTATACCGTGCAATCCGTGTCCTCGTACATGTGCGTATTCTTTCAGTGGAGCTCTCTTGTAAAACCTTGAACTCAAAACAGGTACGCTGCGGTAGGGCTATCAAATATATCCTTTATTTTTATCTCAGCACACAATGTCAATAGAAATCCATTTCTACATTGATAGTGTTCTATGAAGACATTCTACCATATCCTGTCCACAGATTGAGTCGCTGCAACTTGTTTTGGGGTTTGTTTCCATGGACACTACCATGTAGGTAGAAAGATAAATCGAATGTCTCGGTGTTTCTTTAATCAGAAAACTTTTGATGCAAAGTAGAGCCAGGCTCTCAACACCTCTCCCACTGTTTGCACCTTCTTTTCTCAGAGTGGAGTGGTTGAAATATCACACAGCCTTTTAACATGTATATTTCTGTCTGGCTTGTAATTATAGAACAAGTATAATTTTCTGCGCAGTTTGTCTCCTCCTTTCGTGTCTTTGCAATCAGGACTGGATTTATTTATGGATTCACTTCATACTAGACTCTTGAGTTGCTCTTTGCAGTTTACAGACTATCGAAGAGTGTGGATAAATGGCAACAAATAACAAATTATTCAAAGGCGAATTTTGACATGCCTGGCTATTCTCATAAAGAGCAACGCGATTTACCAAATAAAATATAAGCATTTTATTTGACTCTTTGTCCCAGTTGTGCACGTTTGGTTCATTCATTTTCTCTTACAAGAGTTTGGCCGCCTGTTGCTTGATCCGAGCTTCAAGTCGGATACATAATGTGCTTTAACAGACAAAAATAACAGTGAGCCTAAGACCAATATATTAAATAAACGAATAAACTTTATATCAGACTGAATGGAGGAGTTGCTTGTTTTCTACTTCTGCTGCTGTGCAGTTCAATGGCCAATGTGCAATATTATTTCACACACTATATATATTCTGTTGACACTGTAAATGTTATTTATGTTCTATCTACATTTTTACGTATCTGTGTGTTTATATTGCATGTTTATGTATTACCATTGTCAACAACACTCATCCTGAATATTAGATGTGTACATATGTAAACCTTAGACCTTGATTTAAAAAATAAAAGCTCTGCTCTACTTTTGACTAATCGTGTCACCAAAAGAGCTAAAGAGTATTTATGTGAGGAGGGACTGTGGAAACGTTATCAGTTGAGTTTGGAGGTTTGATTGTAGATGTGATGCTCCAATGGCTCCACAAAGTTCCTCTCCTCTCCTGTCTCCGTCAGTGCAGCAGGTGATGAAATATGTCTAATGGGCTTTGGGTTCCAGTGTAGCATGACACCTCCAGTAATCCTGCCCTGTCAGCTCCTCTATCCCTGCTCCGCACTACTCCATCAGGGCTCTCACACCACAAAAATATTGGTTTTTCATTGGAGGGCAAGTGATCCCCCTCTCCCTATCTTCCTTCCATCTACGTCGAGACAATTTATCTTTGAGTGAGTGCTGAAGGTGAGGGACACAGAAAGAAGGAATACATCTCTGTCACTGTTTCCTCAATTTTAATACACACTGTTGTGTATTGCTGTTGTAAAAGGGGAAGTACCAATGTTGAGTTGCCTTGCTGCTCCCTTGTAATGATTTATTCTTAGTCTTCGAGTACAAGTATTGATTTACTCAGCATATAATTTTTAATATAACTCTCAGAACAGCCTTCACATCTACAAACCGCTGACACAAATATTGATAATAATTGATTACTGTTGCACATATTAAATACTGATGCACAGTGTGCTTTGTCCGTGTTCATTGTAGACTTGAGGAAGACGTTTGACCAGGAACCTCTTGGGAAGGAAGTGTCGCTTGAACAAGAAGTGTTGCTCCAATGTCGGCCACCTGAAGGCATCCCAGCTGCTGAGGTAAGGTCCAAAAAGGCATTTTACTGAGCAACTACAGTAGAGTGGATAAAAAATGTAATTATTTGTGTGAAGGGATAAGTTCTTATATTTACTTAAACATGTTTTCCACACATATGCAGCCACTTGTGATTATACATAAGCCCGACCAAAAGCCCTCACCTTAAATCCAATAAACTGTCTGACTGACTTCTCAGGGTTGTTTTTCACTGTCTCCACCACGCCTGATTTTATTTTTTTAAGTATAAAACAGGGAACTAAAATGTCCAGTTCCCACATATTGGTATACTTAGCATGTGTATTTATATATTTTTTAGATGTTACCAGTCATTTGGGTTTGTTCCTTGTGCCACATTATAACGTGAACACTGTTGATTGCAGACTTGACCTCCGTCGTGAACTCCATCCATTTTAGAAGTTATAATGACATAACACTGAATGAACCTGACACATCTGTACACATGTGCACAGGGAAGGGCATTTTTTCACCACTGTCTGAGCTATTTTAACTGTTTGGGTATTTCCTCAACATCGCTGGCTAGTCAGTGTAATTTGGTCAGAGGAGAAAACTATTTAAATTATCTTTAGAGCAAAAAAAAAAAAAAGAGCAGTTGTGTCCCTGTGTTACCTTAGCTCAGTTAATATCTCCTGCATGCTCCACTTCCCCCCTGCCCTACAGTAGAACACTGTTACAGCTGTATTTGAAAAGGCTCAGTTGAGATTGCAGGAACATAAATAGAGGATGAAAGGGGTGGTTTGATGGTGAGGGGGGTGTGTTGGTGTTTTTTTTTTCCCCTAGCTGGTGGTGTAGGGACTGAACTCTGCAAAGGCTTGTGATTGACCTGGAAAAGCTGAGTTAAGTGAGTGGAACTGCACAGCATTTATCCCCGCTGAAAGTGCTGACAGGCTAAATGGACGAAAGTTTTGGGACCGGCACTCGGCAGACTCTCCTCACACAACCTGGGATTCAGAGAGACAGTGTTGCACTAACAGCCGTACAGTGTTGGTGATTCTAACCCCCCCCCCACAGTCTGATGTCTATGTGTCAATCCTGGGATAGGTTCAGTACAACCATTCAAGACTCAGCTGGACGATCATGGCACATCTTGACTTTCTGAGATATAGAGTTGCTGTGGCAACCCAGATGAGGACTTTGAAAAGACTTAAAATCAATGTTTTTTCCAGACTGGGTAAAGATAAGCGAATTAGAGCTGTTTTTGTTTAGTTACCCATCAGCCAATCTCGGACCCCTTGGCTTTTATCTGATGACGAATTAGCTCCTGTGGTAGTGGTGGATATTATGATGTGTCCGGTGTAGACAGCAGATATCTTGGACCAAGGCTCCATCAGCCATTCACCATGAAGGTCACAAATTAATAATTTATCCACACAAAACACAACTGCAATGTGTTTTACTTTCTGCACCTATATACTTTCTGTAGGTGCCTTAGGTCCAGACGGTATATTTGTCCATCTCTAGTGATCTGCATATGGATGTAGATAAATAAAGAGCCGATGGCGGATGCATTTCGGTCAATGTGTTCCGCCTCTTTTGCTCTCCACCTGAACTGTTTACCTGCAGGCAATCAAAGCCTGCTCAAACATGATAAATCAAACCAGAAAGTTTCCGGCCCCAAATTCTTGTCCCATGCCTTCAGATTCTTCACCAAAGAAGCCATCTATTCAAAATTGAGAATCCCAAAGTATTTGGTTAAGCTTCACCACATCAAGGGAAGATCTCTCTAGGGGAAAATATTTTTTTTAAGAATTCTACATGCATATGTCATTTTCTGTACTATACTTTTCTTCAAATGATTGAGTTGACTATTCTTCATGTACTGAAGCACGCTTTCAGCCCCTTTAATTACTAACACTTACCTCATGGCCACGAAAAAGGACACACTTTCTTTCCACAAGTATTTTTTTCTCCCTTTCTTTTTTTACTGAACTCAAACAGCTGCCTCTGTGGGAAAAAGGGACAAAACTTTATGCCGGTTTTTTTTTCATGTGTGTCTGTCAGGTCCTTTTCTCACTCGTACCCGCCAGAGAAAAGGCTTCGGAAAAAGCAGATGGCTCTATGGTTACATATGAAACAGGGGAGAAATGTGTTGCAGCCATTGTGAAGGAAAGATCTGTCATATTTCACCCACTTGACGACAAAACAATAAAAAAAAGAGAGTGAGGACGAGAGTGGCTGAAGGCAGAAGGAGAAGAGCTGTTGAGGTTTGTCGGGGTTGGATCCAGTGGGTTGTTGTCAGGCCTCCAGAGGGATGTCAGCTCGCTCCTTTACAGGCTTTTGCCTATAGCGAGGTGGAGGCTGGTGAGATGGCAGGAAGTGGCTGAGCCATAAAACCCATAACTCTTACAGTACTTTTGTCAAAGCATAGAAACTGTATCTGTTGGACATTGTGATCTATGACTGGGTTCCTAGGCTGTTCTTTCATGGAGAGGACAACCAGGACACAATCACAGCGATGCTCACGTTTCTGTTGTGACTGTACACTGTCACACATCCACACTTCCACACACATAATAACAGGCTGCCAACAACTTAAGTGAAACACTGGAAGTCTATTCATTTATACTAACAGTAACACTATAGCTGTGTACCAAGGGAGGCAGGGACTTCGTGGCCCGCGTAAACCGTTTTGGTTAGACTGTTTGGTCTACAGAGGATTTCCATGATTGGCGTCACCAGCTTGTCCTGTCTAGCTTCCGAAACTGCAGCTCAGCAAAACTAGAAAGTTTTTATGCCCATTTGTTCTTTATCATGTGCACCATTAGCGGTTCGGTTAAGTTGTAACCTGACACTGGAGCATCAGACATATGTTCGTCTTACCATCACCATTACCTCTTTGTAAAACGGTTTGTTCGCGAGGTGCAATGAATCCTGGGATCCATTAGTTGGGACCTTTGTTTCTCGAGGACGCATTTGTACATTTTTCTAATGGGACAGTCTAGTCGCACCACTGTGACACAATCAGTCTTCAAATGCAGCCTCCGAAGGATACAGCCCCTGCATTGAGATACAGGATATGAATGTGGCTAACCAGCTGGTAGAATTCACTGCTGACGAAGTGGATGAGGAAATCAGACTTTTATGCTTCCTTTTACTGAAATATAAATGATTAAAATCTGTGATTTAGGTTTTGACAGCTCCCCAGACTTAACATAAGTGCAGGGAGCTATTACCATCTCCTATTATCACTGTTGATAACACGAAAAACAACATTTTACCATAGAACAACTTCCCAGCTGGCATCAAAGTAAAGGTTTGTGATATTTCAAGGTTGTTTGTATTTTCACTTCACTTTTTACAAAAGCATTCTGCGGAGATAATCTGAAAAGAAAAATATATACAGCTGTTTTAGATTGCGAGTTACAAAAGTATCTCACACATACAATTTCAGAACAAAAAGCCCACGTTGTGCAGAATCAGAGTTCAGTCAATCACAATTAGCTCAAATCTCGGATTACAAAGTGGCACTGTGCTGTTTGTGTTCCGTCTTTGTCTTTCCACTCTTCAGATGATTTACATTATAGGTTGTCGTGATGGTTTACCACAGTAATGACATCCTGCAAGTCTGTTTGAGTGGTTTGGAGTCTTTGTTGGCTTTCTGCGGGGGCCGTTGGCCTGAAAAACTGCACGTGATGCTGAATAATCAGGATTTGCTTTGTGTGATGATGCAGCAAGTTTTCATAACGGATCACACGAAACAGTTCCCATCAGACATCTGAGCTTTTCCTAGCCCTTATTCTTTCTACAAGTTATGTTGGTGCATTGATTTTTCAGAAGTACACAGCCCCTGAGTGGAGGAACACACACACACACACGCACACACAAAGAAAACAAGCAGCAGGCATTTATTTTGGCTCTCCCTGTGACCATTACCAGTGGAACTTTGGCCTTGGGGCGACTGAAACGCTGTGAGTGAGGTTTCTGAAATAGCACAAGGATTCAGTCATCTAAAAGTCTTGTACGGCCTGAATACATTAGACAATTACCAGGCCTTCCTAGAAGTCATTGTAACACGTTTTCATAGCCATTAATATTTGATGTATGTATAGGTAATCAAGAGCAGATGGAACATGTAACAGTTGAGGCTAGTGGAGAAGGAATGATTGAGCAGGAAAGGCTCTCTGCACTGTTTCTGTGTTATGTTGGTTCATACTTGGCGAGTGCTTCCCAAAGATATAATAAATGTAAAGATGAGGATGGAGGACTTTCCATCAGCTCAGCACAGATGCTCTGCTTTGAATAACTCCATGACGCTCTTTCATCAACAACTAAAGGGCCTCTACAGAGGTAACAGTGGCCCCTTTTCATACTCTAGAATATGTGGCAAGCTCATAAAATGGACTTGGATCTCCTTTGTAAAAGATTTCAGCTTTATTGTTCCTCCCTCCTTTC
This sequence comes from Paralichthys olivaceus, assembly GCF_024713975.1. Classification (NCBI taxonomy): domain Eukaryota; kingdom Metazoa; phylum Chordata; class Actinopteri; order Pleuronectiformes; family Paralichthyidae; genus Paralichthys; species Paralichthys olivaceus. The sequence continues at coordinate 12,096,645 of NC_091110.1, forward strand.
TCCTGCCTTGCCCTCCATCTCCAGCTCCACTTCACAGCACTTGTCACAGCCTTGAGAGAAATACAAGGGTTCAGAGGTGATGCAGCGCCGTGAGCTGCTGAGCCGGTTTCCATGGAAGCAGGATTTTAATTCAGGCATCTCCTCAGTCAGCCAGGGTCCTGCCGTGTTATCATGGGTAACGAGTCATTGATGCTCTGCAGGGGAAGGGGCCCTGCTGCTGTGATTAAGTCCATTGGCTTTACGGAGAAGAAAGCGGGGAGACAAAAAGATCCTTACTTCAAACTCTGTCACCCAGAGAAGTGAGAAAATGGAGTCAGATGAATTCAGACAGCTGGAGCAGGAGCCAAGCACATATCACATGTATAGTCCAGCAGGGAGGTTCTGCTATAATGCTCAAATGCTGTTTCTTCCATTTTTATTAATGACTAAATGTAGCGATAATGACTCTCATTATCGAGTGTTATGGTACAAAATCTAATATAGCTCAAATATCTTAACCGTGGCACTTTCTAGAGCTCCGGCATCCGCCTGGTCCGCACGTCAGCATGTAAATGTTAGTGATTACTCGTGATTTCAGGCCCAGTTCCACTTCATTGACGAAGTAAAGGCAAAGTGCAAACGGCGGCGTGCCAGGGTCACCTTGTCAAGAAATAGCTGAGTGCTTCCTTCCAGTTCAAAAGAAAGAAAAAGAAAAGGTGCTCAGTGTATTTTTGAGCAAGGCCAGGAATGTCAAGAGAAACAACACTTCAGTGCCCAGCGGAACAGGAAGTGTGTTTTCATTACGGTTACCCATGGGAAAGAAGGTGTCAGGAGGCCAGACCAAATCCCTCTGGCAACCAACCAAAGACTGCCCTTCAGGCACTCACCTGTCAATCACCGCAGCTCTCCTGTGCAAAGGCTGTGATTTACTCTAATAGCCCAACATTCGCGGGCGCTCCTGTCCTCTGTGCTAAGTCACAGGCCTCTACTCTTACCTCAAATAACTCAGGCCTTTATAAACAAGCAAAGGAAACCAAAGAAATTAAAGAAAAAAGATTAGAAAAAAAAACTAAGGAGCTACTACACGATCCATTTGGGCTACAAGACAAACAGATTTACTCAAACCCCCTTTGCCATTATGTGAGTTTTCTCCAAAGCCCTTGGCAAACATACCTTATTTGTTTACATTTGCAAAAAGAGCATAAAATGATAAAATCACGTTTCTCTAAGCTAGCATGAATCTGTGTGCCAGGTGGTTGTTTCATTTAACATGATGGGAATGAGACATGAATGAGAGAGTCCTCGCTTTGGGGAAAAACGATATCTTTATCAATATGAAATTGGTTTTTGAGCTGCTCGCACTAGACGGCGTGAATCTGCTCCAGCGTTTTCATCCTCTGCTGAAGGTTGTATTGTATATCGACAGAGTTCTGACCTCTTTCGCCGCACACAAAACGCTCCCACTTGGTGAGAGCTTTGCTAAAGGCCAGGGGAGACTCAAGGAAACCGAGGAATGAGCTCACAGAGTGGATCGCACAGTTCTCCATCCTGTAAAACCTCAACAATGGCACGGACCAGTTTAGTATTTATAACTGTATACAAAATAGCATGTGAGTGCCACACTTCTCTGCAGTCAGGCTGTAAATAAGTCCACCCACACACGAATATATCAAAACATTTTGGCTTGAAGCAGAGATGTGATGTTTTTCTCTTTCCTCTGGTGTGTTAAATCGTTTTTTTTTGTGTGTGTATGTGAAAGTTCTGCAAAGTCAAAAAGCCCCAACTCAAAGCTCTGGAAACTCTTTGTCATAGTCCTGGCGTACCCTCTAACAAAGCCAGGTAAAGCAAAAGCATAGGCCGGAGCAGTCAACCAATCAGAATAGAGTAGGCCTGCTGGCCAATCAGAGCAGACTGGGTGTCAATGGGAGGGTGGCCTTAAAGAGACAGGAGCTAAAACCAAGTGTTTCAGACAGAGGTTGAAGAGTGGAGCTGCAGCAATAGACAGTTGAAAGTGATGTGTTTTCTGAACATTAGTGCATTTAAACAATTTCTAGTAATATTCCAAATTAAAATGATGAACCTGAGTATCAGCATAATATGTCTCCTTTAAAAACTAGTGTATGTACAGTATAACGGCACAAATTCCATCACTGCTCAAAATGTATCAGGGATGTTTTATACACTAAAGTTTAAACAAGTAATTTAAAAAAACTCCTTAACAAATAGACAAAACAGAGACTGGTTAAAATATAACCTCCCCTGATGCTTGTGCTAGTGGTGAGGGATTACAGGAATCATATTTTCTAAGAGGGGTATGAAGTGAGCAATAGGAAACAGAAAGAGCTGTGTTTCAGAAGAGAAGTGTCTGGCTGTCCTTGGAGCGAGTTTAAGAAATGGCTGTTCTCCCTCAGAACACTGTGTAGAGCTTTAGGCAGCAGTGAGCTGGGTGAGGTTATTACTCCTGGCTCGAGTCTCAGTGCTCTGTCATCTGTGTGGACACCTACTGTGGTAACCGCTCCAACTCCACCCCAGTTACCTAACCTCCTTCCATGCCGTTGCGGTTCCTCCTCACACTCCCTCACCACACTCACACATGCACTCATACAAAACATTTCTCAAATCACATCTCAAGATATCACACCGTTGTGCATTCCGGCTTGTTAATATTTATACAGCTCACATTTCCATACTCGCGGTGCAGGCAGATGCGGAGCATATGGTTTGTTGTCTCGTAGTGAATGATTGAATAATCAGTTTGTAACCTTTTGTGGCTCGTTCTCCAGGTGTGTCATTCAAGCCCGGAGCGGATGTGTGCTGGGAAAAAAGGGAAATGAATAAATTACGCTTGGTAGATAGTTAGACTTCATGTGGAGAAGCAGGAGAGCTCATAATGACTTCTCTGTAGAGGAGTCTCCTACATTGCATTGGAGCATTTTCCCCCCTTCCCTGTTCTTGCTTTTCACACCCTTTCCACCCCCAGACTCTGCTGTAGTTTCTATTTTTGACACAACAGGGATGAGTAATAAATGGTTTCGCCAACAAGTGAGTGGATCGTATACAGTCTTTTCTGTATATTGGGCTGATTAGTGTTGTGCTGGCGCTCCCTGGCAGCACACAGAAACATCCCACTCAGAGGCTACTCCCACGTCGCTGCTACAGCCAGGTCTGCAGCCAGTTATGTTTGCCAGCGGGAGAGGAAGTGACACTAGTGTAGGACACTGATGTTGCGGCCCAATTCTGGATTGGTTAAAGGATATATAGGCCACCATGCTGGGTTTCTTCAAAAGACCTGGGGATAAATGTGTGCTTTAATTTTCCATCTTAATCACAAGGCAGTCGCCCAAATCCAGTTTACAGCTCAGGATGTGATGTTAGGCATATGATTAAACTGGAAAATAAAAAGGAAATGGATTAAGGCATCTGTAATTGATCTTTTTTAAATAATAACCATGGATCACATGGTTTAACTCATGGAGGATTGACACCAGACTTTGCAGTTGTTCTTAGCTTTACTAAGGTTTTAAGCTTGTTGTTGTGGTGAAACTTTGTTGGATGACCTCCATCGCTGTCGTCACTGTCGTTTTTGGCCACAGTGAGCAGCTGCTTTAGCTAAGAAAACATGATTTGTGCTGCCAGCCCGGCTCCAAATAAAAGAAAGATGCAGATATATTTCATAGGAGTTAGAGGAGCCTTAACAGAGCAAACATGCAACCAATCACGTACAGGTTTCCCACATCAACATTACAATGTAAGGGTATAATCACTAAAACAATCTTAAACGGTGCATCTTCAGTTATGACCTCATTCTGCACATGCCGCAAAACCTAAATCTGATTTAAACAATGTGCAAAATCATCACAAGTCTCCAGAATCACAAAACCTCCCACAATCTTCTGCAGCAAAAGAAACTGACGAGCTTTACCAGTGCTGCTCTGTCTTTGTGACCACCGTAATGAACCAGGGCACCAGTACACACAGGGTTTCTGTGATGTATGTACAGATGCCGTAACTACGCCAACACTACACGCACACGTATGTCACTGATTCATCACTGTCATTGATTTCCCTCCTACAAACTGTAAAGCATCTCTCTTTACACATGTCTTTTCTTTCTTCTTCTTTTTCGCTACCATCCAATATATCCTGCTCCCATGAATTTCCCAGAGCTCAGGAGATGAAAAAACTATCTTTACTCAGTTGGATCTCTTTCTTCTTTGTTTACCTCTCGCTTCAGTCTTTCCCTTTCTTCCCTCATTCAGTTTTCACCTCTTCAAGACAAAGTCATCTCTTTGTAAACTTGTCCCTATATTCCCTCCCCCCATATTTATTCTCTCTTGTCAGTCTTCAGCAATGACGTCTCGTATATATTTTATATTTTGGTACATCGGTTACTGTCCTCCATCCGTTTCCTTCTCCCTCATCTGTTGTCTCCTGTCCATCTCTAGTCCACCTGTCTGTCTGTGTGTCCCTCTCCTCCTCTTCCTCCCTATAGATGTCTGTCACATCATCTTTCTCTCTGTCACCTGCCCATCTCCAACAAGCTAGGATGACTTCCTCTCTTTATAACAGCTGACATGTGGCAATTTCGCTTTGTTAATGACAAGAAATGTGCAAATTACCTCTCCGGATGTTTCACTGCCAATCAGACACTAACAAGCTGTGAGTGCTTGTGTGTGTGTGTGTGTGTGTGTGTGTGTGTGTGTGTGCGTGTGCGTGTGCGTGCGCGTGCGTGTGCGTGCGTGTGTATGTGTGCATCTCTGTGTACATGCTCGAGTCTGTTGGTATGAGAGAAAGTTGGACCAGTGCAGCATGAGATGCAGTCTTCTTCTGACTTTTAATCATCTGAAATCTTCTCACAAGGATAGTGTAGAGATTGGCTTACCTTTTCATCTCTGGTTTTATTAATGAGCCCTAATTATAGTCGCTGCAGAATAAATGATGGGTGAACTGCTGCTCACTTTTGCTCTCCCGCTCACACGTCCCCACTTCTGACACGAGTTTCTACCATATTGTATCCCTCGTCACTCCGTCTCCCTCCCGCCCCTCCATCTGCGCTGAAAAGCTCTTTTGTTCAATTTTTAATTACCTTCTCATTTAAAAGTGCTCTTGACATCCGAACGCAGCACGTTTGGAGAGGCCGCCTCTGTGATTGGTGCGAAATTGGATAACCGCCTTTTTGTATCTCTGTCAATCTTCTTTCTGAGATCAGACCTTTCACTTCACAGCGGCACATGCACCGCACTCGCTGCAGTGAGCGCTGAAAGACAAAATATTTAACGTGTCAACAAACAACCGTTTCTCCTGTTTGCATCATCTTTATTTGTTTTAGTGGAGTTGTGTTCCCTCATTTTTTGGCTCGACAAAAGGGAGCAAAAATAACACAATATGGTGTTAAGATCATTGTCAAATATCTACACACGTAGTCGTGGTCCCTGCTCATGTTTTCACCTTGATTCTCATGTTTGTATCTCCTTTCTAGTTTTGAATTGAATACATTTTTAAGGATTCAAGACACAAACATTGATGTATACTGCATTACAACTGTAGTCTGTAGGAGGTATTTTCTCTATATGTTTTAGATATGTCTTTGCAATCACTTGAAGTTTCAGGCTGGTGAATTACTGCTAAATTATTCTGGTGCAACAGTTTAGAAAAGGTCGTGAAAACAGATGTCAAAGCAGATGAACTGAATATATCTATAATAAACATGCTTTGCTTTAAATATCTGGAGTAACCATTAAAATGCTCTATATTCTTGAGATTCATTTTTTTCTTTTTACCTATGCACGTTACCTCTGCAAATCCAACAATACTGCTCTCAACACAGATTAGACATTTTGTTGTCTTCACTCAATGGTTTTAATGGACTTAGCTAATAAAAATGCTTTCATTTAGCGTGGAGTTGTTTTTGTTGAGGAATATATATGTCTACAAAGTGTTCCGCAGATGTGATGCATCTCCTCTGCATTGAAAAACTGATGTCCTGCTGCACTTTTACACTTATTGCATTGTGCTCATGTGAGAGAGTGGTTTAATTTCAGCTCGTATACGGCTGCTGAGGGAATCCTCTCCCTCCCGGCTCTGTGCGATTAATTTCGGCTGATCCATGTTTATGGAGGGAAACACTCATAAGCACCAAATCAGCAGAGGACACACATCACACTTGCAGAGGGTGAAGCTGTGCTCATATTAAGTTTCTCGTGCAGTGTTTGCTGAGATATAAGTTCTGTCATGTGCATTGATGTCTTATGGTGTGCAATTTTAAGCATTGCATGAGCTGATCTGATCTGAAGGCTGGAAGAGGTTAAATGTGAATTTATTTTGGAGCGAAGCACAGAAAATATTTTCTTCTCGGCCTCTTTAGTGTGTTCCAACTGGATAAGAGAGCAGGCGGCCTTTCCTGAGGTGTGACACAGACGGGCATCTATGATATCTGCCATGTAGAGCTAACGGCTAACACAGATACTAGAGGAGCTGGTGATGCATATAAGCCAGTGTGTGTCACAATCAGCCCCATCTTCCCCTTTTGAGAAACTTCTAACAATGCTGGTCTTGGCTGGTGTTTTGTACATGTCTGCACCACTATATTATTCCTGCTGTTTCACAACCAATCCAACAGTGAACAATAGTGAGCGGAGACTGTTTTGTCTTGGCAGGACTCATATCAGGTTATTGCCCCACTTTTTTATTTTTGAGATACTTTATCTCTCGTGAGAAAGAGCCTTTATAAACATCCCTCTTATCAGCGCCTGTGCTGGCCCTTGGTGTCTTATCTCTTATCAGGCCATGCTCCTCATTGGATGTCACAATACACAGGACGCTTGCTGTTTGCCAGGCCTCCTCATGACTGGACTGCTTCTTTGAAGAAAACCAGAGAACCAGGAAATATTTTTCTTAAATCAAAGCGGCTGCAGAGGTGTGAGGCATGAGACATGTGATTCTTTTTGTAAAGCTGAAGAGAGGAGGGGGGGAAGAGGGATTTTGGGTGATTTACGGCTCTAAATGTCCCCTGTTCTGTGACGGTGCCAGGAGTTCAATATCTGTATCATTTAGGGATGTGGGACTCGTAAGGAAAGGTCAGTGAGCCTCTCGGCTTCAGGAAGTGTGGAGTTTTATTTCTCTGCCTCCTCACGATGCTGCTGTGACTGTTGTGCTTTGTTCTAGGGGGAGAATAAAAAGAGCATGATTGCTATTGACTCTTTGTAGCAGGACCTCAGAGACTGAGCTCTAATCCTGGCACTCACTATTTCAGAAGTTAGACAGAGACAAGAAAAACTGTAGTTGTTTAAACACTTTAATGAGGTCAGCCTGTCTTACATCCTCTATTCTGTTGTCACTGTGGCCGTTTGTGTTTCATCTTCTTCACGCAGTCTTCTTCTTCCTCTCCTCAGGTGGAGTGGCTAAAGAACGAAGAGGTTATTGATCCCGCCGACGACAGAAACTTCTACATCACCATTGACCACAACCTTATCATCAAGCAGGCGCGTCTCTCCGACACAGCCAACTACACCTGTGTGGCGAAGAACATTGTGGCCAAGAGACGCAGCACCACCGCCACAGTTATTGTCTACGGTAAAATATAAAATCACACTGAACATCCAGGTCTCACATCTCATGACCCAGAAAATACACTCATCCTCCTTATTGGCCACATGAGAGATTAGCAGTCGGCTCAACTTCGAATGAAACATATTTCAAAGTCACTCTGCATAAAGTGAACCCCTCTCTCTCTCCCCTGGCTGGCAACATCGCCTCATTCTGTTCCTGCCGGAAGGTGTGCGAACAAGTTGGAGATTTGTGATTTTTCTGAAACGCTAGCAAGGTGCTGATGTGGCTGAGCCGTACTTAAAGGCACCCCTGCTGTGTATTCACACAGACTCACCCACTGTCTCCCAACATCAACCAAACACGACTGTCATTGCGCAGCACAGCTGTGAAGTTAAAACTTCCACGTCTGCTGGAGGCTACTCGAGACAGGAGAAGTGACACATGAAACACATGCTCCTTTGAACCTGGGAGATTGTTTTCCTGTATGAAGCGACTACTTGTCTTTAAGGTTCAGTAACTGAGGCTGCCGTGGAGTTCGTCCTGCACGTGATAGGACACCTCATGATACTGCAGATTTACTTTTTGAGGGTTTAAGTAATATCACAACCACATGGAGGTTTATGAGCAGCTCAGTCAGACTGAATGAAGTGAAAATACCTTGTTTTTTTTGTTAACGTTATAGTGGAACTTCACCAACCAATTGCCTCTCCCTGGATTTTCAAAGTGCTTTTAGAACGCAGTGCTGGGCGGCAGGGCTCAGACTTACCTACAGAGCCGTTTGAATTTCTGTGTGAGAGGATGGGAGACGTCTCTGGGATTTAGTTTTGGCATAGATTTGAAAATGAGCACAAATTTCCAGATTCCCACTAGCGGCCCATCTTTGAAAAACAAATATATATAAATATCATGATGTAGAGACGTCCCAAAATGTAAAGTCTACGTTTTTAACCCCTAAATGTCGATAAGATAGATAATGTGATTTTAAAACCAACATGTGTGTCATGAAAAACTGTCACATAATCTAGTTTACAGCTCAAAAAGTCTGCAATAGCACTTTAAGTTGGATTTAACTGAGCAATGAGGATAATGTGGCCATTTGGAAACCAATGTAAGAGTGATGTGTAGACACAGGTTGCACATTTAGGGAAAAGGATCTCTGTCTTCAAGGTTTTCCTGTCAGGAACACAGTCTATTTCAACTAAGTGTTAAAAAACCTGCTCTCATGTTGACTCATCTGTTTGTGCTGTCCTTGCTTCTTGATCCCCCTTTTACAAAATGGGACACTTATGTGCTGCTGAGCTGTATGTGAAAAAGCACATCCCCACAAAGCTGTATGAGAAGCCCAAAAGGATAAGTAAGAGTTGTGTCTAGCAATAAAACAGTGAGACAGATAGGCAGTGGTTTCCAGCCCGAGCCACTGCAAGGACACTGGAAACAGGAGCGCTAGCTGGCAACTAAAGGAGAAAAAGACATGGAAAGAGGGAGAGAAAAGATAGAGCCATAATCCATGGAGGAAAAGAGAGCAGACAGTAAGGAAGTGTGGGGGTTTTGGCGGTCTTCCCCATGAGTTCAATATTTCGGGCTTCACTCGTAAGCATGTCACATTTGAAAGTCAGAGGCTCTGGGGGGCCCCGGCTCCACCATCTCAAAATGCCACAGACTTGTTCTCAGCCACAAGCCCTGGTGTCACTCTCCACTGGATTTAGCCGCTGACAGAGATGGATGAGAGAGGAAGGGAGGCATTAGGAGGAATCAGTGAATGGAAAATGCGCAGCAATCGGACCAGAATTTACTGTCTGCCTGCATGGCACAGTAACGACCTGAGATTTCAGGGTCAAAACACAAAAAAATAAAATCCGCAGTGTATATTTAACAGTGGGTAAATGATTCAGATTACAGTTAACGATGTTCCAATAATTCTCACTAATGACAAAACAAACAAATGTTGTAATTTTATTCTGAGTGTTTATGCTTTCACTGCATTTTTATTTAATATTTCATTTGTTAAATGTCATCTTGTGTTTTAATGTAGTCTATATTTTATATTTGCTTTATGCCCCTTCATTACTTTATAACTTGTTTTTTAAATCGTGCAATATAAGTGAAAGCTGAGAAAACATATAACATGTTTTATAACCATGTATTCCAGTGAATGGCGGATGGTCCACATGGACGGAGTGGTCGGTGTGTAACAGCCGCTGTGGCCGTGGTTACCAGAAACGCACACGCAGCTGTACCAACCCAGCGCCACTCAACGGCGGTGCCATCTGTGAGGGGCAAGGCATCCAGAAGCTGGCGTGCAACCCACTCTGCCCAGGTATGACACACAATTACAATCCACCCACTAGTCAGTGGGTAGAAAGAGGTTTGGGTGTACAAATACTGAATACACAAAAATATGATGCAACTCTGTGTTTGCATATTTCACTCTGTTTGTGCCTCCGCCTTTATGTGTCCCTCTCCCACGTATCCCTCGCCGTCTCGATCACGTGTCCTCGCACCCACTCCTGCACTCGATTGTCTTCATCTTCTCATTTGCCATTTCATTCACTCTGTCCTGGTCTGTCCTGTTTGTTGTGTGGTAGTGGATGGCCTGTGGACAGAGTGGAGTAAGTGGTCCACCTGTGGGACAGAGTGCACCCACTGGAGGAGGAGAGAATGCAACGCCCCGGCACCCAAAAACGGGGGGAAGGACTGTGAGGGCATGGTGCTCCAGTCCAAGAACTGCACCGATGGGCTGTGCATGCAGAGTGAGTACTCGACTAATCCTCTGCTACTCTCTCTGACCCGCCAACCAAAGAAATTTCTTTAGCCTTTGACCATGAGTTTCACTCGGCTCTTTCATCACCACGCTGTGTTTCACATCCCCACATAACACTTTCACCCCGTCTCTCACTCACTCTGTTTCACTTCACTCATACATAAACAATAAGACATGCTAAAATGCTTTCTCTCTGTCCTCTGCACTCGATCTGTTTCTCTTTATTTGCACATGCATAATACACAAAAGCTGCTGTATAAAAGTGACATAGAAGCAGAAACCACTGCACGTCTTTCCCTGTGTCAGCTTTGCTAAAAAATTTAAGCACATGTCAAAAGAAGACCAGGCCACAGAGGGAAACACTCTAAGTAGTTATCCACGTCATAAGCATTTGGGAGTTATTTTAAAAATAATAATAAGTGATTATGTTGTAATTACATAAGGGAGGTCACAGCTATCAAGCTGCTCTGATTACTACCTTAATTTTCAAACTGTGGATTCCTAAGGTCAAATGAGAGGAAACACAAAGCCACAGTGGCACAAGTGAAGACTTGCTCCTTTTCCTGAGCTGCCAATTACATGTTTTGTGGAAGTGAACATGTATTGTACATAATCATTTTAAGCAGTGTCTCCTGGTTGCAGCAGAATTTCTCTCCCGTAATAGAGAAATCACAATTCTTCTTCTGGATTTATTTGTTTTGTTGTTCATAACAAAAGAGCCAAAGCCAGTCTGAGGTGCTGCCAGATATTTTTCTGCAGGCGGCCGATTGTTTCTGCTTCTCTTTCTTCCATCAAGTTAAAAACAGCCTCTCAGTTCGGCCCACAGTCCTGCCCCTTCTCCCTTCTAGCACATTCACAGATTGGAATCACGCTGCCTGTGTGCATTGCGTTTGTTTAGAATTTAAAGCAAAACTATTTGAAACACTTGAGCCTCATCTACTTATTTACGTATTCTGTCTTTGCCTTGGTGCCATTACAGGTTCTGTAATAACCAGAGAAAGAGTGAAATAGCTGAAAACACTGCACTGCATAGTAGCTGATTTATTCTCCATTCCTCTCCAATTAACATCTTTCAAGGTATTAGAGCCACACATAATCACAGATGCCTCCATTGTATGCATAACCTGCTGCAGATGGTGATTGTGACACTGACACTAACAATATAAAAGGGCTCTGCTGCTGGATGTCGACAATTTGATGCAGCTGGTTGTCACAATGTGCAGCTGATCTGAGCTTTCCTGCACTGTGAGGTTGTAAACTGCTACCTACAACATGTTGCTGACATGATGCACTCATTGGCAGTCGATATGCATCTCAAATGCAGCCGGCTGAAGGATCTGCATGCGTCTGTCCAAAGTGAATACGTTCTGCACTGTTCGCACACTGAGCACTGACAGGAAACTATGACTTCAGCGTGCAGTGATTTCATTCTTTATTCATCTTATTTTATTTCCCTCTGCGGCACAAGCATACATTCACTCCTCAGCGGCCCAGCCCCCGCTGCACACCCTCTGTAACTCAGCCTATCACAGAAGCATTACTTCTTGCTGGATTGATGGCCAGTTTGCAGAGAATATAAAGCCATAATGATATAGATTTAGGATCGTTTCAGAGATTGATTTTTTTTGGAAGCTAAGAGGGTGAAGCCACTTATGTCAATGCTAATGACCATTTCCACTAGCATTTAGGAGACTGGCCCATTATCTAAAAGCTCACATTATAGCAAATACGATTGGGAATGGAAGTTGTGTGCAATCTGAACTCACCTTGGACCGTTGAGCTGCTCCCTCCAGTGCCGCGCTGGGGTCTGAGCAAACACGTGTCCGTGGATTCCGTTGCAGCTTGATCTCATTTTCGGTTGTTTGAATTTATTTAAATCATCTCAATTGCAATCCATCTCTGAAATCTGGCGGAGGAATGTGATATGACGAGAGCTGGAAATAGAGCTCTTGGTGTTTCTCCGTTGCAGGCTTGCTGTAAAAACTCAGCCGACCCGTGTCAAAAAGGAAAGAGTTGCGTTGTAATTTACTTTGGAGCTTGTTCTTCGCATTTAGACGTTTGGGGTTGGATTTCACAAAGTTAAGTATCGACTGATTGATACGGAGAGCTTGCACTTTCACAACTCTGACACTTGCACTCCCTCTTTGATTCTGATGTTGTTTTCCAAGCATTTGGTAAGTTGCTCTTTCAGTCATGACATTGACGTATTGATCTAGACAAAGGAGCACGCACACTCCGGCGAAGAAAATCACGACTTAAGGGTCCACCTCAACAGGAAGTTACTAACAAGTGGTCAAAAAGATTCGATCGAATGCAGACTGAAAGTATCATCATTTTCAGTCGTATAGATTTGGAAGTAAATACCAAAATTAACTTGTAGCTCTTGAAATGATGACATCAGTCCTGCCAGACGACAGCGGATTCCCAGAGGTTGGATGTCTGCCATATTCAAATAATTTATGACTCAAACACAGACAGTGATTTCCTGAACGCATCCCCTTTCCTCCGAGGCCCCGCGCTGTCAGCACAGGAATCATTTTGTCTTTCTCTGAGGTTTCCTCTTTGCGGCCCACCCACTGAAGCATGCTTTTACCCCACTACACTGCAGAGGACTCGGCCAGGATGAACAGAAACTCTACAGGATGGGTTCAGACGGGCCATCAGTTAGACTGACCCTGACAGTCACCTCCCCCTGCTCCGGCCCGGCCTCCCTGTTGCCTGATTACATGTACACACCAGCCCCATCTATCAAGCCATTGATTTTCCTGTCGCTCCACTTGTCTGCCTGTGGCTCTCCCCCTCTCCAATAAGGACTTCATTGTTTGTATAGTTGTTTATGGATGTCCCAGGGAGACTGAATATTATGTGTACTATAGTGCGCCATCCCTGGCTGCCGTTGGAGCCCACTCTCCTCTTCAATTCAACATATTACCTGTCCAAAACAAAACCAAGCTCAGCCCCATTTACGCCTCAAAAGCATTTTCTTCCCAAATCTGTGTCCTTTTTTCCATCCCTTTCTTTCCTAACATAATTGTTCCTTTTATTCCACGCACCACCCTCTCCATCCGCCTTCGAGTGACAGATGCAAGGCTGCATAGCTTCTATTGACTCTGCTGGAGCACACACTTTATCAGCTCCTCCATTCCCCCTCACCTGCCAGCATCAGTCCTGCTGCTGCTGCTGCGGCGGAGGCACTAAGCCCAGTTGATGGATCACGCCACTCCCTCACAGAACCTCCATGTTCCCCCCCTGTCTTCTCATCCATCTCTATACGCTATGCACAGATCTGGAGAGGAGGGGGCCAAATCAAGAAAGATCACTTCCCCGTGTCATTACTCCTACTCATGAGTTTGTTGCTGTCTCATTTGTTGAGTTTGTTTTTCTGTTGGCTTAAATTTGATTTTCATCATCCGTCTCCCACCATCTCTCCCCTACTCTCTCTCTCTCCCTTCCAAATCCCTTCCTCTCCTCAAGGTTCCTTATATCAGAAGTCCTCAGAGGCAAAAGACAAGAGTGATTTGGGGAATTCATGTGAGTTGTTTTTTTTTTTTTTAATCATTTGTTATTTTTCATAATTTTTTTCATTGATTCTCATCTTTGATTGTCTCCAATCTACGGCTTCATTTCATGTTTATCTAAAACATAAATCGTCATGTATTTTCCTTCTGTTATGCTATTTAAAGGTTTTTTTAACAGAAGGAAAATAAATTTTTCCGTTGTTCTTTCTTGTCCATGTATGTTTCATCACTGCCTCTTTTTTCTTTCGTATAACCACCTCAGTGGATTTTCTTTTTTAATTTCTGCTCTGCCCTCTCTCATTAAGTTTCCCTGCTAGCATGGCTGCTGCCTGATCACAGCCATGTTACCGCGCTGTAAGTCAGAACTGACACTGCCTTTTACCCTGTTGCTCCTCATGAACTTCATCCCGACACCAGGCCTCGGTGTCAGCAAAGGCACCGAGTCCTGTGTCTCTGTATCTCCCTGCCTCGCTCTGTAAATCTCACAGAGAATGGAATGTTCAATAATCCCTTCCATTTCTATTTCTTGTACTTATTTCCCTTCTCGACAATCGCTCATGTTCAAAGGGATGTATTAATCTAAGCGATACATTTGAATGCGTACACTTAGCAGGTTGCTGCCTTTATCATCAAAGTGTGGACGGGAGATTGTTCGACTGAGGCGAATATATGTTGAATATCTGCAGGGAAGCTCGGCAGAGGGAGCACAATGAAATTACATTTCCTGACTTTCATCATTGGTCCCGAGCTCTGTTTTCTGCTGGTGTCTGTGCCGGAGGAGGGATTAGAGGGGTCGAACATATATGAGGATGTATCTTGACACTCCTCCTTAGTCTGATGTCTCTGTTAGGGCTGAATCTAGAACGCCCGGTCCACACACGTCTTTCCTGGGAGCTGAAGGGAAATAGTCTTTGAAATGACTGTGCAGCATTAAATCGCCCCCGCCCCATTTAACTGCGACCATTCAGTACATCTTAAATATAAGAGAGGATCTACTTTTTTAAATCACCATGTTTATAATGTCATTGTAAGGAAGGTCATACCCAATTTCAGCTCAGAGATTCTCTAAAAGCATGAAATGTAATGGATTTTAAACAGATGCACAGATAAAACACATTTAAAAGCCTATTTACATGGAAAAATCGAGTCATAACCGGTGAAAAGGGAGAGTACACACTCACTATCTCAAGTGTGTGATTAAAAAAAATTACACAACTTGTGTCTTTTGCTTGCCACAGAAGTACTCTGCTCTTCTTCCTTCTTTGTGCAAGAGACAGATTGAGTGCCATCTGTACGGCTGAGACACACAAGGCTAATTTACACAAATGCTTGGCCATCATGAATGTCCTCAAAGTGCTGTGTATGGATTTATATCTGATGCTGCCATCTACTGGTGGAGATTCTGTTCTATTTGCATACTCGAATCATTTCAAAAACAGAATTATTCCCTTATTAAATTACCACGCTAATACTGTACCTCTGTGTTTTACCTTTTCGTACACTCCCCTGACATGTGCGGTGTGTATTTATGCCGACACGATGCACACAGGCAAGCGCACACATGTCCTCAAAAGAGAGTTTTCTCCCCCCCCTCCTTTGTCAGCTCAGTGACAGCGAAGGACATTTTTCCTACTGAACGCCACCCAGAGTTCAGACCGTCAGTAGGCATCCATTAAAAGGTCTGATCTGTAATGAGTGCCTGTCGGAGTCTGCGTCTCCAACAGCCACGTCCATGCCAGGCCTGGTAATCACAGAGGTTTCTCCAGCTGGAAAGTGGACAGAAAGACCCTGGGAGGGAGATGAAAGACAATTTGAGAAATTCAAGCGATGTCTAGATCTTATCTGCACTGTGTAAGAACAAAGCCAGAGACAGACTCTGAACTCCAACACAGAGCACGGTAATTTAAAGATGAAAACGTCTATATCTCCGTCTTAAGAACTTTTGATCTGGCTTCTGAGCCTGCTTGTTAGGACAGTGTGTCATTGGGTTGCACTGGAGGAGTCTTACTTATTAATTGCACCATTGTACACAGGGTTTAGCATCATTAGCATCGTTATTATTTATTTTGTTGCTTACTGTTACCTTAACCATGCACGGTTCACAAACACGCACACACAATAAAGCTATAGTTACGACTGTTTGTGAATGGGAGCTGCGTGTGTGTGTGTGTGTATTTGCGTGTTTGTGTGCACTTTTCTAAGTGCTCTACAGTCATTGTTCAAGTCAACGTTGAATGTCTAAGCTAAAGGAGAAAATTACCCAAAGTAATTTACAATGTATGCATCATTATGCCTTTTTACTTTTGACAATTAGGAATGTCCTGTTTTATTCCATCCACACCTAGACTGATTGCCACAGCAGGTCAGGACTTATTTTCCCAATAGATGGTTATTAATATCCGGCTCAATATTAAACCAGGATATTAGTCTTTATCGCAACTCCTGCATACTGAGAAAGAAGGCTTAACACTGTTGATGAAAGCCTATGAGATCTTGAAATATAATTTTATTTTCTCTTGTGTTTTGTCTCTGTTCCTATGCTACCCCTCTTTCTCCTCCTCCTCCAGTGGCCCCCAGCACAGATGACGTAGCTCTGTACGTGGGTATTGTCATAGCCGTGATCATGTGCCTGGTCATCTCCGTCGTCGTGGCACTCTTCATCTACAGAAAGAACCACCGGGACTTCGACTCTGACATAATCGATTCCTCTGCCCTGAACGGTGGCTTCCAGCCAGTCAGCATCAAGACGGCCCGTAAAGGTGTGGTACAGGAGAGATAAGACGTAACATGTGTTCGCCTGCTTGTTGAGGTTTGAGTGGCTTTAACATTGTGAGTCAGCTCGTGAACACCTGATCCCACTAGGGCTGGGCAATAAAACAATATTAATAACTATTGCAATATAATAGTAATCAATAGCAATATAACAAAGGTCTCATAAATATTGATTTATGACGATATGATGATGCATCGTGCTAACACAGCAAGGTGGAATAAAACATCGGTGATCTATCTCAGATTTGTAAAGTGTTTGAAACCACAAGCGTCTGCTCCTAGCTGGGCATCATTTGAAAATTTCAGATACTGGATCCTGAGAAAAAAGATGCAAAAATAGTTTTTAAACATCTTTCTCTAAAAAGCCTTGTTTACACTAAAAAAGCAAAACTTGCACAGTTAAACAAAAATCTTTTATCAAGCAGTTGGGAAATTTGCCTAAACAAAATAATCTAAAATAATTAAATGTATGATTCATATCTGATTGAAGAACATAGAGAGTAGATGACCAATCTGTCCATACATAGGACCTTTTCCTGTTTTCAATGTTTAGTGTTGAAAACAGTTTTCAGTCTGCCCTCATTGGAAACTTCACTTGAGCATCCATAGCATTAACCTGATGAGACATGTTTGACTCAGCGGCTCTGGCAGCACATGTGTGAATGTGATTGTGCGTCTGTGGCTGTAGAGGACCTGGGAGTCTGTGAGAGAAACATAGGCAGCATGCTCGTGCGTCAATACTATTGAAATGCACGTCTTTGTGATGCCTATGCACCGTAATTAAGCCGTAATAAGGCCACTCTGTATGTCGCATATTAAACTGTAATTAGATTTGGGGTGATGATGCGGGACTTAAAAGTGAGACCGCAGGGAAGAGGAGAGGTGGCAGTGAACTGGGCTACAAGACAGCAGGGAAACACAGATCACAGTGACTGTGTTGTAAATAGAGTGGGGACTGGGAAATGGCAAAAAAGAATTAAAAAATATACAGATAGAAGAGAAAACCGTCAAATTCAAAAGGATGCTTGCTGTGAATAAAAACTTGGGTGGCAAACGTTCAGTTGGGATTTAAAACCAAAGTCTTTCATAGTTTTGTCTCGTTCTCTCGTTGTTCTTGTCAAACTGTGAATAATTGACATCAAAGATATTTGCCAATCCAGCACCAAGCCAAATAATAAATGTTTAGTTTTTATCTATTTATACTAATATACTTTATACTAGTATACACATTTTGCAAATTGATGGTAGCCAAAACAATATGCAAACATCAGATGACTTGAAACAGGATCTGAATATATATCAAACCCCATGTAGTTTAAACAAGGTGGTTGTGGTTATAGATGGAAAAAATGACTTCTAACTTCTCCAATGAGAAGAACACAAACAAACATAACGACCATGACAGCTACTATAACCAGTGCAGTACTACCGGCAGTGATGGAGAAGACAGTGACTCATTATTGTCCTCTCTCACCTTCCAACAACTTTTTTGCTACTTTCATTGAGATCAGCATCATTTAGAAAGTCAGTGTTGTCTTAGAGCAGCGACGGCTCTGGAGGCAGCGGAGAAGCTGGAGGACGGAGAGCTCCCGCTGCCCTCGCTCCACCCACTCAGTCCAGCTATTGAACATTCCGACTCGTACCTACCGGGTAAACCGAGTGTTAGCGACGCCATCTGTCACTGATGAATCACAGCTGCGCCCATACCTTCGCCAACTGACTGATTTTTCTGGGTGCTGAAGTGGACTTCCCTAAAGAGTGAAAAACAAAATGAGTAAAGCCAGCCTGCCTTCTTGCTGATTGCTGCCAACACTTAATTTCCTCATGGTTATTTTGGTTTCAAGTTATCTGCATTTTACAGAATAAGTGCGTGATCACTAGAACATTTGCTCTGCTTAAATGATGTCCATTTTCTTTTCCAGCTGAGCTCCTGACAGCGCCACCTGACCTGACCTCGGCAGCTGCCATGTACCGCGGCCCTGTCTATGCCCTCCATGATGTGGCCGACAAAATCCCCATGACCAACTCCCCTCTGCTCGACCCGCTCCCCAACCTGAAGATTAAGGTGTACAACTCCTCGGGCTTAGTGACTCCACAGGACGACCTGGGAGGGGAGTTCTCCTCCAAACTGTCTCCTAAGCTGCCGCACTGCCTCCTGGACAACAGCGACAGCACGATGGGTCGTCGTACGCAGACCCAGACACTGCTCCGCACCAGGGATCCATCCTGCACCGCTCTGGGCTCCTTCAGCTCCCAGGGGGGACACCTCATTGTGCCCAACTCAGGTACGCTACCAGACAATGAGAGGAATCGTTTTTGCATTTGTGTGTTTTTGTGGTGTCATTCGGTTCATATTCATATTTTTAAACAGGCAACCCGGTTGCACGTCTGAAAATATGCAGAAAAAGAACATAGTTGAACAAAGGAATAAATGAGTTGTGATTCATGGAAGAGGGATCTGCGAGTTCCTGCACATTCTCTCGTAGTTCATCTTAAAACTCATTAGCTGTCTTTTGTCTGTTGTAAATGGAGCCGCAGGTTCTCATTTTCTCTGTGGCTCCACATTACATGTAAGGATATGTCATTGTGTGTGAGTAAGAAGGAGCCAGACGGAGTGTGTGAGTGTACTTCTGTCTTTGTGAGGACCGTTTTCAGTCCGACCTCACAGAGTGAGGTCAATTTAGAGAAGTTCAAACATTTAGATTGTTCCTGACATTTTCTTATTGCTGTTAAGGTTCAGATTACAATTTGTTTAAGGTTATATATTATTGGTAGGTTATATATTATTGGTATTTAGTTGGTTTTTAGTAAGGTGAAGGGTCATACAAAGGGCTAGGGATTATTTCTTTTGCCAAAGACGTTATATCTCCTGTGTTTGTTTATCAGCAGAATTATGCAAAAACTAGCAAACACATTTCCGTTAAACATAGCGGGAGGGTGGAACATGGCCAGAGAAAACAAAACCTCCAGGTGCAGATCCAGGAATTCCGTTTTAATTTTTCATATTATTTTTTACTTTCACATTTTCACCAATTATGGGAATAATTCATCAATCCTTATGAAAAATCAGGTATGTTTAGGAGGCTGATATTTCTGCGGGTGTGTAATTTGCTGTGGTTCCAAATAAAAATCCAAATTTGGTGAATTTATATGTGATTTATAAGGGGACTGTTTGTGGAGGTATGCACTCCACTAAGTGCAATTCCAGTTCAGAATCATTTCCATGTTGTAGCATGACATGGAGAATCCATCATCCAGGATTTCTTCATTCATCACAGGCTGCTGATCATGTTCTAAAGATCCCAGGGAATTTCCACACTATTTCTTGGCCAGGTCCAATAACGTCTTATACCACGTTTAAAAACAACAGGAGCAGCAGATGAATCAGCACATTAAGTACATATAAATAAAGGAGTAGTGGGGCAAAATCAATACAGATAAAAATAAATGAACAGAATCTTAGAATGCAAGGTGAAAAAAATGAAGGTGACTAAAAGATTGATTTAAAATCTATCAATAGAAGAAAAGGTAAAAAGTTCACGTGGAGACTGGAGCCTGGAAGCAGCAACAGAAAACCTGGTGCCAATAACCTGGTCACCTTTGCTGTTAAAGTGTGAATAGGTCAGGGTCAACACCACATGCAGGGAATTACAATAATCCAGCCAAGCGGTAATAAAAGCATGGATGACTGTTCCTGCCCTTCACAACACTGCCTACCTTTTTGTAGAAGATTTAGTTTGTTTGGTCGGTTTGTATTCTGTTTCCTGTTCAGTAAATAATGGAGATATGGACAGATTACAGCTTTAAAGAGTTTTGCTTTACTGAAAAACACCTTTTAAGTATCATATGTCAAAAAAGCAGATACAATAATAAACAGAATAACTTTTATCAAAACACAGGTTAATGTGCCAAAACACGCTTCAGGATTTCAGTGCATGGAATAAAATCCAATATTGAATGTGTAAACTCAGATGTGAGTGCATGTATGAGATCTGCTCTACCATGTCCACCAGGGTAACCGTTAACGCACAGAGACACGGCTTCGAAACAATACGCCAAACCATATGTGAGCTATCAACGTATTGACCGCCAACAGAACGAGCTGATGGATTCCTTTAGGTGTGTGTGTGCACCACCAGCGCTCGAGAAGAGGTGTACTGTTTCAGTCGGCTTACATTAGCCACACTATCCTCACATCAAAACCACGCAGGCTGCTTTATAACACGCCACAGATGCGTGTTGACAGGCTCAGACAAACTCGCAGCGACATTAAAGGATACACCGACTTCTTAGGTTTCTTTCGTTTTTTCCTTCTATTTTTTTTTTTAAATTCTAGTAAAAAAAAAATGTTCTCAGCTGCTGCTTGTGCTCGGCCACCTCATCATGTTACATAGGGAGAGGAAAGAGCGCATTTGATATTTGATCTGTTCTATGTGTCTGGGTAATGAAATATTTGGTGGCAGTGTCAGTGCGGCTGTTTGGTATTTTGCATTTTAAAATGCATTTCCGATCTCTTTGAAGCCTCGCTGTGAGGGAGAGTGGCAGCGTGCGAGACGTCCCCGGTGCAGAGTTGTGATGTTGCTACCTAGCAAGAGAATGTGTCTGTTACCTTCTGAAAACTTCAGTACAAGGACATGGGAAATCAATGAGCGGATCTGAGAAACCCCCTCCAGACAGGAAACTGTGTGTGTGTGTGCATGAGGGAATGTGGGGGGTGCGGTCCTAAAAAACATATCGGACAAGACATATCAAATCAATCTGAGATGGAAGAATGTAAATCACTCTATCTGTAGCAATATGAGGATTCTGTGACGAGTAGTGAGAGCATTGATTTTAGAAATGAAATGCCACATCGTCTCCCGGTGCCACGGGGAACAGGCAGTAAAGTGCCAGAGTTTTTATGTGTGGGACTGAGGGGAGTTTGGATTATTACTGTTTTTCTCTAAGAAAAATAATTATCACTTCTCACTGGGGCTTTAACTGCTCTTTACTGGTGTCGTACTACATTAACATATGCACGTCACATGAAACATTAAAGCATTAAAGACCTTTTATGTTGAGTATCTCAGTGGGTTTGTAACTGAGATTCACCATGTGAGCCTTGGGGTCCAATTGTTGGAGAGCACTTTCCCTTTTTACTCGAAATAAATAATTACCTCCATGGAGAAGGTTTTGTTTTTAGTCCTGTAATGCAAAAACTACAAGACAGATTAACACGGAACTTGGTTTAAGGATGCATGGGTCAGGGAAGAACTCATTGAATTTGGTGTGGATCAGTTTTTCGATAGATTTATTGATTATTTTGTTGTCTCAGAGTATAATTCATGGATCTATTTGAATAAACACATGCAGGTTAAGGGGACAGATGTTTATGAGTGTGTGCAATTTGGTGCAGATCCAAATGATTTCACAAGGGGACTGTTGGTGTCATTCTAGTATTTATAATATATCATACAAATATCAGAATTCTTGTTATTGACAGGTATTTACAGCACAAGAAGCAATGAAGACTTCTTGAGTCTACCTGACAATTCACAACTCTTATATCACCCAGTTTTTTTTTCTTACATCTGCTTGTTTGTGTCTCTCTGTTTTTGTTCTCCCCAGGGGTGAGTCTGCTAATTCCAGCGGGGGCCATTCCTCAGGGCAGAGTATATGAGATGTATGTGACGGTTCAGAGGAAGGACAACATGAGGTACGCAGCGCCGCCTGCCACATCCACGCCCCAGAGCCGTGTTTACCCCTGTCAGCTCTTGCACATGCCGAGGCTGCTGTCACATCATCACTAAACGGCATCATATTCTGTGTGCCGCGTGTGCGTGTGTAAGTGTGTTATTCTCTGTGCACCTCCAGGCCCTCGGTGGATGATGGTCAAACTGTGCTGAGCCCCGTGGTGAGCTGCGGGCCACCTGGGGCCCTGTTGACTCGGCCCGTCATAATCACCATGCACCACTGCGCCGTGTTTGACGGCCAGCAGGATTGGCTGATCCAGCTCAAGAACCAGTCGCCGCACAACCAGTGGGAGGTGAGATTTGGGATGCATGATGAAAACTGTGCAGAAAGACTCCAGTGTCTATCACCATAAATCAGAAACTTCATATATTTAATAATCCACGCAGCATTTGATTCTACTCTGCAAAGATATTGTGAAAAGGAAACCCCTTTTGTAGCAGGTCCTAGAACAGTAAACCTCTGATAGCAGGGGAAGGGCTGGGACTGTTTTTTCCCCAGGACTGTTTTATGAATGCCTATTTTTGTTTGTGTGTATCTGTCTGTGTTTGGAAGCCTAGTGCCTGCAGGCTCCATAGTTAACAGGGCTGATGATGATAAGTTGAGTTGCTGAGGGCAGCGGTGTAACTTTGCCCTCTCTCCCTCCCTTATTCCCTTTTCACAGATAGAGACGCACACACAGAAACAGACCAATCACCACGAGGAGATAATTTGTAGAGAAAGCATGCCGCCACCTTTATTACAAAAACAGCTTTAGACTTGTTAGAAATGGTCCAGCCCTCATCTTCCTCTCCAAAAGTGTCCATCAGTAGAAGACCCCAGATAATAACAAGACAAACCTTATTGTAGGCAGTTTCTGGCAACTTCATTTCACTCGTCAAGAGAGCCTTGCAGAATACGGTTTTACTTCAATGTGGATTTTAATGAATTTCTTACAGGCAGGAGTTTGTTGAGACCTTTTTAAAAGGAAAGGTGCTGAAAATATAAATATGGAGAAATGAAACGTAATGATTTGCATAGGAGCCCAAGCAGAATGAAAAGCAGTAGAGAAACGATGCAGAGCCCATGAACATATCTTCACGTCTGCAAAGGGGATTATGTTTTCACCCCGTTTCTGTTTGTTGATTTGTTTGAAAGATTATACAGAAAAAAACCCAACAGATTTCCACAACACTTGTGGAATGATGTGATACAGGTCAGGGAAAAAACAATGACATTTTGGTGTGGACACCAATTTTGGGTAAAATGTGTTGCAGCAGCATTGAATTAAAGGGGACTGGTGGGTAGAGGTATGAATTCTACTGATTGCCATTCTAGTTCTCCTGAGAATTGGGATTTAAGTCTGTATACTGTGGGATTATGGCCTAAATGATGAGGTAAAAATTTAAAGAGGCCTTTATTTGTTGAGGATATCTGGCAAAATGCACTGGCTGCAATCAATTCAGAAGTAAAGACCAATCACATATTGAAAATCCAGCTAGTTAACAATGGGCTTTGGCCAATATATGGTCTTGTAGCTTGAATATAATCATTCTTGGGAAGTATTTGCACTATCTCCACTGCCGATGTGATGATATGACTTATGGTGCAGGAGGAGCTGCCAGACAGGCCCCACATACCTTTTGTGACATTGATGAATTACTCGGGGGCAGCCAATAAAGCTTGGTGTAAACTAAATAATTTTCAGGAAGAAATAACTATTGATTACATCTCTGACCTGTCAGAAACGGAGACGGCAATATCCAAGGTGACGGTAGCTTCCTTTATATGAGGTCCTCTCACCGCCGGGGGCCAGCCTTCATGGCATATGTGTGACACATCATTGCGTGTGACATGCTCCGTCAAAACATGTATTCATCAGTGCGGGGGAAATGGGAGAAATGAGCTCCTCCGAAGTAATTCATGGATATTATAGTCATCAAGGAACACATGCACACGAGGTGTCGTTCAGAAAACATGGCACTGCGATGATGATGAAGACAGGAGGTCAAATAATGAGGAACATGTGGGACTTTCCGCTTCAGTAACTCCAAACAGAGATTTATCCTCCTGCGCCTCTGAGGAAAAAAAAAATCAGCTGATGACGGCAGTCAGAAATTTGTGAATACATTACGCTGTGTGTGAGCATATGTGTGTTTGTGTCGGTGTGAAAGCTTACTTTTCCACTGTGTTTTGTAATTATCCCCCCAATAAGGAGCCCCAGTGCCATTTCCCCAGGAGCAGTTAAAGAGTCTAATGATCAGCCATAATACTGCTGTTAAACGGCCTAGCTCACAATAAAATACTGTAATTCCTCTTCTGTCTCTCATAATAGGCTGAATTAATGCCAATGCGCTGCTCACAGGAGTGTTTGGATTAGAGAGGGGGAAGACGCAGAGCGAGCGAGGGCGAGAGGAAGCAAGATCAAGAGAGATGGAGAGAGAGAGAGAGGGTCATATGAGCCCCCACCGACCCGACAGTCTTAATTAAAGAGAAATATGTTCCGACTTTAGTGCTTTTTACAGGGGTCAACTGCAAATGGCCTTGTTACTCACTCTTCCATTACCTCACATACACGATGGCACAGTGTCAGACATTAGTAATACACACATACTACGTGTAATATCTAAGGGACACAGCTTATGTGAGAAGGCCACGACCCCTGATTGTATTTTCTCTGTTACAGCGACATTTGAATTCATTTCACTTTTGATTCCCTGAATTGAAAAAAGCTACATAAACTAGTATTTTTTTAATCACACAACATCAGCCAGAAAGCTACTGATTTCCCCGTAGAGCTAGGACTGGTAAGTTGTTTCTGAACCACTGTTTTATCTCATCTGTTGAAATCCTCTTCACGTCGTAATAGCGATCTATAAATACATAAAAGAAAAAGACTGACTCTTGCAGGACTGTATGAAACACGACCAAGGATTCACTGGCGTCGCTGAAGCAGAAATGAAAGCCAGAAGTTAGCAAGCTCAGAAAAGTCGTCTTCTCGTAGTTTATGTGTTTTGGGGGCGTAGCTTTTACCAATAGAGCCAATAGGATGGGATGTATTTTGCTTTAGTTTAACATGCTCTTGCAAATGTTCCCAGGATTACCAACCCTAGCTTTAAAGATTTCCAAATCACTAGATCAATTTTATCAACAAAAACCCATCATCTTTCATTCTGCTCTGTGTCAAAATATGTGTGAGGTTGTAGGAGATTGTAAGTCTCTGACACTAAAACTGCTAATTAAACCAAATTTTCTGTGTCTGATCATCTCCACTGAATCGTTAATACATGAAAATATCCTTTTTTGTAGTGTTTTATATTGAAATCCCATTGCTAGGAATGAAATTTGATTGATTTGCACAACAAAAGTTTGATGGGATTCAGAAAGTAGCAGTGAATTCAGATTTAACTCTCTTGGACTGCTCGTCCAACTTCAACCTTCTTGCCAACAAATGTAAGACCTACATAGAAACGTAGGTGGGCCAGAGCCAGAATGACAGATTTGGTCTGTTTAAAGATTCTATTAATCATGTTCTTGTTTGTTTTTATCTTTTTCCACTTCATAGTGGCATTTTTCCAGCACAATTATGACAAAACCCTATTTCTGGCTCTTTAAGCGCTTTATCACCCACACTGTGTCTCTCTCTCTCTCTCTTTCTTTCTCTCTCTCTCTCTCTCTGTCCGTTCCGTAGGATGTGGTCGTGGTCGGGGAAGAAAACTTCACCACGCCGTGCTACATCCAGATGGATGACGAGGCCTGCCACATCCTGACGGAGACGCTGGGCACCTACTGCCTCGTGGGCCAAACTCTCAGTGCCGCCACCATCAAGCGCCTCAAGCTCGCCATCTTCGGCCCTGTCACCTGCCCCGGCATGGAGTATCACATCAGAGTGTACTGCCTGGACGACACGCAGGACTCACTCAAGGTAACTGTGTGGAGGTTGTGCAGCAGAGGTTGGATGTGTTTGCGTTAATTATGTTTTTTGAGTTTGTGGTTTTGGCTGAATTGTTAATGTTTGCGTGTAGGCACAGTGAGCAGATGAGGTGTGGGAGGTTGAATGACAAATCTTTTGTGTTGCCGTCGCACAATGAGGGGAGAGAGGAGCTTGCATTTGAATAGCTGCTCCTGCTAGAAAGATGTGCGCTAACACAAAATAAGCCAAATTTATCCTCCTGTACTGCACTGTTGTCTCCACACCTCACTTCTGTTTAATACCTCCATCTACCTACGTGGCGGAAAGATAAGGAAGGATTATTATAGCGAGCAGGGATATTGAACACGGTTATTAAGTTTGGGTATGGGTAATGAGAAGTGATAGTGATCCTGCTGCAAGGACACTGAAGCTGCTTTCAGATGGCAGATCCAGATTCCAGCTCATAAAGGCCTGAAGGAAAGTGAAAATTTGCATTTGAGCATTTGCAAGAAACAAAATGTAAATTAAGTTATAGCAGGACAGAAGTAGAAAAGTAAAAGTTGTTTTGAATCAAGTGTGTGTTTGTGTGTTCAGGAGGTCCTGCAGATGGAGAAGCAGATGGGCGGGAAGCTGCTGGATGAACCAAAGACTCTCAACTTTAAAGACAGCACTCACAATCTGAGACTCTCCATCCACGACGTCCCCCACACACTGTGGAAGAGCAAGCTGCTGGCCAAGTATCAGGTAAATATGCTCCTTCAAAATAAGGTTTTAAACAGTGACACACACTCCCCAAGCAGCCAAGTAACCTCCTCTACCTTCTTGGCGTGATTGTTGTAGGAGCTCTCCTTCCAGCAAGTGTGGAGCGGCTCACAGAGGAACCTCCACTGTTGCTTCACCCTGGAGCGGTTCTCCTCCTGCACGGTGGACCTGGCCTGTAAGATTTGCGTGCGGCAAGTGGAGGGAGAAGGACAGATTTTTCAGCTGGACACTACCCTGTCAGAGGTAAGGTCTTGCACTTAGCTCTTTGTCTGTCCATCCTATATACCACATACCCTTTGAGGGTTATGGGGGGAGCTGACGGTGAATTAAAGAGCTAAACGATAGAAAAACAACTTCATCAATTTGGCGACATGCGCTGAAAAAAGTCACAACACAAGCAAATATAGAAACGTGCCTGCAAATAGCGAAACACGACACCAGTAACGTTTCCAGGGGACCCAAAAAAGTGATGAACCTAGCTGTGGTCCAATGCTTGGTGAAGTTATTGAAGTCTGCTACTCGCCAGTGGTGATGGAACTTCACGAAGCACTGAACTACAGTGAAGATGTTTTCTGAGTTTGCATGTGTTGTATCACTTAAGTCTTCAAAGATTATTTTGACCTTTGAACCCTCTTGTCACCTCAATGTTGCATTCAGAGATGCAACACTTCATCCTGTGTTGTGAGAGCTATAGGAGTGAATTCTCCAACACTCCCATGTGCTATTCGCTCTTATTGCACTGTTCACAAAAGTCGTTTTCAGACACAAACCCAATTGTCTTTCACAAATGAAGAACACAGCAGGAGATTCAAAGTCAGACGTGTTCACATCGAACAAAAAGCATTCAGACGAGGTGTGGTGTCTTGGTAGAGCAAGCAGGAGGAGGCAGGGCATGACGTATAAATTCTGCTGCGGAAATTTCGTGTTTTTATTTACGGCCCGTCGACACCAAAGAGACCCTTATCTCCAAAAGCGCTCAAATCCTGTTGTCTTTCAAAGTTGACATCTTTCTCAGAGTATTCTTCGTGTATGGCTCCTCTTTTCTATCCTGAGATATTTGTATTCTTTTGTTGTTTTGTCCTCAGTCTTCGATCTGTCTCTCTCTGTTAGAAATGCCATCAATGCGGCCAATCGCTCACTGTGAATTCACAGGACATCATCATCCTGTATTTTCACTCGGACAGAAAGAAGTGACTCGGACATTACGTTCTCAAATGTAGCCCCTCCGGGTTAGGTTAGGTTCAGGAGAATATCCAGAGTTCAGTGCGTGTCTGAAAGCAGCTAAAGACCAACAGGGTGGAAGATAGGAAGTCTCGACCCTGCAGCCCTCATGCAGGTCTGCAAATGCCAGACCAGTGAGGAGCGGAGGGGGAATAATCACCCGCCAGTCGTGCTGTTCTTGCTTCACAAAGGCCATCTGGCCAGGAGAATAGAGCTTGAGGGATGGTGGAGCACTCTGGCTTTGTGCTCGGTAATGAGATGAATTACAGTACATGCAGCGCGGAGCTGTGTCCCCGCCTGGCCTCGGTTCATTTGTCTCCGGGTCTTGCTCTCGTCTCTGTAGCCACACCTGCAGCACTTAATCCTGCAGATGCAACATATTTGAGAATCACTCAGCTCGCATCAATAAATAGATATGAGTGAAATTTGTGGGGGGTTTTTTGCTATTTTTTTTATAGAACCCAGAAGCAGAAATCTGCTGTGCAACAAATCCATTTGTGCTACATTATGTTTGGTTTTGTTCAACGATGTTAAATTCTGCTCATGCCGCCTGTAGCCTGAAGAGATGCCACTGCTACAGCCCATGTTTCTCCTTCAACCTCTCTCTCTCTTTGTCTTGAAGGATTCCCAGAGTATTGACACGTCCCTGCTGGACCCCGCCAGTAACATCACCACACTCATTGGGCCCAACGCCTTCCGCATCCCCGTGTCCATCCGGCAGAAGCTGTGTGGCAGCCTGGACGCACCACAGACCAGGGGCAACGACTGGAGGATGTTGGCCCACAAACTTAATCTTGACAGGTGGGTTAGAGAAAGAGCCCGAGAGAGAAGAGGAGTGAGACAGTGACTCAGACTTAAGCCCCTTAGTGGTCACGGCTTGGCCACAAGAACTGTCACTTGGCTCTCTCATGTTTTCAAGAAGGGTAAATGAAAGAGAGGAAATGAGAAAACGAGGAAACGAGGGTGATTTGTTATACAAAAATACTCATCGTCTTGATGTCGATGTGAATTTTAAGTGGCTTTTTTTCTTTGTTTCATTAGGAGGCGAAACATGGGAAATAAAACTGTAGATAACTAATCTCCTTTTATTTGATTGTTCTTCAGGAATGTGACTCATTCAGATAAGCATCTGTTGAATTGAGATTAATTGAACTGGACGGAACTGAGGCAGAGGGAGAGAGAGGAAGATGGAACAAAACGCTCCGCTTTTCAAAAACGTCACTCGTGTGTCTTTGATAGTGTGTGTGTGTGTGTGTGACGGTGGTTCAGCGTGTGTCCGTTTATAAGGTCCCAGCTCAGTGGGGCGGCCTTATCACAAGCAGCAGCTGCAGATTGACGAGACCACTGACAGCGTGGTGTGAATGTAGGGAGAGACAGGGGAGAGAGAGCCGCCCGATTCAAGCTCATTCAGAGCACACGGATGATTCACACAGAACAGAAGTTTACTCATTATTCGGCTCATTATTTTTCCGTTTGAATGTTCAAAACAACGAGAATTCAAGTGTTTGTTTTCATGAACTCGATTATACATTAAAAAACACCAGTGTGAAAAATAGGATTTTAGAAATATCAACTGCAGCGTGAGCACTAGTTTGTGTTTATTACCCAAAGGGACAGCTGCTCAATTGCATTTTTTTCTCTTGTACTTCTACTTTTAGGGGATCAGATGAAAAAGAAAGTTGATGACCATTGATTCTCAAACCACAAACAAACATAAGGATATAACGTACAGCCGTGCTCTTTAATATACTTTTTCCTGTTGTGACGAGAGTTGTATTGACACTTGAACAAGGCTTGGGTCATTTTTTCGGGTCATTTTCTCGACACCCGTCGTTGTTGCTGCACAATGAAAACATTTATTTTCAAGGATGGTCAATGCATATTGTGCTGAGTATTTTCCCACTTGAATAAATAGAAAATATTAAGTGTCTCTTTTCTATCGAGGCTCTCCTGTGTGCCAGTGCATCTGAGGCTTTTTATTCATCTCTCCAAACTTTGATCAGTCGTCACTTGCACTCAAAGATGAACTGATTGGAGTTCAGGTTAGAGGTCATTCTAGTTCTTTCATTCGGCATGAGCGCAATGCATGATGGTACGTAGTGCTTGGTTAGAGACCTTCGGTTCTTAACTACTTTTCACGATGCATTGCGGGATACAATGAGTCCACTATATAGGGTATAAAAATTCTCACTTCACATCAGTATACAGTGAGTAGAGAGTGATTTCAGCCTCAGTTATCTTTTCATTCAAGACAGAAGCTTAGTGACCACAGAGAGACATGGAAAGACACCTGTCCTCTACAGATGGGGTCAGCTGCTCTGTCCTCATTCCTCTCTGATAACCATCCACCTTACTGTTTCCTAACCTATCCATCTCTGTTCTGTCACTTTCTTTCTTGCAGGTATCTCAACTACTTCGCCACCAAATCCAGTCCTACGGGAGTGATCCTGGATTTGTGGGAAGCCCAGCATTTCCCAGATGGCAATCTCAGTCGCCTCGCTCAGGTACTGGAGGAGATGGGACGTCATGACAGCCTTGTTCCCACAGTGACTGAGCACTGACATCTGCCCACCAGGGACTGTGAAATTCCAGGGAGGAAGAAGACATAAACAGAAAATAAGGGTGGGGGGACGCCTGAAAGCAGGAGAGAGTCATATTGGCATCGCGGTAACAAATGCATGCACACGCTCTCAGACACTGTGTGTGTGTGTGTGTGTGTGTACACTCAAAGAAGATAAAACAGCTAGGTCTACTCAGCCATGACCCAGTTAAACATTGGCAACAAAGGGTGTAAAAACTTGGAAGGGTAAACAAGAATCTGTGCCAGTCATTTTTCTCTGGCTGTTCCTCTCGCTGGTAGAACAACTCGATATTTTTGGCTCTCGTATCGTTAGAAACCGTCGTCCGGGTGATGCACCGGCCGACAGTCTGACACACGACCCGAGGTCAAAGGATACAAGGAGCAGACGGCTCAGATCAAACGAAGCATCTCTCGCTCTCCGTAAACCGGTCTCCATAGCAACTCCAAGGAGTATGTGTTCTGTGATAACATTGTATTTAATAATATGTCTATTTATACATATCTTTTTTTTTTTGTATTTTATGCTGCCTGTTAGGGAATACTTTGTAGTGTCCTCACATTATTTTTTAAATTTCTTTTTTCCATTATGTTTGACTGTATCATAGCACCCCCTGGTGGACTCTGGCAGTAACGACTCATCCTGCCAGCCACATTTTCCATGTACAGAAGGAAGTCGATGATGTAACCGTTTTACCATTTTAGTGTTGCTGTTGTAACTAATATTAATTAATTATTCACGTTATGTATAATTATTGATTTTTTTTTAAGTATGTGTACATCTTTTTATTTGCAAGTCTTTAAAAATATCTTCTTTAAGTTGAATTAGATTTTTTAAATTTTTATTTACATTCTCTGTTTTTATTTTTCTTTGTTGTTGTTTTAAATCAGGTCATTTGAAAGATTCAACCAGTCTATCACCCGTTAATAGAAGCCAATCAACATCACATTCCCTAACGGACTCTAACTCACGACTGACGGTGACGATATGTTTGTTGTTCAAGTGACATGAATGAGACCAGGCAGAGGTGAGAGGTGGAAACTGTGGAGAGGGGAATCAAAAAAGTATATTTTTGTAGGACCAATGCAACTGAATACAACTGCTTTGTACCAAAAACTTGACATACAGTGTGTGAGATTAAATTTAATACACAAGGTGATCATCTAAATGTCCAACTGTCATTTCAAAAAGAGACGTTTTCCACCTTCATGTGCAGTTTTGGACGAGATCGGAGATCTGCACTTGGATTTCTGTGGTTGTACATTAATGACGGAAGCCATCGATATTACGACACTGACTCTGTGCATAAAAAAATTGCTGTAAATGCAACATTCCTTCGATTCAGCAGCACTCGTGATTGTCCAAGTGGTCTTAATTGATTTTTTTGAATGGCAATTGTCCCAGTTTTCGTTAAAAAAAAAAAAAAAAAAAAAAGTCTATGCAAACTCTGCATCTTTTTGAAACGATCCCTCGATCTCAGTGGGCTACGGCCGTTGCATTCCCCAGTTGTCCTTCAGCTTCATGAGTAATATTGTGTAATAGTGAGAATGTAGCCTGTCTATCTTTGGCACTCACCATGTCCTTCGCAACTGCTTGCATCTCATCTGTCGAGTTATTGTACAAAGTGTAAGAAAGAATTTTTAAGACTAATAATAAATTATATTTATATGCAACATTGGAAAGGAAGCGCCAGGAGCTGTTTTGTTTGAATTGTGAGAGTAAGACACACAGAGTGCCTTCGAGACACAGTCGTTTTATTAGGGAATGTTCTCCCGGTCCACTCGTACACTCTCCTAATCACATATGTACAGATTAAATAAGGCACATGCCGCAGTGGTAGAGTGGACGGGACGTATTCTGTACACACATCAGAAACATAGTTTAACATCCGGCAAGGTGATAATTAGTAATAGATTCCAGCTCATCAACTTACAAATGAATTGTGAGTGGAAAGAAGTGGACAGTATTTTAGCAATATTATTTGTGTGTCTGTGGGGAGAGTTGTGTATCTGTATCTCAATCCGTGTGAGCAGAATCAGATTTGTACACGTCTAAAAGAATTCACAAATGTGTTGAGATTTGTTAATGCAAACAGGAATATTAAAAAAAAACATGCTGAATACGTACATTGAAAGCGATGACTTGTCTCTTGGAGCAAAACACTTTTTCAGGTGTAAGCATCTTTAAATGTATTTATAGATTTATCACAGATCTATACACACATTTGCAGATTTGTCCACACGTGTGTAAATCTCAATATACATATACAGATTATTTTTACACGTTTACAAATCTGATAATGCACAAGCAGATTGAGATACAGTTACACAACTCTCCAAAGACACACACACAAATGCAGTGCTACAATATGAGCACCATAGAGACAATGAGGAAGGACAAGGCCCAAGTCTGAGCTCTGGAGGCTGGAAGAATCACAAATCCATCAGTGATGTCACACTTTTTACCCACTGAGCTTCTTTTAATATTGAAATAAACTGTACTTTAAAATACATTATATAATTAATTTAGTTTTACTCTGTCATAATAAAAATAATAATATATTTGACAAAGGGGACACTGGGCATGAATCAGTCTTCTCTTGGGATGGATGACGGCCACTATGGAGGGGATTGACAGTGAAGTTGAACATCTGCTATGAGATCACAGCATGCAGTCAAAAACAACATATATGAAGGCAGCTGTGACGGTACAAAAGACTGCACATGGATTACTGCTATATGGCTTTAGAAGAGCAGAGCAGGAGCTTCCTCTGTACAAACCGATCAGAGGGATTTTCAGTAAACTCATCTGCGAGGGTCCCCGTCCGGACCCCGATGACCACTCAAGCTTTCACAGAAAGCACAACCTGAACACTTTTGTCCAAGGTTACGAAGACAACGGGACGTCAGATCTCCCCCTGACGTAATAAATCTTTCACCTCTCATACTTCTGGCTCCCAGTCGACGATTACGTCCATCGCTCTTGTTCCCTGTCAGTTTCCTTTGTCCCATTGTTCATAGCCTCCACTTTTTTTTCCCTTTCGTCCATTGGCCAGTGTGAGCGGAGCTGTGACACTGGCTGTGACAAGTCTCTGGGTGATGAGAGCATCTCTCTTGATTCTCTGTCACATCTTGATGTCTTGGGACTCTAACATCTTCGCCAGGGTCTTCTTCACCCTCAGGGCTGTGAGGCGAGACGCCGGGTTGTGAGCCCAGCACTCAGACATCAGCTTTCCCATCTGTCGTAGACACTGAGGACACAAATATATACACACACATAAGAATATAGGAATATGATAACAAACTTTATATACAACTAGCCGAAGTACCACCAGTTTATAAGTTGCAATAAATTACAAGTGAACTTTCAAAGGTTGAGGTCTGCCTTTCTCGATTTGGTATCGGAAAACGTTTGGAATACCTCATCACTGCTCCAGCGATTAGCGAAGGAAGGTCTTTGTTTCTTAATGCACACAACCTCCCTCATGTCCTCATAGGAGGGATCAGTGGGCACGAGGTCATGATAGGGCAGCTGATACTCCTCCACAATGCCTGCAGGAAAAAAACACATGCATCAGCGAGATCGTTAAGAAAACATCTAGACACATTAGGGTCATGTGTAAATTAAAATCAGACTTTTCAGAGTTTTTCCCCTGACCTCCAGAGATGCAACGTCGCACAATCTCCCAAACGATGAGGCCGAAACTGTACATGTCGGCCATGATGAAAGACTGGAAGTAGCTCCTGTTCAATGTCTCATCCAACACTTCAGGTGGCATGTAGCGCTTCGTGCCGACGCGGAGGTTGGGAGGGATGTCCACCTCGTTAGTGTCACTGAGACGAGGGGGGAAAACAAAAATGAGCAACAAAAAATGTCTGTATGGTTTTATTAATGTATGAGTTCAATTGACATTCAATAATTTAAAATCAACATTGTACCTGTTGAATTTGACAGCCAGCCCAAGGTCTGCTATGCAACAGGATCCGTTCTTTTTAACCAGGATGTTTTTACTCTTCAGGTCTCTGTGTGCGATGGCCGGTTTGCCCTGCGTGCCGTAGATCTCGGTGTGCAGGTGGCAGAGGCCTGATATGGAGGAGTAGGCCAGTTTCAGCAGAGACTTGACGTCTAACGTGTTGGACTTGAGGTAGTCGTATAATGATCCGTTCTCGTGGTAATCTGTGATCAGGTAGAGCTGAGTCCACGAGCCGGTTCCTTTAATGTCGGCAGCTATGAATCCTGGGGGTTGGAAAGAGGCGGTGAGAAGACTGAGAGATGTGTTCAGATCGATTTACACACACTTTACTCTTTACTCGACACACACACACACACACACACACACACACACACACACACACACACATTCAGATCAACACTTCAGTCAGTCCGTGTTTTTGTCTCTCTTACCCAGGATGTTGTCATGTCTCATCAGGAAGGTCTGATAAATCTCAGTCTCTCTGAACCAGCTCTCTTCCTCTGTGGTGAAGAAGACTTTGACTGCCACTCTCTCTCCTCTCCACTTGCCCATCCACACCTCTCCGTATCGCCCTTTTCCGATCTGCTTCACCATCTGAATTTGCTTGGCGATGGTTCGCTGCACCTGGCAACACATGATTGTGAAAGAAATGGAAGTTTAATTTGCAATTTCCCTTTAAATCTCGTAGGTAACATCATGCTGTTGTTCCTCATAAACTAAGTAGCCGAGGACAAACAAAAACAGTTTTCCTGCATGTTTGG
This sequence comes from Paralichthys olivaceus, assembly GCF_024713975.1. NCBI lineage: Eukaryota > Metazoa > Chordata > Actinopteri > Pleuronectiformes > Paralichthyidae > Paralichthys > Paralichthys olivaceus. Next base: position 12,132,141 of record NC_091110.1, read on the forward strand.
AAAGGGAAGAGTGAGTGGAGGGGTTTTCAGTTGGTTGCAATCCACAAGCTCAGCACTAGATGTCACTAGATACTACACGCTGCTCCTTTAAGGTGTTGAGGCACATGTGCACTGCTCTGTTCTTACCAGTAGAGGGAGTCCTGACCCTGAGCCAGAGCCTGTACTCCTGGAATGCTCTATGAGATCTTTAAGAGACTCCCCGGGGGGGATGTAGGTCTCCTCCTGCTCCAGGTCGATACTGTAGCGGGGCTGTGACTCCTGCCGCTTATACCTGCCACAGAGAAGACAATCTTAAATGCACGTCAGGGAGCGTGAATTTTTTGATAAGGTTCTGGTCATAGTCAAAGTTCTCACCTGAAGTAGAAGAAGACGAGGACGAGGCCGAGGATGATGGTGCAGACGGTGATTGAGATGAAGAGAGCCATGTACTGGATGCTGCTGTCCACATAATCTAAAAAGACAAACATTGAATATTGAATAATCCTGGTCTGAACTGATGAATAACTAGACTGACAGTCATTTGTTCATTGTTATCAAATCCAACATTAGTTTTCTAATTTTCATCAGCAGGGACAAGCTCCTTTTTCCCTTCCTCCCTCTAACCCTGCCCTACACCCTCCTGTCCCAGCGTGTGATCGATCACATCCCCTTCCTGAATCCCACATATCGGGTGTCACACTGACATCGCTCCAGAACCCCCCCCCTGCCCCCCGAGGCCCAATGCAGCTCTGGGGCTCTAATCTTTCTGTCGTGCTCCTGTCAATCTCAAGCACACACAAGAACAGAGGACGCATGAGCATGAGGGGAAGACTTGCGGGTGTGCAGGGAACCACACACACACACACCCACCCACCCACACACCCACACACACACATACACACACACATACACACAAAGGGAGAAGCACCAGTGGACAAAGAAAAACTGCACAGAGTCTTATGAGCTCCCTGCAGGCCCATTTGGACAGATAGATAGATAAACTCTGTTGATTCCATCTCTTTCTCTTTCAAACTGGTTTTAAACCAGCAACTTAAAGATTCCTGGTAGTTCCACAACAGTCCTCTGACGTACCAACTCTGCTAAAGCTGGGGAACAACAGTCTGTATAGGTGGGGAAGAAGAGGAAAGATGAGGAACAAGGGGGAAGGAGAAAAATGATAAATCCCTTATCAATCTTTTCTCATTAAATAAGACCTGGTACTACCGCTCGCCTGATTGCTCTGGAGATTTTCCTGTTGTTGCTAAAGTGACCCAGACAATCTCCTGCTGCGTTCTACATCAGTCAGAGGCAAACTCTGGAAAATGTCCGGACCCAATCTTCAGTTTGCAACCGAGTTGGAGAAAAACTGAAGAATTATTTTTCTTTCTCAGATGTAAATCAGTTTATCGCTGTTTGCTTGAAGGTCATAATGAAATATGTAAGGGTAATGTAATGTAAAAGTGTAATGGTGAGTGTGTGTGACAGAGACTGGGAGCAAGAGAGAGGGATTGTGATTGTGTGTGTGTGTGTGTGTGTGTGTGTGTGTGTGTGTGTGTGTGTGTGTGTGTGTGTGTGTGTGTGTGTGTGTGTGTGAGGGACAGATGGACAGATATCTCACATCCGTACCGGGGCAAGAAACTCAAGCAGGCCCTGGGGAGAGGCTGTCCTTTTCATTAGAGGGTGAGAGAACAAGCTGAGCCTGCAAGCTCTGTTTCACCTGCCTCTCTTTCTCTCCCCCTGCCCCCCCCTCGAGCAGCATGTGCCACTTTACTCCAGCACCACACTGTGGTTTGTAACAGTTTAAACTGTCACTACCCATCATCGCCCAGCTCGGCCTGAATTAGCTGGTTCTAAAGGCCACTGGGCGCAGGATTTCATCGTGTGAACAAACACGTGTGTCAGTGTTGTGTCTCACCTGACGTCATGAGCGGAGGAGGAATAGTAGGATGCAAATCTCGGTTGCAGTAGTCCTGATCTGTGCAACACTCGAGAGCTCTCCTGGAACGTGCATTCCCCGTGTCCTGAAACACACACAAGTGTAAACCTCAGGCTTTTCCACACACTGATGAAGACACAAGCGTAACAAATATTTACAGCTACACTCATGAGAGTGTTTAACGATGGACCAGAGGTTTCTCCACTGTGTGTTAAGATGGCGAGTTTGAAAAGTATGCTTTAAACAGATCTCATAAATAGTTGCAGTCGTTCAAGGAAAACTCATAAAGACGTTTCAGAAAGAAACACACCCACAGTAAGAAATACACACAGAGCTGACTTACTCGACACTGGAACTCAGAACCAGCGAGTCCTAAACAACCTGAGGTGAGCACAGCCACTCCGCCCTCCTCCTCCTCAACCATGGTGAAGCAGAATCCGTCAGTGCTGAGAAAACACACACATTGTATCCGTCACTATGGTTGTTGGGGTTTGGGCTGAAAAGCATTTTATTGAATCTGATTCCAGAATAAAGTCTATTGAGTCTAAATCCTTTGAAAATCTCAATCTAACTGTAAATAGTCAAGAACTGAAACTGATGCATTTTAACCCAATATACATTATTACTGAGTATATATATTACTGAATGGATCATTTTTTTTATTAATCATTTCAGTCATTTATAACAAAACATCATCATTCAGTGATACCTGATTCCAGATAGTTTTTTATCAATATCATTGCACATTGGAGAGTTTGGGAGAAAACTATTTGAACCTGTTACCTTATATATGCAATTTAAAATAAAAGACATTAATGGTAATGTCGTAATATAATATTTAAATATTTATCGTATGCACCTACATTCCTGTATCATAGAATAAATACTTGTACTCTATACACTTTGAACATGAAACTCTCCAGTGTAAACATCTAATGCAGGTTCCTGACTGAGGGCTTTCAGAGACGAAGCTCTTCCGATCAGGTAATTAGAGGTTGTGTTGTCTTTTAACAGCCTCGATGCACACAGTTATTTTTACGGTGCTATTTTTATATACTTCATCGTACATGCAGGTGTTGTTGACGGAGTTTTCCGGGCAGTGGTGATTGCAGTAGCACCAGAGCAGTTTCTGAGATGAAACAGTGGCCGTGCTGCTGCTGCTGCTATCCTCCGCCTTTCGCTGCAATCCCCCCTTCCATCCGTTCTTCAGAAGCATGGCGTCCAACATGTTGGCTGTGCAGAGAGAGAGCGAGAGCGGGTTTAGATCAAGGTCAGAACCCAAACATCTGGACACTCCACTGGGTCAAGCGAGGGCGAGCAGTAAAACATAAGTACACATACCTCAGAGAAATTAAAGATTAAATAAATCAAAAGATCCAAACAACATTTCAGCTCATTCTGAATGGGTGTTTTGAATTATATATATATATATATATATATATATATATTTATATGGATATAAATGAATCAGTTCAGCCTGCCTTGGCACTGTTACCATGGCAATGCAATCCTCTGAAAGTGTGAAAATGTGGTGCTGAAAGCAACCCTGCTGTCCTGGACCGGAATCAATGTACCAGTCTGGAACCAGAAAAACACAGAGAGAACTCTTTGTGCAGCGTGTGTGTGCATGTGTCTATAAGTGCTACTGTATTTACACTGTGCAGTAACCTAAAGCACATGCTGCAATATTCAAAATAAGCTATTCGTCACATTTTGTACGGTATAAAAATTCAAAAATCCACCTCAAATATTAAAATGTTCATAAACATGGTTTAGTCTATAATTACATTATTGAATGTGTAAAATGCTTCACACACTAAATTGCTTAAAAAGAGTTTTAGAAGCTCTTCTTCTCTCAATCTGCACAACAGTGATGATTCTGTCGACAGACATCACTTATTTGGTTTCCAGCCTTCCAGAGAGCTCATTATGAGTATATAAGTTACTGCCAACTGGAAATAGGTGAGTCTTCAGTACTGCATGCATCTTGTCAGAGGAGGATGATTTTTCCATCGGAGTCGAGCCAAGCGAAGTGATATGATACAGATGTATTCACATAAACTAAGAGAAGAATAAATATTATTGCTCTGGACTTGCTCGTCTTTAAAAGTGTTAACTTCAGCAGCTGTCAAAACTCCAAGATTGTGATTTAAACAAAAAGAGGGATTCTGTTATGAGATAGTTTTGTAGTTATTTTTGTAGTTTTGTAGTAAATGTGACTCAACTGAATGTTGATTATGAGGGAAAACAAGGCAGAGAACAGTTTATTTTATTACAGTCTAATACACAAACAGGGAAATTAATCAACAAACTAGTCATGGAGACAAATATGCAACTTTATAAATAAAATAATATATAAAATAATTTCTGACAGCAGCTCGTCCCTGAAGGCCTCTGTGGTCAGATATAGTTGAACAGTGTTGTGCCACATGAGATGGATGTCTTCCTCTCCTCGTCTGTCTGATTCTCATTCCATCTCTCTCTCTTTCTTTCTTCCTCTGCTTCTTATGTTACAATAACAAGTTGACAACTGGCCAATCCATTTTCTTTTGTTTGCATGACTGTGATGATCCCACGCAACTTTAAACAAGACTTTAAAGTCCACCTCCAGCAGCTTTTACACCACACTAGTGGTAAATGGTCCATATTAATTTAGCACTTCTCTAGCCTTAATAAGCACTCAAAGTGCTTTACAATACAGTTTTGCCACACTTTCATAAAGTCCACCTATATGTGCAACACTTTCCAGACTAGGATCTTCTGTTTAAGTGAACAATCCGTTCTACCTCCTAAGCCACAGCCATCATTCTGTTTGTAGCTCAAAATAACATATTCAAAAGGTTTATCATGAAAATGTCCTTAAAATGGCTAAAATGTCATTCTCACTGCTCCACCTGCAGGGGGCCCCACCCACAAACTGACAGGATTGGTTTCTTAGGTTTGTGACATCACAACAAATTCTCTTTTTTTCAGGCTGGCATTTGTTTACCGCAGGGTTGAGGTGGAAATACTCCGCCATTAGCATTGACGACTCAATTCACTCTAAATGTTAACTTATCATATAAAAAGGCACAAGGGGGACATGTTTGAGATCTTTTAACTTTTTTACACATGAGGTTCATCCATCAATCAAATCCAAGAAAAGCTCTAATCCACCCTAAAAAGGTTTGGGCTTTCTAATAGCATTTAGACGTTGACCTAAGCTGTAGATGCAAGTAGCCATTGGGAAAAGGCGCACAACTAAATCTGCAGCTGTGATAAAAGGTTGAATCAAAGGCGTTGAACACAGACTGGCTATTCTTTAAGTGGTACTCCGTGTCCTTCCAACCTAATCTATGACTGTCTACGTCAGAGGGGAAGTTTGTGGAGGTGCTCTGATCCTCCCTCACAGCGGCCTTGGTTTGTCTATCACATCTGTTCTGCAAGTGTGCCTAAAAAAACACAAGGCAGGAATGTTACATGAACTCGTCAGTCTCTCAGATACACTCCGTCCGAATCAGCTCGGCTTTATTTGATTTTCTTTTTCAAAAGCAGCGAGTGAGCAAGGAAGACAGATGCAGGTCGGCTCAGAGAGAAGAGAGAAGTGTAAGAGAAAAATCTGATGTGAAGAGACAGAGGATCCAGCTTTGGGGAATACAGCCGGAGAAGACTGTGTATGAGCTGCCGTCTTGTAGAGACGTCACACTGAAAACTAAAATCTGTCAGAAGTTCTGCCTTGTAAGTGACAACTCTCCAGATTATCATCGTCCTCCGATGAACAAATTTTATTGGCAGCTGTATTAAAAACAAGTTAGAACAGCTTTTAGTTTGCAAACACTCATAAATATCATTCCCCTAAACATGCCTGAATTTTGAAAAATGCCCATATCTCACAACATTAAAGAAAGTGAAAATAAAATCCTGCATCCACCCTCTGATGTGGTTTTGTGCCAACATTAAACAAGTTCTTCCCTGATGCAGCACTCACGTTTTGTGGTTTACTGTGAGTGAACAAACAAATGCTGACAAAATATAATATAGAAAATGCAGTGTGCACATATATGGTTGCACAAAAAACTGTGGTCAACATCCATATCACACATATTTAATATCTACCTCGAACACAATCATTTCTAAAAGTGTCACCCAGTTGTAGTGCATTGGAGACAGCAAGCTGGCTTTAAACTCAAAACCCCACAGAAATATCATAAACTACAAAAGAAACTTTGTTGGAGCAAAATAATTGTATCTATTATAACTACAACTACAACCCAAATAAATATTTATAGCCAAAACTAGATGATTAATAGAAAATATTAATTATATCGTCACTACAGCAGGCTGACGACAGCTTGAAAAGGACAAAAGAGAGTTTTATTTATTTACTTTTATTTACCCTAACTTTGACCTACAGTAGCAATTGTCCGCTAACTATAACTATTTTAAAATTGTCTGTAGATGAATTGTGTTGTGAATGTGCAGTTTGTGGTCCTCTCTCTCTGACATTAAGTCATTAAGTAGGGTGAGACTGTGCTGGAGTCAGAGAAAACTGTGTGTGTGTGGATTGAGTTTTTCATGCTTGGTTTATAAAGACAGGTTTACTACAGAATCACTGTGTTCAACAGACTGTCAAAGAAGCTGAAAGATGTAAAGTTAGCAGGAGACTTGAGGGAAAGGCCATCGTTGGTCATTAAGTTCTAACAGATCTGTGTTTTTCTTTAGCTTAAATAACATAATAATAAGAACTAAAATAATGCAGATATAAATTCACCTAATAGCATCAATACTTAAATTAATAATGTGGGGTTAAAAGAAAAAATCTGTTTATTATTATCATCATTATCTGTCACACATGTACATACTATTGTACACACTTTGTTTTTCCTGTCTCTTTGTCTTACTTACACAGACACACACAGACACACACCAAACAGACTTGCTGTGTCAGCTACAGGGCACACTCAAGGTCACCCCGAAATCTGATCTGCATCCCCCACACATTCCACAGGCTGCTCCTCAACCTATAACACACACACAGTGAGAATCAGTGTATAACACGCTGACACAGTACTACAAACACACACACACAAATACATACACACACTTGAAAGTTACATTTACAAAACCTTTTACAGAACTTGCAGAGCTTGTCACCATCAGCAGAAGGGAGGAAGAGGGAGAGAAGATGTTTGGGCTGGTTAAACTAGAGACAGTGATGACTCAAGTGTTTTCAGGGCATATGAGAAAAACTGAAAACAAATAGAAACTTGTCTGTTCTCTACTCTTTTAAACCTCAGATTTAATTAATGATAAATATTCATATTGTCCTAAACTATACACTGGATTTGTTCCGTGCACTCGAGGTGTGTGGAGTCTCCTTTGAATATAACTAAAGTTGTACTTCACTGGAAAGATGCAGGCGATCAATAAAAACACTGTTATAATAATGGCTTTTAGATAAATGGAAATCAATGCAAAATGGAATTACTGCTGTTACCAGTAATGAGATTAGAGAGAAATGTTGACGGGGGATTTCATTTCCATCAAACTGGAAAAAAAAGTTGTTTAAAATGTTCCGATTAACACAGTTGTTTTACAAGCCCTTATTTCACACTATTTAATCTGTGAGCCGAGACGTTCACACAGACTCTTCATCACGGGCAGACATGAGAGAGAAGGGAGATAAGTTTCTCCAGGTGGCCGTGATAAATCAGCCTCTCAAAGAAGACATCTTCCCTGGTGTCTCCAGAGTGCACTGTGACCCTGAAGGGGTCACAACCAACCTGCAAAGGGGCCATACATCCTCCTCCACCCTGCCACCCCACCATCATCCCTCTTAACCCCCTACATGCTTCAAAGGCCCTTGCCACACGAACCACTCGCACATGTGCACATGCACGGGTGCAAGAATGTGTCTGAGGGGCGCATTCCTCGATCGCTCCTCCACTGCCGCACCAACATCAGGTCATCTGTTTCCCCCGCGCTGCTTCCAACAACCTGTTCTGCGTTTACCAGCCGTGACAGGGCTGCCTCTTTGTGGAGGAATGAGATGGCCACTCCGAGGCTCCCACCACCCGCGACAAAAACAAAACAAAGCAACAAATTCTCAGAGGAAGCTCCGCTTCTGCAGCAGCTCCAGACGGTTCTCCACGGCTGTGCTGAGAACAAACTAGCTCTACTGTCACAGAGAAAACGTTACACATGGGTGCAAATACAGCAGAGAGCTGCTATATCCACAACAAAATACTCAAACACAGACAGAAGCATACGCAGACGGAGACAACCCAACGATTGCTATATATCAAGAAATGCAGAGATCAGAGAGTAACACACACACACTTCTATCGAGGAGGAAAAAGGTTTTGTGTACAGAGATTTACTCATCGTAGTGTTGTGATGTGTCACAGAGAAGCTTAGGAATGAATGATCTTGAAAGTGAAGTAATGAAAACAGTGATTGTGGAGGATAATTCTCTGAACCATGGATTGTTAAAGTACATACACACATTGCTTTCTATTAAAAACACTGGGCACTTCACGGAGGCATTAGTAACTGTGAGCATGTGAGACTCATATGTGCTCCAAGTGTTATATCCACATTTAATACACAACACATGCATGATATTATTCTACAGGAGGCAGAGCTGGATAGTTCTCTGATAGACACACTGATGGACACACAACAGGTGTAGAAGCTGGCGTGCTTTAAAACCAAGGCTTTGTATCGATCACTGTGCGATTGTGTGCGTGTGTTTTCCATCTTTTTCCAACAAACTGTCTCAATGCAATCTTCTCTTATTCACTCCTTCTCTTTTGGACTAGAAATCTGCAGTTGTCAGAGATTCCTTTTTTTGTTTCTCTGCCCACCAATGCATCTCACTGCTCCACTATCAACCCATGTGGTCTGGATTTACTGGAAAAAAGCCACAAGCCACACAGTAATGCAGGGCTCCATTACAGACACGTTGAGAGAGCATAATATGGCACCATGTTACTCGGAGGATCGGAGCTTCTGTTTTGACTCAAGGTTATTCAAGGTCTCTGTGAAACGTACGAGCAGATATTACTTTCAAGATTCGCTTGCACTCGACTGCAAAACTTAAATTGTAAAAGGACAAAGTTTGACGTTTATTCACGTTCTCACAAAAGGTTTAGAGGGATGATCAATACCACTCTGGTGTTGAAATATGAGCAGTAGATAATGGCCGACTTCAACAACAAACTCCACCTCTTATAATTCACTAATAAGCACATTATTTTTGCTAAGTTGTAGCTTCATGAAAATATGAGGGTGGTGTCAATCTTCTCATCTACATATAGAGCAAGGATAATTTTTTACGAACAAGTGGATATTTGCACTCTACAGTCTCTTTATTTCTCCCTCTGATCTCTCAAAGCTCACCAGGCACTCATGCGATTCACATGCACACAACTACTGCACAAACGCGCACACACAGACACACGCACAGAGGGCCGAATGCTCCCAGGCCTGACCACTGGAGCAGCACATCTGCCCAGGGATCAAATTCTGTGTTGAGGAACCGTATCCACATCCTGACAGGAAGCAGTGCACAGAGGGCTGGAGGAGCCCAACTGTTTGGTACCACACTTGCACGACCCTGCCCTTATTTCACAACACTCAGCTCCACGGCTGTCGTCCAAAGTGCATGAAGTACAAAACTCTTTGTGCGTATTCTTGCAAACTGGAAATGAGTGGATAAATAGATTTCTTACACCTGGAATAATAGTGGATGGGTAGACGTACATGTATTTACAGTCAAGAAGAAACACTCACCTTATTTGTAAAGCTCTTTAAAAGCTTCCACACTACCTCACTTCTCTTCTCTCATTTAAAACTAATGCTGGCAGAACTAACTTCAGGCATTACGCACCTTTTTATATGGAATGGGCTGCAATCTTTCTGACAACTGCTGTCTCACATTCCCCATTTTAAATCTTTGTTTATGATTATTTTTTGTGATTCTGTGCAATTGTTTAAACTAAAAGTCCTTGCTGTGTCGCTTTTATTTTTGTACTTTTTCAACTTTGCTGATTGTGAATGTCTCTGTTCTCAGGTCGAGAGAGAGAAAGAGACTGAAAATCTCCAAGAGGCCGCCTGATTAAATAAAGATAAAATAAACACAATGTTTGTCACATCAACCACCAACGAGGAGCCCAAATAGATCACATTTAAAAACGTAACAATTTGGATTATTCCTAATAATCTAAAAAAATAAGTTCTTAATACAATGACACATATTTCATTTAAAGTACCAATAAAACAAACATTTACAGAGCATTAAAATGATCCAATTCATACCAGAAGATGTAATTAGAAGAATAGTTTTAGCTAAACTGAAGCTACAGAAAAGAAACGGCTGTTGATATGGACAGAACCTCCTCTGAACGTTCCAACAGAGACACACTGACATTTTCAGGTATTTGAAGATTGCCCTGAATGAAAACACCACCCACTTGGATAACAACCCCTCAGAAAGTCTAGGAGAGACCAGGGTACAGTTTTATGGTTGTTCTCTGAATTCTCCAGATTTGTATATAGTGATATTGAGGTGGCAACTCTTGTTCTCACAAAACCTAAACAGATTAATTCATTTATCTTGACTGTTTGTACTTGTGCCACAGACATGTTGGGTTTTCAGGGTCGCTCTGTGGTTTAATGTTACAAACATGAGACAGTCAATCCAAAAAGTTGATGGAGGACATGAGCCAATATATAGATAAAACTGTTAGAACTTTACCGAATGTTTTTGTCTTTCCACTGATCTGCCACTGAACGAACAAGGTTGTGGGTCAATCTATTCTCTGTGAACCTCACCAGCCCGAAACAGGTGGCAAACCGACCAGGCCACTGAGATTTACGAGCAACCTCCCACATGTTTTACTCATTGGGAGCGACCTTTCAAAGATCAGATCACAGAAGAAACACAAAAGGCAACTGGTGGTTGAATTATTATAGTGAAACTGAGCATTTCCAACAATGTTGAAAGGGATTTCCAAGAGCGCTCACAGCTTCATCTTTCCTCCAATTCATCAGTCCTGCAGTGACAGGAGCGAGCAGAAACTTTGGCCTCTTGTCAGTTCCGAGTCAGACAGTTGGAAGAATGAAAGTCAGCGCAACTCCTCCGTCTGAATTTCACTCCATCTTCCCACATCCCATGACGGTCAAACCCCCTGGACTAATATTGGATGAGAAATTAAACACCTCGCTAGGTCCGCACTGATACGAGTAAAGGAAATTCTCTGAAGAAACATTCATCTGCGGCCGAGGTATTTCATGACCAAGTGTGAAAGTTGCAGCGAGCTCTGAGCCCCTCAGTCAGGAAGGGATTTCACAGCTGCTCTTTACTTTTGACACAATTTCAGTCAAGAATTTCTTTGTAGCCGGATTAAAATCAGAAGCCATTTGTGTTTCGGCACGAAGTTAATTATATTTAGCGGCTTTTTCATAATCAGATGATTGTTTGGTTGGATATAAGAATTTCTTGTATTTTTTTCTAAAGTTTGATGAATCTACATCAAATGCACATGACGTACATGTTCACACTATGCACCAAAAACTCTGAGTTCATTCTGACAAAGGAATACAAGGAGGAGATTAAATAGGTCTCTCAATTAAAGAACTGACACACCGTTAATCATTTAAAGGGAAATCCAGTAAGAGTAAGCTGAACATTTTCAGACCATCATTTGCAGTATTAATAAACACACCACACACTCACTATGTGTGTGTCAAAACTGTAAATATGTCAAATACACTTTGTTAAAGCCTGATGGGATATCAACAAATTAAGAGTCCAGTGTCAAAAGACAAATTATGATAAAAAAATATTGAAAACAGGTACATTGAAGTGTGAAGAAAAATGAGCCATTGTAATGTGTATATAAAAACAACGGAACGAGCCAAAAGCAGAGTTACAACATTATTCCATCAACAACATCTCTCTCTCTACTGTTTCTGACCAGAAACAAATAAACAAGTGTCATCTTCAGTGACGCTGGCAGCTCGTCAACCCTCCCCGCCTGTCACAACCTGACGGGGGGGAACCGCAACACTGTTGGCATTCATCGTAAAAAGACAACTGGCTGTCCATCTTCAAACAATTCAAAACACGAGCAGAGGGGCTTGGTGGGGGTGTCACGGGGGAGTTTGGGCAAGGGAGAGGACAGGGCAGATAAATGCACGCCCGTTCTCATGGTGGCCCCTGTGGTGTGGTGATTATAGCTTTTTGCTCATCATAAATACCAGGCACGAAAAAGACAACATCACAGCAAGAGCCACCAACCTGTCACCTTAACGATACTCACAACAAAATGCAGGAAACCTTGATTCTGATGTCAGAAGAATGATCAGTCTCCCAACTTTAAGCATAAATATAGAAATTCAAAAAGCAAAATACCAAAATAACAGAATAACACTGATTCATTCTTTCAACTTGCAGCTTTCAGAATGAGTCAATAAAGGACAAACAATCACAAGGAGGCCTCAGCTTCATCAGTCTCACAGTGACAGTACAAGCATCCAAACACACATTGTCCAGCACGGTACTCACCATCAGACCCACAGCTCAGTGATGCCAGTCCAGTCACCAGGAGAACAGCCTGCCAGGCTCGCTCCCGAGGCGACCACGCCACCACCATCCCGTCAGCAGTAGCAGCCCGCCTCCTTCAAATCCCAGAGGTGCTGCCACAACCGACGCAACCGTGCAGGGCAGCAGAGGTGTGAGACTGCGTTTTTTCTTTTTTAATATATATATTTCTATATATATGTTTATCCTCCTGTGAGAAAAAGAGCGCCAGTCCTCTCCTTCTGTACAAGTGTCTCTCTGTGAGCGAATGCCACTCCGCTGCACTCGCAGGAACTTCACACAGCCGCCCCGCAGCCTCCAGCACTACTCCACACTGACAGCCTGGGAGAGACAGACATGGAGGGAGAAGGAGAGGGGGGAGAAGAGAAGGGGGGAGGAGGGTGTTACTCAGTTGCCCTCTCAGTGTGTTATTTGTCCGGCCCTCTCTATGACCGCTCCACTACAGAGGGAACAGCTGAGTCTATCTGAATCCACACACAGCCTCCCTCTCTTTCTCTCTCCTTCACACACACACACACACACACTACAGATTCTCACATCACTCAAACACAGAGAGCAGAATAGACGATAAAGGGGGGGGGGGGTGAATCAGGGCCATGGATGTGTGAGTATAGGGGTTGAATGAGGTGTGGAAGCCTTATGAACTGTTGCCACAGGCACACAAACACACAGCATGCCAAGAGGGACACTCAGACACCACGATCAGATCTAAAGAGAATAAACTCACGGGGGACATGAACATTTACTCTGGTGAGACCGTCTGGTATCAAATCCTGCGAAGGCCGGGCAAGTCCCCGCTCAGAGTGGAATGATGCACTGGAAGAGAGAACCAAACAAAGCACAGAACAAGATGTGTGTTAATGGTTGGTATGAGTGAATTGATGCACGTTATCCATGCTGGCTCAGCAACACTGTGTTTTATATATATGTGTGTTTGTGTGTGTCCCAACACTGCTCAGCTTGAGTGTGAAAAGCTCTGCATACGAAATTATGTGACATATGTTGAGATACTTTTATATTTTACATGTTTTTCACATTTCTTACTTTTATTTATATATATATATTTAATTTTGTTGTATTTTTGTTCTTATTGATGTCACTTTGAGTTCTCCTTGTGTCGCATCTTGATGCATTTTTAACGAAACTTGGTGGAAGGATGTGGCATGGATCAGGGAAAGTCTCGTAAGATTTTGGTGCAAATCAATATTAGGTAGGAACAGGATTTTTCTTTAACATTGTGATGGAGAGAATGTTTTATTTTTTTGACATTTTCAGGGAATAATTCATTGATCAGAATCAGGTGATTAGAGGATATAATATAAGTGCAAGCTGCTTGATTGAATTGAGGGGGACTGTTGGGTCTTAGTGGAGGTATCTGCTCTGTGTACCATTCTATTTACTTTATGGAATGTTAATCCTAATCCATAACAATATACAACACGAAAAAAGGGTCAAACTAGGTCCAACAGTTTGACACCACTTTTTAAAAAGGACAAATGTGAGGCAGAAACTCACAACCAGCCTCCTTGAACTACAAAAAGTCAAAAGGACATGAGTCCAAAACAACCCAAATGGGAAAACATCCACTACAACCACAGGAAAAGCAAAGTCTATACAAAATGTCCACCCTGTCTTGAAACAGTGTGTGTGGGACTACAGCTGCAGACACAGGTGTCGTGTGAATGGCAAACACTGCATGGGCATTAATCTGAAACCAAGAGTGTGGTATTAAGATGCAGACATGGGCCTAACCTCATTCAGCTCCTCATGTGAGCCTGTGTGTGAAAGGGGTGTAAACACAACAGGGATCAGGCCATCGCACGTCAGGTGATTAGAGGTGATTAGAGCTCACACCTCCAGGCACCACCACAACTTTACAACTTCACACTAATCCAGCCCATAGACACACATGCAAAACATGCAATACCAACAGGAGAGAAGAAAAACTGACAACAATAGGGACACATTCCGATGGTGAAAGATTTATATGGGTTACAAGTTAAGAGGATTAACAGAGCTATTAGACAGATTACATCAAGTCCACTGCAGCACCTACAGAAATCATAAACATCTCCGAGATGACTGAATTTCTACAGTCGCACATGTAAGGTTTTGTAAGAGATGGAGAAATAGTCCCTGTGGTGTTGAAGCGGTGACGGAGGAGGGCAAAAAACAACAAGAGACCAAATGGGCCTTCTCCACCCAACACCTGTCCCCCCTCTTAAAATCTGACTGGGTGGGAACAGCAGCTCCCAGAAGCCACTTCTCCCCTACAGTGCTCTGCCAGTCCTATAGCTGTCATTCCTGATTTGTGCAGCGCCGTGTATTACACGTAATAAGTCGGCCCATTCTGGAGCACGAGTGCATGGGGAGCGATGTGAACGGGTCAGTGCACCTCACACACCCTTCTGCGCTCCATCAAACGCACAGCACGGAGCCTCCCCATATTCTCAGACGGCCTGCTCAGCCCACACGGATGAGGAGGGGGGGGTCCAGGCGAGTGAGCGGCTCTGTAGGTGGGGGTCACTCCACCGCATAAAGGGATTGAAAGTGGGGCAGACCGCTTGGAAGACCTGCTTTCAGTGAAATTAACTCTTCACTTCCCTTCTTCTTTTCTTCTTCTTCCCATCCCTCTATTTAGTTTGAATTTAAAGGTCAGAACCTCATCTATCAACACACACGTGAACAGGATGATTGATACGGAGAAAACGTTCCGTCAGCGCCTCCATCTTTCGATGGAATCACAGTGTTTGTTGCAACTACAACGAGAAATAGTAAAATATTAATTTCATGGTGCTCCACTCCGCTTTGACCTCTTGGCACAGTGAACATTCAGTTTTGATTTGGGACGGACTGGGAGGCCGACGTGGAGACGTGTTTAGCTGTGAGATCATTTTCAATTTGTTTTGCAGACTGTGTCCCCCCACACACATTTTGCCCTCCGGCACTGAGCGATCAATTAGCTTGATTGTTTGCCATAATCCGTCTTGATTTCATACAGCAAACATTTGCTTATGAAATTGAGACCTTACATTAATACTCGCAGTAGAGTTACAATGCACCATGAAAACAAGCCACGTTTTTTATTTCAGAGAGGGACTTTAAACGGAGTAAATACACCTTTCATCGACAGCGAGAGAAGTGGGATGGATGACTGTGAAAAATCACCGTTAACCTGTGAAACAAAAAGCCATGGACTGAACACAGATGAGGAAATTAAGTGCTGGCAGAGAAGGAATGCGTATCGTGAGCGATGTTCCGGCCGGGGCCAAGCTGACCCTGGGCTCTGTGAAATCAGGAGGATTTTCAGCAGATCAGCATTAAAACTGCTGTCACAGAATACTGGAAAGCAGTTGATTACCGTGGCAACACAGCTGTCCTGCCAAAACGGACCGTTTGGGGTATAAAACCCTCCATCTTCATCATCCAGCAAAACAGGATTGTTTCCCTCTTCATTGAGTTATAAGAAACCATTTCATAGTACATTTTGTACCACGAGCAAAACTTACTTTTATTCGATTGCCATTAACCTGAGCTTGACAGGTTAATGGATTAATCGATCTCAATAACAAAAGCCTGAGGTAATCCTCAGATTGTCTGTTAATGTCCAACAGTCTAAAATGAATTTAAGATGGTGCCTGTTCCAGACCTGCCTGTTTGGAAGGAGCTGTTTGCTGCAGTGATGCTGGTTGCAATTTTCTGCAGTAATTGAGCCACGGCACCTGCAGGACTCAGTCCACAGAACCCTGAAGCTGCACAACTGCTGCAGTTCAAAGTTCAGTGAAGCTTGAGTCAGTACACAGAAGTCAAAACTAGAGAACCGGTTGTCGATGCTGTGAACACGCTGTTGTGAAAGTATCAACACTTATGTTGCTGAGTCAGAGCAGCCACCGCAACAGAAATCAACAAACTGAGCCCTTAACAAAACACAGGCCGAGTGTGAAGCCGATATAATCAACACTTCTCGTGATATGCAACATACACAGAGACAGACAGACATTTCTGGAATTAATAGATACAAAGGGGAAAACAGCAAATTGATCAAAATGTGAAATATGACAAATAGTTTAGGCAATATGCCAAGAAATTGTCAGTGCACTGTGAAAAAATCTTTAACAAGCTAATAATTTTAATATTTTTTATTGTAGGAACACAATGAAAAACTGTTTAAAAGTTGCATTTAAAGTTTAGTAAAGAGTATCCATCCATCATAAATTAACCCATGTTCACATCAGACATCCCACGAAATCCGTATCCAGCAGTTATATATAACAGCAATACATCATGAGATCCCAGCAGATCCCCAGCTGAGTCTCCAGCCCTCGAGGACAAGAAAGACCCCGATGAATATTCAAGATTCACACAATAGCGAGGCCAAGTCGCTCTGCTGAGATTGACACTTTGAAGTCCCAGGGAATGCTGAGGGGGAAGAAAAACGTCATTCATAAGGGGTGAAAAGGCTGTCGCAGCAAGATTCCCCTCCCTCCTTCCCCTCCCGCCGTCTGTGTCACGCTGTCTCATTCTCTCGCTCTGTCCGTCTCACTGTCTTTTTCTGTCATGATGTGAAGACGAAGTGAGATATTGAAAAGCACTGAAACATGATCGGCTCTGTTGAAAGAACACAGAGGGGGTTTAAACTTCACTGTTTTGAGTTTCAAACAAAATAAGGAGCTCATATTAAGAATATATGCATACACATGTCAGATGGAAGGAGGTCGTGCTTGTAAACTTAACGAGGCAAGAGCATGATGTATCCACACATTTGATTTACAACATTGATTCATGCATGTCACGGCGTGCAGGTAATAATTAAATCTCTCGACGCCTCATAGTTTCCATGAGGCGATGATCTGCATAAAGTCGTAAATGTCAAAACCTTTCAGATACTCAAATTGTCAATGGGTTCCCCCACGTCCTGTAATATAAAAGGTGGCAAACACTACGTACACGCAAGCGAGGGACATACAGTAATACTTGCTATGTTAACAACATTGGTTGTGGTTGCCTCAGTAGCATTAGCATGGCTGTAGCACTAGACAGCATGGTAACATGTTAAGCTAGCACCCGCACAAACTCACAGAAACCATTTAATCTAGCTAAACTGGACTTATACACTGAGTCCACAACCAGTAGTTGGAAATAAGCTTTTAAACACAGGTTTATTTCACGAGCATTTATTCAATGTTCTTTGGGTACATGTGTCTTTGTTATACCACCACCCCCCCCCTCACCTTCACACAGGGTTTCCTGGTCCCACTGGCAAACAGACAGTGGGCGATTCCAACTCTATTTGTAGAGGGGTGAATCTGGAGAGTACCACATGAAAGCCAGTCCAGAGGGGTGTTTTACCTGCTATCAGAAATGCTCTGTTAAGTGACCATATAATATAGCATAGTGATATTTCTTTGACAGGCTTTTTTATTCTTTAGTTTTTTTTAATTTGTATCCCCATTTTTTTCAGCTCTGCACACTTGCACATCTGTACTTGCATTGGTGACAAAAATAAATTTTACGCACCAGGTGAAGATTTCGAAGATGTCTACTTACTTCACGGGCAAAGTTTAATTGTAATTGTTCGCTACAGTGAGTTCAACCTTTATAGTTATTGTAATTATTGCTAAGAAACATTCCCGGAGACAATAAAGTTTTATTTTTGTAGAATTAAAACAGTTGTTGTGAAGACTATTTTATATTTTGTTTTCATTCGTAATGCAACATTGTTTTTCTGTTGTTGCACAGACCTTAACAGCTGCAGCTGATATAACAACATAACAAAAGTTGAAGCTCAATTTCAGGTTCGCTGTAAAGAACCAGCTCAGATTTCTGCATATCTTCATTTTTTTACCCACTGATGTAGCTTCTTAATGAGATCCTTTATCAAATTACTTGGGACAAAAATGTAATCTCTTTATATTTGACCACTGACACCAACTGAAAGGCTGCGATTACAACAATGCATCAGGCCCTTTTTTTTTTTTTTTTTTTTTACTGTGGCCCAACCGGTGACTGCACCTCAAACACACCTGTGGCTCAGGTTTCACCCGAGGGCACAGTGGTCACAAAAACAGCCAACTACCTAAGAGACATGAGGACGTGTCTTTGTGGTGCCATTAACAAAGTGATCCACAGATTCTCCACGGACCTCTTCGACAACATGGATCGGCTAAAAACATCAGCATGAAGTCCTTCCTCTCTCCCTCTTTCCCGTTGAAGGTCAATGAGACAAGTCTCGCTGAATCTCTGCTGGAGTAAGTCTCCTTGTTTTTTGTCAGCGAGCCATACTTCACTTCATTCCTTCACAGCTCTGTTCCCATTCATTTTCTGGCCACTTGATCACTCCACTCTGACATAATAGTCTGTACTCACATTGCAGACATACACAAACCACAGGCAACATTTAGTTGAAATAACACCGTGCACCAGTGCGTAATTCAACAATTAATCATTCTGGCCAGTTAGGACCAAATGTTTTGGGCGAGAAAAAGCATGAAGAGCAATATTTTTACAGATTTGCCAACTATACAGTGACTTGGCCAATGAAAATGTATTATATATACCTGTCGTACGTTGTTGCTTAGTTAACAACAGCTTTTCCAGAGGCTGTGAATTCACATGGATGTGTTGTATTTATGTGTTTAAAGCATTTAAACAATACCTTGACAACTCTTTCCAATATCTGCATAATAAAGAAGAGCAAAAGAAGAACTATGTGATGGGCAGTTATTTCAAATGTGCTTGTTAATCATAAACTAATGTGTAATGGCTAAAATCTATGTTGTTAGGTACATGCTGTTTCCAAATTGGAAAATTGTAACATTAGTAAATCTATGTCAACTGGTTTAAAAGCATTGACATCAGCAAGTCATGATATCACCAGCTTTCCAAGTTGTTGTTCTGACCTGAGGTGGCTTTCATGTGAAATTTCCCAAACAGTAACACAATTTTTGCAATTTTTCCGACACCACATGAATACATTATAGTTTACGTTAGAGGAAGAATGGCAAAGAAAATCGAAACACTTAAAGAGAAAATGCAATTTAGGTAAGAGTTTCCATCCAGCCGAGGACGATTTGGTCAATCTAAATACTCTGTTAGAGATTATACAGTCATTTTTCAATAAAATAAACAGTTGTAAAATTAGAGATTTTCTTAACATGGCCTTTGTGCAGCAAGAATTGAGAACCTGAGGCTCTTCTTGCCAAGTCAACCAGGAGCATTTAATGAAGGGATTGTTGCTGAGTGTCTGCTGGGCTGCGTCGGGTGTACGCTGCAAACCAAAGGGTCTAATTAAGGGGTTCCTCTGACGGTCAGACAAAGCAGACAGCAGGGGTCAAAACGCTGGCCCACAAACTGGCTGTGACCCTCACACCTGCCTGGTTGCATTATACTGCAACATGTCTGCACACAGTGGACATGCTCACACTGACACATCATTACTGAGCTGGTACTTACCACACACACGCTGACACACAGAGAGGGGAAGTGAACGAAATTGACAAGAGGACTTATGGATATGTGATCACACCGGGACGTGTGGGAATAAATGCAGCAAGGGAAATTAAATTCAGGGGCAAAGCAAATGTTATATTTAATGTTTATATGAAAAAGTGGCATGAATTTCTTTTTTCTTTTCCTTTTCCAAAGCATGTGCATGAAGCGGCGTGTTTTTAATGGTGCTACACAGAGAACCTTGACGTTACCTCCAATAACCGGAGGCTGGCAGGCTACTAAGGGGCCCCATATGTGAGTGTGTCAAAAGTTCATGCCCTCCTTCCACCGTTCACACTGCAAAAACAAAAAGATCGCAGTGTGAGCTGCAGCCCCGTCCTCTAACAAGACTGATTACCAGAGAGTGCCTCCACCTGTCTCTCGCTCCAATTAGTCCTGCTGCTGGAACTGGACGAACTCAGTGGAATGTCCGTGTGTGTCCGTTTGTGTTGAGGGGACGGAGGCTGAGCAGAGACAATAGTTTGACCTTTAAGTTTCGGTTAAAAATTTTTTTTTTTTAGTAGAAAAGGACAAAGCATTGTGGCAGTTTAGAGCTTTCAGACAGACGTGGAGTAAGTCACCCAGAGCACTTGCTTCCTTTAAGGTTCACAGGATGCTGTAATCATGGGAAAACACCGGCATATTTACTATATCAAATGCTCTTTAACAAGCGCTAATTGTGTGTGTGCATGGAGCACGTGTGGGAATGTCGTACCGAAGCTGCAGGAAGTGTTTCATGAAGAGAGAGCAGCTTGAACGACATGGTTTGTGTCAAATCTGTCAAAAACAATATAAAGCCGGAGGTGTGAGTGTGATGTGGTCGGGACACAATATGAAAAAAAAGAGGCTTTGGCCACGTAGCATACAGGGTGGTCGCTAAGTGCTTCTTAATTCTGTCCTTGTGACAAAAGCTACAACACTGCCCTGTCTTCTTCAAGGCCACAATACAGATACTGGTGGTAACATGAAGATAAGAGAACATGAGGGAAACTGACTATGTTAAAAACTGTGTTTTCCACATTGATGTTCTTGACGTAAACTGCTTGATTCTCCCTTTCTTTGGACATGAGTTATTGACGCTTAAGCCTTCGGCCGGCATCAGAGAATCAGAGCAACAACTTCTGCTGTGTCGCCCATTTGCACACTTGCATGTTCACACTTAGTATTTTTGAGTTGAGACTGACAAGAGCTTTGAACACTCATGTTTCAGTCAAATGATAAAACAAAAAGCCGGTAGAGAATTTTTAAAGAAATCAGTCATATATTTAAACTATGTTCATTTTCAAAATCACATTGACAAGTTCAAAATTCCTTATTTGGACTGTTTTGGGATTCAATAACGTTATTATATTCTAATCTCTGGAATGTTTAAATTTCCAATGTCACACATGAAGTGTATGATCCTCACCATCACACTCAAATCCATGGATAAAACAAACTGCTCAATCTAGTTTAAAAGAGCAGATCATTTGGCATCAGTTTCCTGAAGTCCTAATATTTCCCTCATTGATACAGAACAGCTGAAACACACACACATGTACTATTGTTCCATATGTGAATAATGATATAAATACAGTGAGGAATGCTTAAAACAAGCTGATAAGCCTCTGACCAGACAACCTTAGAGCTGCACACAGGATTTTACGGCCCCTCCATCTGCCTTAATGTAGTGTTTATTAAGTGTGCAGGTGTCGAGTATTGAGTGATCCCTGTAATTCAGTGCCAGTGATAACAATTTTATCCCCACACATCCAGACCCTGTAAATGGAATGCTACCTTATATCTTTCTGTCAATTTGGCCAAGTCAAACTCAGGAAAAAATAAAATTTCAAAAGCCCTTAAAGCAAAAAAAGCGAAAAGCAAAAAATATATATATTTTGCTCCAGATATGGATGGACATATGGACAGACTGACCACTATATCTACCTGCGTTATATGTTGAGAGGGAAAAATAAAGTTTGGCTCCATGTACCAGCTGCATATCTTGAAAATGTTAACGTCTGTACATCATTCTTTACAGCTTTTTGCACACTGGATCCTTTTTTACCTGGCTCCCCGTCTCTGGCTGTAGTAACGCATGAAGGAATGTACACAACCCAACCCTTGGAACGGCCACTGGACTCCATTTGTGCACCTCTCTACGGACTAGTTGACACAGACAGGTGGGGTTTTAATGGCAAATTAAGTGGCCCTAGATGCCCCCAGGAAGAATATGTCCATTAAAAAAAAGACACCCCTGGCCATTGTGATTAATGGTGTTTGGATACATTTAGTTTTACGACTACAAATTCAGAGGGAATCAATAGCTGCTCCGCTGCCTCTAGTCAAACTACCTGCTCTGTGTTGTTGGAGAGTGATTGAGAGAGCGGAGCAAGAGCAGCAGGGAGGGAGGGAGTCTTCTGTGCATATTTTCCGTGTGCACACACACCCCTCCTTTGGCTGTAGTGCTGAAAGCTCTTTTGTGTGTTTGTTAGCGGTGTGAAGGCGACAGTGATACAGCACACACCTCCTTCACCGTGTGATCGCTCGTGACAGTTTAATTGCAAAATTGTCCTTATCTCTGTTGCTACTTATTCCATCTGAAGGAGGAATTCAGAACTATTTATAATGCTATGAAACTGCTTTTAATTCCAGAAATACACCAGCATTAACCTCACATGATGATAACAGTCAAGATGAACCTAGATTAAAAGATGCAGTTACCGTTATTGCCCCATGAGCACATGACTGTCACTTATTCAATTAAGTAAACGAGTAAATGAAACAAGTGTTGGTTGTATGGAAAGACGAGGACTCTTTCATAGCTGTGGGTGAATCTCACAGCTGTGGGATTCCACGCTGGAGCGAATCAGGCACAGTGACCTTTTGCTGTGGTGGATTGTTTTCCATCTGTGACCAGACATACAAATTGGGTATCATACTGCAACACAGAGAATCGTCTGATCCTAAGGACATAGTTACTATGTGCTGCTTTCACAGATCTAGCTTTGCTCACACCTAAAAACGACCCCACTTTTTTTGGAAAAAATTAAACATTTTCAGCACAAACAAAAAAAGTGATTCTTCTGTCTGACAAAGTCTTTGTAAAAGCTCATTTAGTTTTTCTGTTTCTTTTTTGAAGCATCACTTCTAAGCGCAGATGTTGACGAGTGCAGGGTTTTGCTGCTCACACGAGTCAGTGATCAAAAGTCAAGTCTAGAGTTTTGAGGTCAAGTGAAGTGTAGTCAAGTGCAAAATCAAATCCTCACCCCATGCACATTGTCTGCAGTCTCAGCAGTCAGAGAGGAAATCCAATAAGTTATCGATCAATAAAACAATAACCAATCTACCATCTCCCTTTAGTAAGTTTCTTCACCTCCCAGCGGCTGTTACATGTTAATCCCTCAGCTTCAACAAAAACAGATGAGACTTCCCTGTTTTCCTAGAGGAGCATTTGAGCGAGTGTTAAACCATCTGCTGCCGGGGCTGATGGGAAACCCAGAGGCCGTGCAGTCTTGGCAGGGAAACCTCTCTGGTTGGCTGACTGACCCAGAGCTCATCTGTCAATCAGGCACCTTTTCTCTTAATTAGGAGAAACAGGCCAGCAGCTCGGTTTAAACCTCAACATGAACATTTTATTCAGTGGGAAAAGCAAGTTGGTTTACAATTCTGTCTGTGTTCCCTCTCATTTATCTAGCTCCTCATAAAACACAGATTGGAAAACTGACACGCGTTTCTGGCTCCATAACGAAATGGTATTCACAGCTTTGAAACAAATGTCAAAATGACAAATTATCTTTTTGTTTTACATATTTAAATTGAACAAAAAGTAATAACTTTCTGCAGATGAAAATACATGTGTCTGCATTGGAGTATTTATTATTTTGGGTATCAAAATTGTTTTTGAGGAAAAGAATGTAGTCATAAAAAAATATCCTCTAATATGTATCTGACATAATTTGAAATATTCATGTCCTAAGTGTGGGAATAACAACAGACACACTTGATGTCTGGTGACGGACTGTCGAGTGGCACATGAGACAATAGTTTGTCTTAATAGTTCACATGTGTAGTGAGTTTTACATGGAGCTTTGGACATGAACCAGACACAATGATTATTTTTTAAACTCTTCAGTCAGTTTATAAAGTGAAGTCGGAGAAAAAACTGTATTAAGCTGCTGAGAATTTTCTCAACATGACATTCACTGCAGTTCTCCTCGAGATACGATGACTGTGACATAGATGGAACTAATCAGGGCTCGTATTATTTAAAAATTCATTTATTATTAATTTTTTTAGGAGGGTTTCATAGCAACCTTGTTTGGTCTGGACCCTCAAAACTTTTCAGTTTAGCCCGGAGTGAAAGATGCCTCAGACCTGCATGGTCAGGAGCAATGGACCTAAATTCAGCCCGAACTAAAGAGGTTGTCTTGCTCTGGATCAAACTGAACCATTATTCGGGTTGTTTGCACAATGAAACCCATATTTTGGATAATTGTGACTGACTGAGTTTCCCAGGCCTGCCTCCGACAACATGATGTCCGACGAGGTGCATTCACTAGTGTCGAGTACTGCGCCTGAAGTCTGTTACGCTGGAAGGAATACCATGACATTACAATGGAAATTAAATTAAGACTCGACCCTGGGTTCAGACTTCCAGGTGTAATAACGCCTTTAGACATTGTTAAAAATGAACCCTCTCTTGGGCAATAAACTGGTCGACAGCATAATTGTGTTGTGAGAAAGTTTATTGTGAGTATTACCACTCTCATTCCATCAGTAAAAGCTTCAGTGCCACCTAGACATACATTATTAGGCATCCTGGTGCACGTAAATCTCTGTCTCTGGAGAGCCGAGTCCATTAGGTATGGAGCTCAGCCTTTCCCCCTGACGTTGTTGTTTGCTCTCTTCCCATGATAGCAAAATGAAAACACAGGAAGCAGCTCGGAGAGCGATCGATGCTCCTGCGTCTGACTATAAGCTTGGTGATGTCTTAACAGCTGCCCTCCACACTTCTCAACCCCCTCTTTCCCTCTGACAGGCCGTCAAGACTCCCTCCTCCGCTAATGTATCTGAATGCAGTGTCATCCCGGGCCTCGCAGCCCCACAGCAGTCGATAAATACTGGAAATGCTATCCATCTCTGAAACATCACTCCTTCTCTTACTGTAAGTGCACATCACTGTGGGCACCATCCCCACACTGCTGACAGGGAGCAAGACAACACCCGGCAGCCCGACTCATGACCGAGCATCTTCAGACACAACCACAGACATAGGTTTCACTGCTAAAATTGCAGCGTACAGACGGCGTGTCTGAATCAGGCTCGTGTTTGTAAAATATGAGCCAGTGTAAGAGAGAAAGCTGCTTTAAAGACAAAGTTTGACAAATGGCAGCTTTCTCCTCATATTGTCTGTAATTGACACATCTCTTGGTTTTTATTACTTGAGAGTTGTAATAAAAACCACTAATCCATGTGAGCTTTCCACAGCCAAGGAGAACTAATTTTAGTCTCTCAAACTGATATAAGAGTTTGTACAAAAACTCTGAATAAATGATGCATGTCAGGAGCGACGCTTCCAAACACATCAAAACTCAGTTTGATGATATACATGTAGAGAAGTCTCTGACCTTTTAAAAATATAATATTATACAATATAATAAGACGTAACATAAGTCTGTAATAAAGAGTCTTAATTAACTGAACTGATATATCATTTCATATCTTTTTTAAACTCCCAAATATTAATATTAGCCTGAACTAGAATTACAGCTTTGACATGTCAAGAGTCCATTTAAATCCATGCTCGTCCAGACTCATATATACATGTGAGGAATTTGAAAGTATGAAACAGAAAGTAGCATTGTTAATGTATGTTTTCAAAATTAACATTCATTATTGATAAATGGCCCAAAACATGATTTTTTGACCAACACATTCTAACACATCCTAAAGTGGAAATTTGTATTACATGTAATACAATTCTCTCTTTATCATTTTCATAAAAAACAGGACAGTGAAAATCTAGGATTGGTGAATTTATATTTTCCACACTATAGTATAAATAACACTGGCTAATAAGTTCATCAAATAAGAACTACAAATGTATAAATGAATTCAAAACCTGTAAATTAACATGATGCTTATTTTCTGAGACCAACAATTCCAGTCTCTCTTTTGTTTTTGCAGTTGAGGAATTCACTGCATTGCTTTTTGAGACTTCTGATATATTTACCATGTGATCTATGTGTCATGTTGGAAAAACATCTGCTGTGAGAAACTGTTGCTGACTCATGATATTGCTCAGTAACAGTGAAGAGAAAGAAGCTGGGATCAATTAATCTGTGACTCACACACCAGGATTTAGTTCAGTCTTGTTCAGACCTGGTGAGATTTAAATTTCTGTACAGAAACACTTTGGGCCAAGATGCACCACTTCTCTCACAACAAAAGATGCTTTCAGTCACTTGTTAAATCCACTGAATGTGAATGTGACTCCATGGAAAAGTGTTGATTTTCAGTAAATAATTCATTTGTTTTCTGTCCTCTTGACTCAGCATTTGGCTGTGAAGACTGGAAACTTGTTGGCAGTTGTTGTTCACATTAGATTGTTACCACCTCCAAACTCCACTGCTCTCACCGTACGTTCACAATGTTATGAGACATCTGCACATTTGAAATATAAGGGTAATCACAAATCTTAGTCAAAAGAAAAAGCTAAAAAGGTAAACAGAGATGCCATTATTGTTGATTTAACATATGGTGCTTTGTTTTAGTTTTGAGCATACACAAAAGATTTAAACACCCTGTACAGCAGTTCCTTCTTCAGTGTTTTTACTATAAATTTTTGTATCTAAAACATCAGAAAACCATTAAACATATAAATATCCTATAGCACAAGATGGCATCATCCCAACAGGATGTTTTGTCCCACCTGATGGCAAAAGTAAAAACCAAAAAAATGTAATTAATTATAATGTTAAAGACTTTTGAGATTTTCTTTTACACACAAGGAGGGGTGAGCAGAGGGGGGATTCAGTTGTCTGCAGTCTGCAGCCTCACCACTAGATGCCACTAAAACCTCCACTCAACCTTGAAGAACTTATGAGTAGGAGTCGGGCAGCTGAATGTACTGCGTTTGTCAAAGTCATTTTTATTCTCTGACCTAACTTTGACAATGAGGAACAATAAATTGCATGGTGTATTTTCCAATAATCTTTTGAGTTTGCTGTAACCTCCACACCACGCGTATTAATGGCGCCACAGGTCCTGTGAGAGCGGGACCAGCTGCGTGTTCTGTCTTGTCACCAGTCCCGTTCTGTTTAACACCTTCGGTCACGTCCCTCTCTTCCGATGCCAAGAGCACTGGCTGGAGTATTGCGGGGGTCTGAGGACTCTTTGTGCCCACCCTCAGAGAACAAACACTATTAAGACTTGACAGTGTGCCCCTCTGCCCATCCCCAGAGTGCAGGCAGTGCCAGCGTCTGTAACTGGAGAACGCGGAGCAAAACAGCTGCTCCCAGTCGATCCTGCATCTGCCACAACTGTGATCTCATGGAACAAAGCGAGAATGCAACCACACGTTTCGGCTGGCTGTTCAGTCACACTCCAGCCATTGTCCTCTCTCTCTCACTCCCAAACACACACTAATTCTACCTTTCTCTACCTTTTCTGCTTCTGTTTGACGGATACAGCCCACAATGCAAAGCATGGGTACATGTTTTTAATCCATCTTCAGTTCTTGTTTTACCTTTTTTGCATAGATGCTATATATTTAAGTTTTGTGTATTGTGAGACCTGTAGCCCTTGATGCCCCCCCCATGCATTTCTCCTGTAAAGCAGTGGTGAACCCCAGTTGGTCTTCAAGACCCGAGTTCCTCCAACTGACTGATGGGGGTTTTGGCAAACTGCTGTACCACAGACAGGTGCTTCAAACAGGCAGGCTGCATCTACCATTTCATCTGTGACCACCTGTTTACTAATATAGTTTGACTGTACTGCACTTATTAAAAGGACTGCTCCATGGAGAGGCTGAGACTGACACAGCAGAGGCTGAGATATCCTGACTGCACGGCCTAGGGCTGGGCGATATGACTTCAAATCAACATTATTTCAAACTTTTACGTCGATTAAGATTAATGAACTATTATTGAAATGATTAAGCTCTGACTGAGATTGAGTGTCAGTTGATAAAACAAGTACATAAAACGTCTGCTAAGTGGTAAGTCTAACTTGCATTAGGACACTTAAAAACTATTACAATCATTACAGATGCCAGCTTTAATTACTATTTACCATCTATCCTTGACTTACTTACAAACAGCTAAACAAATCCAGCAAGTTTCTTTGTACTCACCATCTCTAAACATTGGCTGGCAGCTTTTCCAGATGAATCCCTATAGTCCAGTTTACTTTAATCAGGAGCGATGGATGCTGTGTGCTAGCCAGCAGAAGTAAAATATCCACAATGCACAACCTTTGTGATCAACAAGCTAATAACGCACAGACTTCTGGGACTGACATTTAAACTGGAAAACAAAACGGGCAATTCTGTCTTTCTTGGCCCGACGTAAAAACTCCTCGACGAGCCATTAAATCAGCTACAAATTGGCCTCGGGTTGTGTTTGCTTCTATAGTTAGATGTGGTGAGGCATGCAGCCAGGGTGGCTATGTGCCTGTAGGTATGGGAGAGTGTCAGTCCACCAGACAGCCTGTCTAGGAAGGATCAATACAGGATTATGGACAAATCCTTCCCTTCAGACCTCGGTTTTAAGTGTGTACAATCCTCAAGTGTTAAAAGTTTACCCTCATGAAGCCAGGTGATTCCAAAACTTTCCAGCTTGGCCGTCGGACAAGCAAATACATAAACCTTCTGCTTCTATCCATCACGTTTTACCTTAAAGCTACCAGGCAGAAAAAAGAAAGCAGAATTAAGCTTTTGCAATTAGTGCTTCCTTGAAGGTGCCTTAGTTCTGGATCTGTGTGTGTGTGTCTGCTCCAGGTGTGTCCATGCAAGAAAGTGGAAAAATAAAACAGGAACAGAGGAGAGCTGGCCCACGTTGCGTATTTGAGGTTATTCTAAATGAGTAAAACTGGTGATTGACAGAATAACCGACACTGTACTGCCTGGGAAAACTTCATGAGACCAACCCACAATGAGCAACATGGTCTTTATGTTCTCAATAATACTGCCAATGTTGGAGGGAACTGATCCTGAGCAGAGAATTCCTGCCTCACTGCCTCTGTGGTTTTTAAATGGTCACAAAACAAATGTGGGCATTGTCCCTGTGCTGAGTTTTGATCTGAATCACTGTGTTCCTTAGAGTTAAGTGACTTTTAAAACCGGCCAGAGAGACCTACATGGTGTTTCATGTGGCTCGGGTGATTGATTTTTTTTGTCTTAGAAAATCCAAATCTTACACGCAGGTATAAAAAACAGCTTGTCATCTGTCTCAGAGGAATAACAAGGTCACTCACATGAGACGTTTTCAGACATGGACTCAAGAAAATGTACAGAAAATTGGGTCAGGACTTTTTTTTGGACTTTCACATATTAAGAATGCAGATGGATCTTGTCCAGGTCAGATGCGTTAAATGTCTGGAACATTCAGGCGAGGGGGGGAACCTTGGTAGAGCACACAGGAGGCAGGATGTGACGTATCATGTGTTTTTGTTCACAGCACATCGATACCGACGTCAGTCACCAAAAGTTCCAAGTTGACATCTTCGTCTGCGTCTTCTACGTCTATGGCATCTCTTTATCATTCTGAGTTATTTGAATTGTCTTTATTTTTTCCCTTATATGTCCATCATGTGTTATAAACAGCACCAAAACACCAGCTTGCTCCCTGTGAATTTTCCTGACGTAATCTCACATGGGCTCACTCAGACATTTTCCGGACATTTTCCTAGGGGGCAGGCAGGAGAAGTTCCGGAAAATGTCTGAAGCAACTGACTCTGACATTCTCAAATACAGCCCTTAAAGTATCCCAAACATCTCCCAGATTGCCATGAAGCAACGTGACTGTCTTGACTCAACTTATTCCAGATCTTTTCAACTTTGAAAGCAGCACCGACAAACCATCTACACGCTGGGAACACACATCTGCCTCATCTGTCATCACATCATAACTGAGCCAATAACAAACTCTGAGCTCAGGCCGAGGTGGCAGAGAGGTCAGTCCACTGTGTGTGTGTTTGTGTGTGTGTGTTTGTGTGTGTGTGTGTGTGTGTGTGTGAGCTGGAGGAGGGGAGAGAGATAGTCTATTCACAGCGTGGATCTGCTCTCCAGGTCTGTGCTCCCCCCCAAACACCCCCCTGGGAACCGGAGCCACAGTGGGCAACCTGAAACCCATGATGTCATCCTCAGAGAGCACGGGCTACCGGCAGTTAGTGAGAAAGTGCACAAAACCCAAAGTCAACATCACACAATTACTGGGGTTAATTGTATTTACAGTTGAGCAGCTGTGGTGGATTAAGGGGTTCACCGATAAAGTCTGGTACAAGTGTAAGGAGACGCAAAGGGGGAGGTTTGTGAGAGGAAAGTTGCCTTGACATATATTTTACATCCAACTAAAAATTCCATGGCTGTTTGAAATGTTTTTATTTTTGAGTGATACAAATCTCGGGCGGTGCTGAATATGGCTGAGAGTCTGCAGGATTCACTTCTACATTTCAGCTGCTTTCAGACATGTGCTGAACTCCGTACTCTCCGGAGGAGGTGCATGAACCCAAATGTCAGAGTGAGACGCTCTCTATATACCTGGCCTCCTAGAAAAATGTCCGTAGAAGTCCAGGAGAATCGATGTGTGAACACAGCAAGGGATTCACAGCACGTGAGTGGGGGGGGGGCTGATGACGCTTGTAACGAGCGCCAGATGCAAAAATGAAAAAAACAAAAAGAAACAAAAAATCTCCTGGTGAAAATGAGAGTTCATACATGTGGAAGACACCGACATAGATGTCAAGAGAGTTTGTGGTGATAAGAGCTGACACTGCTGTCTATGTGTTGAACTTCCTGTGTTGTGTATGCTTGACAGACAAACTGCAACTAAACTCCAGACCCAATTCTCCAGACTTTACCCACCCTTCATGTCTGACCTCAATTTACCACCGAGGGTAGTTTTACACTTGTCCGACTGGCAGAGCGCATTCACTGTCTGGATGATAAGCTTTGTAGATTTGTGTCACAAAAGAAAAGTCATTCTTCAGTAAGAGATGAATGTGTCATGCTTTTCCTCACACTAACATCAACCCTGCACCCTCACTGGACGGCCCTGTGATCAAAGTCTGACAGATTCCTCCGTGATGATTCCCCCTTTTGGGTCCGATGTCAGGATCAGACGCCGGAGCAGGGAGACAGCGTACTCAGTCAAACAAGCCATGTAACATTAATTTGTGATGCCAGATCCATTGCAAAGGCACATGAATCCATGTGTATGCATACATCGGCCGAGATAAGGCACCGAGACAGCTGTCCTGTCACTCTGAGGCTAATGTAGACAGACAGCGGGTGAAGAAACGATTGGACGCAGTGAGACATCGATTCAAATTGACAGGGGAACATGGAGATGATGATGAACTCTGTGTGCACTAGGTGATGAGAGAAATGCAGCCTGCTTGGGTTTCTATGGTAACATATCAAATCAGAGAGCGATTTCCAGAGCAGTTCGAGGACTGTACCTTCAGAATCATGAACAAATGTTACTACAACAAGATTGAATGGACTTTAATATGATTTTAAGGACAATCCGACATATTGTAGCAGGAAACTTCATCCATTAGTTATCTGTAACATGGAAACATGAATATCAGTTACATGGTCACAGATCTATCGATATGATGATTCCAGATATTCAAATTCTTGAGAGCAGTTGATCTTATTGGCTTCACACTTGGCATGAGTGCAATCTGGACATGCAGAACGTTCAACATTAATAAACTCTGAATAAACAGGTGACCAACTCGCCATAGCAGCAGTGGCTGGGACTAATCAATTAAGACGACAGCTAGTTCACAACAATGGCAGTGACAACCGATTCTCCAGTTTGGGGTTCTGCGTACTGAGTCGAGCTTCACCCAGTTTTGAATAAAACAGGTGAATGGCTCTTTGTGCAGCAGCAGCAGTGGTGCAGCTTCGGTCTTATGTTGCAGTTCAATAACTGCAGGTCACTTCTACAGTTTCAGCAAAAAGCATCACCACAGGCCAAGCAAACAACCCAATCCAAACAGGCAGGTTTAGAACTGGCACTGGACTTGTTGAATAAATGGAGAATTATTATTTTTTTATTACCAAAATGTCAAAAGGAGGCTGAAAATATTCATCATGTCACAAAAAGGGAGGAAAACTGTTTCTCAAATACATACACTCCACGGGCTTCACATGGAGTTCACTCGATACACACCGACACACCAGACATGTTTACACAGACCAAGATCTCACAGCAGAAACCTTGGGGGTTTTGTCTTTGCCACAGGATCACCCCCGACCCCCTTCTTATATCCCTACATCCCCCCATCCACCCGTGTCCTTCTGAACTCTGTGAAGGTTCAAGTCAAGGGACTAAACTCCAGCTCAGCTTCTCAGGTCCGTCTGTCTCCCTTTGCAATGTTTTCCTTAGTTTAGGCCAATTTACTGCCTGCAGCCAAACCGTTACCAGTCGACTGTCGAGCCACCATGAGAATATTCCCACAACACACTCACATAGATGGTTTTCATGATCTGCAGCTTACACCGGCACTGAAACCAAATAAAACAACACTGAGCAGGACCTACACGAATGCTGCCAGCCCGCCTTATTGACAAGAGCATTAGCTTTACTATGTTGCTGACGCTGGTTCCATGTGATGCCTCATCATCAGTCAGACTTGATCGCGCCTTGGACAAATCCCAACCCAGCTATGCCCGTGAAGCTATAATCAGGTCTGGGAACAGAGCCGCCACCGGCCTCTCCGCACACAAAGAGCGGCCAAATCTCTGCCTCTTCTCTGTCCGAGCCTGTCAGCGCGACTGCGGCCCTGCTGTCTTTGATTGATGACTGCACTTCTGCGCATTTCTGAAGCCGACGCGCTGGCTCTGTTGGCTGGGAGTCGTCCCTGCTTTATTTAGTTAAACATTATTCTTATTATTCCTCTGAACAACCCTGCCGTTGAGTGTACATATGTGTGTGTGTGTGTATATGTGCGCACACAGGGAGGGGTTTTTCCATGCCCTCAGCTGTCCAGGTATGTGTAATGAAATCTTGAGCTCTGTTTTGAAAACCATGGGAGTTCCAGTCATTCTCACATTTGAGGTTTTTTTTTCTCAGCTCCCTTCTTCTCCCCCTTCCCTCTCACCCACTTGCTGCTCCCATGGAACAATCCACCCAAGGTTACTTACCGCTTCATTTGCAGAGCTTTCAAAAAACTAAAATAAACACAGGTTTTTTAAAAGATGGGGAACACCAAGCATCTTGACCATTTTGTGTCCAGACCAGAAACAAGCTCTTAATTGTAGAAAAGCTGCATGACTGAGTGTCTACATGTGCGTCTGAAACAAGCATGTCACTTATCTTTCAGTTTCTTGCAAGTGAGCATTTTTTGCTCCAAGTGTGCAACCACTGCTTGTATTCACATTTTGCAGGTGCAGAAAAAGAAGGAGCAGCTGTTCGGGAACACAAATGCAAGCACAATCCCCCACACACACGCACACACCTCATAAAATGTTAGGGAGTGTGCACAAACACTAAAACAGAGATGTGCTTGTGATAAATGGGTGTTTAAACCAGCAAACTACTGCACGTGACTCGAGATGTAGATTCACTATTTTTCTTTTACGTGAACATAAAATCCCTCAAATAAGAATCAATCTGAAGTTGTGTTCAGAGACTATAGTCCCAGCTCATCTTTTAGCTTTATTCTCTCAGATTGTAAGTACTGACAGTGAATCTTCATCACCCTCTCTGTCCAGTGTCAGCACATGATGAGATTGATGTGCGATGACAGTTGAGGGATGGAGCCGCAACAGCATTTCTCACTCAGGCAGATGGAGATCAGCTCTACACCAGTCGCTATCTCATATGTCTGTCTGACACTTGTCTGAGAATGATTAAATGGACACACAAATATGTCCATTGTGCAGACTTTAACGTGTCTATCTATCTGCAATCTAATTTACTACAACTGTGGGTTTTATCCAAGCAATTACCAAGTGAAAAAATCTAATAAATAAACTAAATTTGTGAATAAACTGCAATTATTATGTGAAGTCTTCATCCAACTTCATGTATATTTCCAGACTGACAGCCAACAGAACCTTAAACATCTTAAATATATGCATGTATTCTATCTCCATGTGTACATTTTATTAAACCACATACGTTGTCCTTTTTAGCAATAGGCTATATCATTGTTTTCAAAAATTACACCTGTACCTATTGTACATATATATGATTACATATATTATATTTAATATATATTTCGATAATATATATTTGTTATTGTCACTATAACTGATTTGATCTGATTTTTGTTAATGGACCGATAAGATTGCTACTTAATTTCATTTTAATCTGTGCAATAACATTCTCAAGTTGAAACAGCACTAAAAAGCTGACCATTCATACACCAGCCAAAGCCCAACAGTCCCCAAACATTCAGTCAAGCTGCACCACGTTTCACACATAGATATCAGCTTCCTAAATATACCTTATTATTATATCCATGAATTATTCCCTGGGAAAATGGTGAAAAACCCCCCTATCAAAATAAAATGTAAGAAGTCCTTCCTTGACCCACACCACATTCTTCCATCAGTTTGCGGGAAAGTCTGTTCAGGTGTTTTTGTGTAATCTTGCTGAAAAAGGAACAAACAACAAGGGCGAAAACATAACCTCCTTAGAACAGGTAATAGGTTGTATACATGTAGCCAACAAAGTCAAAGTAAACTCCAGATTCACTCATTGGATACTATGAACCAAGGAGGCATTTCATCCACTAAACCCTTCCTCTGATGCCTAAATCCTAATCTGTGTATCCTGGCATGCCAAAGTGCACATACGGCCGTTCAAGTGTGACTGCAGCTCCACATGTGCCGCTACGTCGTGGTAATTGACAGATGTGTCTGCTCCCGTGCACCTGCAAAAACAAGCCAGGTTAGCTGACTGCAGGTTAGCTGACTGTGTCTGTCTGTCTTTCTTTTTATTGTAACCTGACTCTCCGCTCTGCGTGAAGCTCTCAGACCTGGAACGACGAGGAGAGGAGAGGAGAGGAGAGGCCATCTCTTCCCAGACCGGACCGGACCGGAATAAAGACGAACGACTAACTTGTTTTTCTCACCTGAATGTAACGCATGTCTGCATCAAGTTCACGGCAGCGGTCTGAGCTGATGGGGTAAATAATATGGCTGAAATCAATATGATTAACAATCACTCTAAAGATACAGTTGATCAAGTTAGATTTTTCCCCCACATGGTCATTTGAGACCAGACCCAACACAACCCTGATGGATTTATTCAAGGAAGTCTGAGATTTTTCTTTCAGTGGTGCCATCAGGCCTCTGAACCACAAACAAAGGAGATGATTAAAGCAACTTAATCACAGTCTCTGCTACTGCTCATATTAGGCTGGATGCCAGTAACTATAGCAGCAGTATTACTTTAAAAGAGAAGTAAACCATCAGTGTGATATTCTCAAAGTACAACCTTATGGAGCAGCAATAATCGATAAACCGTAGCATCAGGGGAGCTGGTCGAAAATAACCCGAAAAATCTTTCGCAGATGTCACCAGGGGGAAACGTCTGGAAAATCATAATGACTTGTGCCAAAAACACAAATCACTTCAACAAAGTACAGCAGCTGTCACGACCTGGAGCTTCCCACCGGGGGACGTGACGGGCATGTACGGCAAACGGGTTGAGAACTATGGGGGAAAACTGACATGCAGGCAACAGTAACATGATTCACCTTTTGTTTGCTGTTGCAATTGAGTTAATCCAAAGTTAAAGTCTGTCTCATGAAGTGTTGACATGGGAACATCACCTGTCACCTGTTTTGGCCGACTCCCTAATCCAGCGACCAAAGCCAGAACCAAACAGGGATTGCGATGTGATGTAGTATTGTGTGTGTGTGTGTGTGTGTGTGTGTGAGTGTGTGTTTGTGTGACCAGATAAAGCAGCATACCATTGGGAGCCAAACATCACATTAGATGCCAAAACACACTCACATGATCTTCTGCTTTCTCAAAAAAGATGACAGCTGACAAATATGTGACACTAATAGCTCAGTAAGTGTTCCTGTGATTATTCACTATGATGAGGTCGGTTATAATTTGCCACACACAGCGTTCCGTGACTGAATCTTTAATTTATGGGTTAATGTTACACTGATAAGAGAGATCACTCTAAGGGCCTGACTCACCTGATATGATCTATGCAAACCCAGCTCCTTCTGTTCTGTCACTGCAGCATCCTCCTCGTCTTCCTCTGTCCCCTGGGTTTAAATCTCAAAAGCAATGAAGTCGGCACATTTCCAGGAGGACGGCCTCATATGTACGACACTAAACGCTCTCTGCCTTCTCCAGAATCTATGGGGGAAAAAAAAAAAATACATATGAAACCAATTTTACAATCTGTCATCAAAAACGCAGGAAAAACACGAAACAAGGCCGAAATTGACTTCATCTGTTCCCCCCCATCTCCTCTGGCAGTCTCCTAGTGGCACACGCTGTCACTTGCCATTTAGCCGACGAGCGCGGATTTCAAGCGCAGAATACGGTGCGGCGGCAGCGAGGTCCACAGAAGGACAGACACGCTGGAGAGTTCGGAACAAAGCTTTTCAGATTAGTCTGCAGAAAGATCAAACTGTCAGAGGAGATCACGCTCATGTGTTTTCAGTGCGGTGAAATACAGAGCGCCCTTCTTTCTGCGGAAACGTGAACTTTAAAATCACAGAAAAAGAAAGAGCCAGTGTCATAAAACATATTCCTCTAACCGTGAGCCAATGTTTTATCAGCAGAATAACACTGAGTCACAGCTGGGTGCGCTGCTGAACACACAGCCAGGAGTGTGGAGTCTTGGACTTTCCCTCTCTGCAGATGAAACAGGTGACTTATGCTGGAGGTCTGGGTGGTCTGGCTGACCCGTCTTTTAATAAACTGCTAACTAAAGAGCGTAATTATGGGTTGACATCCTGCCTGCTCCCTGCCAGTCAGATGTGTGTGTGTGTGTGTGTGTGTGTGAGAGAGAGAGAGAGAGAGGGACAGAATGCGTTTATAAGTGCAGATTGTAATATTGGACTGGACATATGTGATGATCTTCTCAAGCAGTAAAAACACTTTTTTGAGTGTATTCTTTGCCTTTTCTGCAAATCTACTGTTTTCACACTCTTAACACACATGCTCCCCCACAAACACACACACACACAGCTGTCTCTTATTTGCCAGGATCCAGCCGCAGATACAGTGTGAACTTTAACACATGGATTCTTGACATTCTTTAACGGTGTGAGTTACTCTCTCCTCCGACTCAAACTGGTGCTCGGCCCGGGGCGAAGCTTCACTCTCCTGCCGGCAGGTCACTGTCACTGAAGAAGTTCCCGAGCTTTTCACACGCGCACGGTGCAGCAGGAGATTCCAGCTCAGGTGCGTTTACAACAAATCTCCAGAGCATTCAGGTGAGGGGTGGTGCAGCAGGCAGAGGCTTAACGTATCTATTTTTCTGCAGAGATCATGTGACATCATTGTAACAGCACATCAACACCAGAGTCAGCCCTATCACCAAAAGCTCTCATTTGCACACATTTTACTCGGGGGCTGGCCGGAGAAAGTCTTGAGGCTCTCAGTTGCACATATTCAGCCTCTCCGATTAATTTCCAGAGGATCCCCGGTGTTCAGTGCATGTCTGAAAGCACCTATGTG